>NC_089844.1:181126226-181435771 GCF_035609145.1 Eleutherodactylus coqui
TGTTAACACTTTAAATACCGCTGTCAGAGCGGTATTTAAAGTGTTAACAGTTCCGACAAGCGGCGCGGCTCGTCGGAACTGCTGCCGCCGGGTGCCCGCTGTAAGAACAGCCGGCACCCGACGTTGTATGGAGCGGGATCCACCCGCGATCCCGCTCCATACTACTACTTGTTCGACTTGCGAACAAAACGGACTTGCGAACGGGCTCCCGGAACGGAACCCGTTCGCAAGTCGGGGAGTATCAGCTAGTCTATATATGTAAAGCTGAAAGCCCTCACTGACTCACTGACTGACTCACTGACTCACTGACTGACTCACTGACTGACTCGCCAAAAGTTCTCCAACTTCCCGATATTGTAGAAAGATGAATTTTGGCGAAAGCATAGATTATCTCCAAAATAGGAAAAGTAATTGGGTCCCAACTCGATTATTCAATTCTAGCGCAAAAGAATTGGCGTCGAAATTTAACATACATAATCTAAATCTGTCACTTCCCAATGCCTTAGAAACTTAAAACTTGGCACGGGCATTGATTATGTCATAAATAGGAAAAGTTAATGGGTCCCAACTCGATTATTCAATTCTAGCGCAAAAGAATTGACGTCGAAATTTAACGTACATAATCTAAATCTCTCACTTCCCAATGTCATAGACACTTAAAACTTGGCACGGGCATTGGATATGTCATAAATAGGAAATGTTAATAGGTCCCATCTTGATTATTCAATTCTATGCGCAAAAGAATTAGCGTCCAAATTTTACGTACGGAATCTAATTCTTTCACTTTCCAGTGTCATAGAAAAGTGAAATTTGGCAGGAGCATTGATTATGTCATAAATAGGAAAAGCTAATGGGTCCCAACTCCATTATTCAATTCTATGCGCAAAAGAATTAGCGTCCAAATTTTACGTACGGAATGTAATTTCTTCCCTTTCCGGTGTCATAGAAACAGGAAATTTGGCACAAGCATTGATTATGTCATAAATGGGAAAAGCTAATGGGTCCCAACTCCATTATTCAATTCTATGCGCAAAAGAATTAGCGTCCAAATTTTACGTACGGAATGTAATTTTCTCACTTTCCGGTGTCATAGAAACGTGAAATTTGGCACGAGCAATGATCATGTCATAAATTGGAAAAGCTAATGGGTCCAAACTCGATTATTCAATTCTATGCACAAAAGAATTAGCGTCCAAATTTTACATTCGGAATGTATTTTTCTCATTTTCCGGTGTCATAGAAACGTGAAATTTGGCACGAGCATTGATTATGTCATAAATAGGAAAAGCTAATTAGTCCCAACTTGATTATTCAATTCTAGCGCAAAAGAATCGGCGTCAAAATTTTACGTACGTAATCTAAATCTCTCACTTCCCAATGCCATAGAAACATGAAATTTGCCATAAGCATTGAATATGTCATAAATAGGAAAAGTTAAGGGGTCCCAACTCGATTATTCAATTCTAGCGCAAAAGAACTAGCGTCCAAATTTAATGTACGGAATCTAATTCTTTCACTTCCCGATGCCATAGAAACGTGAAATTTGGCACGGGCATTGATTATGTCATAAATAGGAAAAGCTAATGGGTCCCAACTCGATTATTCAATTCTATGCGCTAAAGAATTTGCGTCCAAATTTTACGTATGAAATCTAATTCTCTCACTTCCTGATGTCATTTTATATAAAGGAAATGAAAACAAAGATCTGGTACCGTGTTAGCCAGTAGAGCAAAATGTGATTGTTCTCAGCAAGAGAAACCACGTAATCTTGTAGATATGATACCTTTTAATGGCTAACAAAAATACATGATGTAATAATAATAATAAATAATAAATAATAATAAATATGCATGCCTCTTCAGATCCAATCCATTTAAGCCGGAAGAAGTACCCTGCGTTGGTACGAAAGCTCGCTATTATTACATCATGTATTTTTGTTAGCCATTAAAAGGTATCATATCTACAAGATTACGTGGTTTCTCTTGCTGAGAACAATCACATATAAAGGAAATGTCGCATGGTTACCTCCCCGTGGTGTTTCCTGGGTAACGCAGAGAACTATGCAAAATGGTGAACATATGTTTTTCCTCAGTATCTCTAAAGTAACCACGACTTCATAAGATTTTCCGTGTGAACACCAGAAAAACACCAGTACCAAATTAACTCGGGCGAAGCCGGGTATATCAGCTAGTCTATATATATAAAGCTGAAAGCCCTCACTGACTCACTGACTGACTCACTGACTGACTCACTGACTGACTCACTGACTGACTCACTGACTGACTCACTGACTGACTCACTGACTGACTCGCCAAAAGTTCTCCAACTTCCCGATATTGTAGAAAGATGAATTTTGGCGAAAGCATAGATTATCTCCAAAATAGGAAAAGTAATTGGGTCCCAACTCGATTATTCAATTCTAGCGCAAAAGAATTGGCGTCGAAATTTAACATACATAATCTAAATCTGTCACTTCCCAATGCCTTAGAAACTTAAAACTTGGCACGGGCATTGATTATGTCATAAATAGGAAAAGTTAATGGGTCCCAACTCGATTATTCAATTCTAGCGCAAAAGTATTGGCGTCGAAATTTAACGTACATAATCTAAATCTGTCACTTCCGAATGCCTTAGAAACTTAAAACTTGGCACGGGCATTGATTATGTCATAAATAGGAAAAGTTAATGGGTCCCAACTCGATTATTCAATTCTAGCGCAAAAGAATTGGCGTCGAAATTTAACGTACATAATCTAAATCTCTCACTTCCCAATGTCATAGAAACTTAAAACTTGGCACGGGCATTGGATATGTCATAAATAGGAAATGTTAATAGGTCCCAACTTGATTATTCAATTCTATGCGCAAAAGAATTAGCGTCCAAATTTTACGTACGGAATCTAATTCTTTCACTTTCCAGTGTCATAGAAACGTGAAATTTGGCAGGAGCATTGATTATGTCATAAATAGGAAAAGCTAATGGGTCCCAACTCCATTATTCAATTCTATGCGCAAAAGAATTAGCGTCAAAATTTTACGTGCGGAATGTAATTTCTTCCCTTTCCGGTGTCATAGAAACAGGAAATTTGGCACAAGCATTGATTATGTCATAAATGGGAAAAGCTAATGGGTCCCAACTCCATTATTCAATTCTATGCGCAAAATAATTAGCGTCCAAATTTTACGTGCGGAATGCAATTTTTTCACTTTCCGGTGTCATAGAAACGTAAAATTTGGCACGAGCATTGATTATGTCATAAATAGGAAAAGCTAATGGGTCCCAACTCGATTATTCAATTCTATGCGCAAAAGAATCAACGTCCAAATTTTACGTACGGAATGTAATTTTCTCACATAGAAACTTAAAATTTGGCACGAGCATTGATTATGTCATAAATAGGAAAAGCTAATGGGTCACAACTCGATTATTCAATTCTATGCGCAAAAGAATTAGCGTCAAAATTTTACGTACGGAATGTATTTTTCTCACTTTCCAGTGTTATAGAAACGTGAAATTTGGCACGAGCACTGATTATGTCATAAATAGGAAAAGCTTATGGGTCCCAACTTGATTATTCAATTCTATGCGCAAAAGAATCAACGTCCAAATGTTACGTACGTAATGTAATTTTTTCACTTTCCAGTCTCATAGAAACGTGAAATTTGGCACGAGCATTGATTATATCATAAATAGGAAAAGTTAATGGGTTCCAACTCGAATATTCAATTCTAGCGTAAAAGAATTAGCGTCCAAATTTTACGTACGGAATGCCATTTTATCACTTTCCGGTGTTATAGAAACATGAAATTTGGTACGAGCCTTGATTATGTCATAAATAGGAAAAGCTAATGGGTCCCACCTCGATTGTTCAATTCTAAGCGCAAAAGAATTAGCGTCCACATTTTACGTATGGAATCTAATTCTCTCACTTCCTGATGTCATTTTATATGAAGGAAATGTCGCATGGTTACCTCCCGTGGTGTTTCCTGGGTAACACAGAGAACTACGCAAAATGGTGAACATATGTTTTTCCGGAATCTCTAAAGTAACAACGACTTCATAAGATTTCCGTGTGAACATCAGATAAACACCAGTACCAAATTAACTCGGGTGAAGCTGGGTATATCAGCTAGTCTATATATATAAAGCTGAAAGCACTCACTGACTCACTGACTGACTCGCCAAAAGTTCTCCAAATTCCCGATGCCGTAGAAACATGAATTTTGGCACGAGCATAGATTATCTCCAAAATAGGAAAAGCTAATGGGTCCAAACTTGATTATTCAATTCTATGCACAAAAGAATTAGCGTCCAAATTTTACGTTCGGAATGTATTTTTCTCATTTTCCGGTGTCATAGAAACGTGAAATTTGGCACGAGCATTGATTATGTCATAAATAGGAAAAGCTAATTAGTCCCAACTTGATTATTCAATTCTAGCGCAAAAGAATTGGTGTCAAAATTTTACGTACGTAATCTAAATCTCTCACTTCCCAATGCCATAGAAACATGAAATTTGCCATAAGCATTGAATATGTCATAAATAGGAAAAGTTAAGGGGTCCCAACTCGATTATTCAATTCTAGCGCAAAAGAACTAGCGTCCAAATTTAATGTACGGAATCTAATTCTTTCACTTCCCGATGCCATAGAAACGTGAAATTTGGCACGGGCATTGATTATGTCATAAATAGGAAAAGCTAATGGGTCCCAACTCGATTATTCAATTCTATGCGCTAAAGAATTTGCGTCCAAATTTTACGTATGAAATCTAATTCTCTCACTTCTTGATGTCATTTTATATAAAGGAAATGTCGCATGGTTACCTCCCCGTGGTGTTTCCTGGGTAACGCAGAGAACTATGCAAAATGGTGAACATATGTTTTTCCTCAGTATCTCTAAAGTAACCACGACTTCATAAGATTTTCCGTGTGAACACCAGAAAAACACCAGTACCAAATTAACTCGGGCGAAGCCGGGTATATCAGCTAGTCTATATATGTAAAGCTGAAAGCCCTCACTGACTGACTGACTGACTCACTGACTGACTCGCCAAAAGTTCTCCAACTTCCCGATATTGTAGAAAGATGAATTTTGGCGAAAGCATAGATTATCTCCAAAATAGGAAAAGTAATTGGGTCCCAACTCGATTATTCAATTCTAGCGCAAAAGAATTGGCGTCGAAATTTAACATACATAATCTAAATCTGTCACTTCCCAATGCCTTAGAAACTTAAAACTTGGCACGGGCATTGATTATGTCATAAATAGGAAAAGTTAATGGGTCCCAACTCGATTATTCAATTCTAGCGCAAAAGAATTGACGTCGAAATTTAACGTACATAATCTAAATCTCTCACTTCCCAATGTCATAGACACTTAAAACTTGGCACGGGCATTGGATATGTCATAAATAGGAAATGTTAATAGGTCCCATCTTGATTATTCAATTCTATGCGCAAAAGAATTAGCGTCCAAATTTTACGTACGGAATCTAATTCTTTCACTTTCCAGTGTCATAGAAAAGTGAAATTTGGCAGGAGCATTGATTATGTCATAAATAGGAAAAGCTAATGGGTCCCAACTCCATTATTCAATTCTATGCGCAAAAGAATTAGCGTCAAAATTTTACGTGTGGAATGTAATTTTTTCACTTTCCGGTGTCATAGAAACGTGAAATTTGGCACGAGCATTGATTATGCCATAAATAGGAAAAGCTAATGGGTCCCAACTCAATTATTCAATTCTATGCGCAAAAGAATTAGCGTCCAAATTTTACGTACGGAATGTAATTTCTTCCCTTTCCGGTGTCATAGAAACAGGAAATTTGGCACAAGCATTGATTATGTCATAAATGGGAAAAGCTAATGGGTCCCAACTCCATTATTCAATTCTATGCGCAAAAGAATTAGCGTCCAAATTTTACGTACGGAATGTAATTTTCTCACTTTCCGGTGTCATAGAAACGTGAAATTTGGCACGAGCATTGATCATGTCATAAATTGGAAAAGCTAATGGGTCCAAACTCGATTATTCAATTCTATGCACAAAAGAATTAGCGTCCAAATTTTACGTTCGGAATGTATTTTTCTCATTTTCCGGTGTCATAGAAACGTGAAATTTGGCACGAGCATTGATTATGTCATAAATAGGAAAAGCTAATTAGTCCCAACTTGATTATTCAATTCTAGCGCAAAAGAATCGGCGTCAAAATTTTACGTACGTAATCTAAATCTCTCACTTCCCAATGCCATAGAAACATGAAATTTGCCATAAGCATCGAATATGTCATAAATAGGAAAAGTTAAGGGGTCCCAACTCGATTATTCAATTCTAGCGCAAAAGAACTAGCGTCCAAATTTAATGTACGGAATCTAATTCTTTCACTTCCCGATGCCATAGAAACGTGAAATTAGGCACGGGCATTTATTATGTCATAAATAGGAAAAGCTAATGGGTCCCAACTCGATTATTCAATTCTATGCGCTAAAGAATTTGCGTCCAAATTTTACGTATGAAATCTAATTCTCTCACTTCCTGATGTCATTTTATATAAAGGAAATGTCGCATGGTTACCTCCCCGTGGTGTTTCCTGGGTAACGCAGAGAACTATGCAAAATGGTGAACATATGTTTTTCCTCAGTATCTCTAAAGTAACCACGACTTCATAAGATTTTCCGTGTGAACACCAGAAAAACACCAGTACCAAATTAACTCGGGCGAAGCCGGGTATATCAGCTAGTCTATATATATATATATTCAATTCTAGCGTAAAAGAATTAGCGTCCAAATTTTACGTACGGAATGCCATTTTATCACTTTCCGGTGTTATAGAAACATGAAATTTGGTACGAGCCTTGATTATGTCATAGATAGGAAAAGCTAATGGGTCCCACCTCGATTGTTCAATTCTAAGCGCAAAAGAATTAGCGTCCACATTTTACGTATAGAATCTAATTCTCTCACTTCCTGATGTCATTTTATATGAAGGAAATGTCGCATGGTTACCTCCCGTGGTGTTTCCTGGGTAACTACGCAAAATGGTGAACATATGTTTTTCCGGAATCTCTAAAGTAACAACGACTTCATAAGATTTCCGTGTGAACATCAGAAAAACACCAGTACCAAATTAACTCGGGTGAAGCTGGGTATATCAGCTAGTCTATATATATAAAGCTGAAAGCCCTCACTGACTCACTGACTGACTCGCCAAAAGTTCTCCAAATTCCCGATGCCGTAGAAACATGAATTTTGGCACGAGCATAGATTATCTCCAAAATAGGAAAAGTAAATGGGTCCCAACTCGATTATTCAATTCTAGCGCAAAAGAATTGGCGTCGAAATTTTACGTACATAATCTAAATTTGTCACTTCCCAATGCCTTAGAAACTTAAAATTTGGCACGGGCATTGATTATGTCATAAATGGTAAAGTTAATGGGTCCTAACTCGATTATTCAATTTTATGTGCAAAAGAATTAGCGTCCAAATTTTATGTACGGAATCTAATTCTCTAACTTTCCGGTGTCATAGAAACAGGAAAATTGGCACGAGTATTGATTATGTCATAAATAGAAAAAGTTCATAGGTCCCAACTCGATTATTCAATTCTATGCACAAAAGAATTGGCGTCAAAATTTTACGTGCGGAATGTAATTTTTTCACTTTCCGGTGTCATAGAAACGTGAAATTTGGCACGAGCATTGATTATGCCATAAATAGGAAAAGCTAATGGTTCCCAACTCCATTATTCACTTCTATGCGCAAAAGAATTAGCGTCCAAATTTTACATGCGGAATGTAATTTTTTCACTTTCCGGTGTCATAGAAACGGGAAATTTGGCTGGAGCATTGATTATGTCATACATAGGAAAAGCTAATGGGTCCCAACTCTATTCAATTCTAGCGCAAAAGAATTGGCGTCGAAATTTTACGTACGATATGTAATTTTTTCACTTTCCGGTGTCATAGAAACGGGAAATTTGGCACGAGCATTGATTATGTCATACATAGGAAAAGCTAATGGGTCCGAACTCAATTATTAAATTCTAGCGCAAAGGAATTGGCGTCGAAATTTTACATGCGGAATGTAATTTTTTGACTTTCCGGTGTCATAGAAACAGGAAATTTGGCACGAGCATTGATTATGTCATACATAGGAAAAGTTAATGGGTCCCAACTACATTAGTCAATTCTATGCGCAAAAGAATTAGCGTCAAAATTTTGCGTGCGGAATGTAATTTTTTCACTTTCCGGTGTCATAGAAACGTGAAATTTGGCACGAGCATTGATTATGTCATAAATAGAAAAAGCTAATAGATCCCAACTCGATTATTCAATTCTAAGCGCAAAAGAATTAGTGTCCAAATTTTACGTATGTAATCTAATTCTCTCACTTCCTGATGTCATTTCATATAAAGGAAACGTCGCATGGTTGCCTCCCCGTGATATTTCCTGGGTAACGCAGAGAACTATGCAAAATGGTGAACATATGTTTTTTCCTCAGTATCTCTAAAGTAACGACGACTTCATAAGCTTTTCCATGTGAACACCAGATAAACACCAGTACCAAATTAACTCAGGCGAAGCCGGGTATATCAGCTAGTCTATATATATAAAGCTGAAAGCCCTCACTGACTCACTGACTGACTCACTGACTGACTCGCCAAAAGTTCTCCAACTTCCCGATATTGTAGAAAGATGAATTTTGGTACAAGCATAGATTATCTCCATAACAGGAAAAGTAATTGGTTGCCAACTCGATTATTCAATTCTAGCGCAAAAGAATTGGCTTTGAAATTTAACGTACATAATCTAAATCTCTCACTTCCCAATGTCATGGAAACTTAAAATTTGGCACGGGCATTGAATATGTCATAAATAGGAAAAGTTAATAGGTCCCAACTTGATTATTCAATTCTATGCGCAAAAGAATTAGCGTGCAAATTTTACGTACGGAATCTAATTTTCTCACTTTCTGGTGTCATAGAAACATGAAATTTGGCACGAGCATTGATTATGTCATAAATAGGAAAAGTTCATAGGTCCCAACTCGATTAATCAATTCTAGCGCAAAAGAATTGGCGTCGAAATTTTACGCGCAGAACGTAATTTTTTCACTTTCCAGTGTCATAGAAATGTGAAATTTGGCACGAGCATTGATTATGTCATAAATAGGAAAAGCTAATGGGTCCCAACTCGATTATTCAATTTTATGTGCAAAAGAATTAGCGTCCAAATTTTACGTGCGGAATGTAATTTCTTCACTTTCCGGTGTCAATAAAAAAGGAAATTTGGCACGAGCATTGATTATGTCATAAATAGTAAAAGCTAATGGGTCCCAACTCCATTATTCAATTTTATGTGCAAAAGAATTAGCGTCCAAATTTTACGTGCGGAATGTAATTTTCTCACTTTCCAGTGTCATAGAAACGTGAAATTTGGCACGAGCATTGATTATGTCATAAATAGGAAAAGCTCATAGGTCCCAACTCGATTATTCAATTGAAGGGCAATAGAATTAGCGTCGAATTTTTACGTGCGAAATGTAATTTTCTCACTTTCCGGTGTCATAGAAACGTGAAATTTGGCACAAGCATTCATTATCTCATAATTAGGAAACGCTAATCGGTCCCAACTAGAGATGAGCGAACGTGTTCGGCTCCGCCCCTTTTCGCCCGAACACCGAACTTTGCGAGCAATTCCGTGCTCGGGCGAAAAAAGTTCGGGGGTCGCCGTGGCAGCGCGGGGGGGTGTGGCGGGGAGTGGGGGGGAGAGGGAGAGAGAGAGGGCTCCCCCCTGTTCCCCGCTGCTGCCGCCCGCGCCGCCGCGCCTCTCCCCGCCCCGCGGCGCCCCCCGAAGCTTTACGCGCGGACACTGAAGTCCTCGGCAAAGCCGGTGTCTGGGTGCGTAAGTGTTCGTTAAGAACACGTTCGCTCATCTCTAGTCCCAACTCGATTATTCAATTATATGCGCAAAAGAATTAGCGTCCAAATTTTACGTGCAGAATGTAATTTTCTCACTTTCCGGTGTCATAGAAACGTGAAATTTGGCACGAGCATTGATTATGTCATAAATAGGAAAAGCTAATGGGTCCCAACTCCATTATTCAATTCTATGCGCAAAAGAATTAGCGTCCAAATTTTACGTACATAGGCCTTAGTCAGACGGGCGTTTTCTCGCGCGATTTGCGCATGCGCATGCGTCCGGCGATTTTTTAAAACCATTGCCTTGCAATGGTATCGGACACATGAGCGCTTTTTATGCGCTCGCCTGATAAATTATAGAACAGAAATCGCAGATCGCACCTATCTGCGATCTGCGATTCCTGTTCTCTTCTCTATATGCGCTCAATAGGGCCGGCGGCAGCAGCGCCGACCGCATTGAGAACATATAGAAGACAAATCATTCTTCTCTGCCACAGCTGAAACAGCTGTGGCAGAGAAGAACGATGTTTGCCCATTGAATTCAATGGAGCCGGCAATACAGCCAGCTCCATTGAAAGCAATGGGCTGCCGGCGAGCGCAGGATGAATTGTCGGGAAGGGCTTAAATATATAAGCCCTTCCCTGCAATTCATCCAGAAATGTGTAAAAATTAAATATATATATATACTCACCTTATCCCGGCAGACGGAGTTCAGAGCGGCCGGCCTGCAGTGGGTGTGAAGGGGGTGTGAGTCAGACTTGCCCCTGATTGGCTCAGCGCTGAGCCAATCAGAGGCAAGTCTGACTCACACCCCCTTCACACCCACTGCAGGCCGGCCGCTCTGAACTCCGTCTGCCGGGAGCAGATGAGTATATAGATTTTTTTTATTTTTACATTTTCTGGATGAATTGCAGGGAAGGGCTTATATATTTAAGCCCTTCCCGACAATTCATCCTGCGCTGGCCTGTAGTGCATTGCTTTCAATGGAGCCGGCTGTATTGCCGGCTCCATTGAATTCAATGCGCTGGACAGCTCCAGCCCGTTTCTAATGAAAAGCGGCTAGGAGCAGATTTTTCTGGCCCTGGTCACACGATTTGCGGATGCGCATCCGTCATGCGATCCGCAAATCGCGCGAAAAAACGCCCGTGTGACTAAGGCCATAATCTAAATCTCTCAATACCCAATGTCATAGAAACATGAAATTTGGCACAAGCATTGATTGTGTCATAAATATGAAAAGTTAATGGGTCCCAACTAGAGATGAGCGAACACCAAAATGTTCGGGTGTTCGTTATTCGTAACGAACTTCCCGTGATGCTCGAGGGTTCGTTTCGAACAACGAACCCCATTGAAGTCAATGGGCGACCAGAACATTTTTGTATTTCGCCGATGCTCGCTAAGGTTTTCATGTGTGAAAATCTGGGCAATTCAGGAAAGTGATGGGAATGACACAGTGACGGATAGGGCAGGCGAGGGGCTACATGTTGGGCTGCATCCTAAGTTCACAGGTCCCACTATTAAGCCACAATAGCGGCAAGAGTGGGCCCTCCCCCTCCCAACAACTTTTACTTCTGAAAAGCGCTCATTAGCATGGCATACCTTTGCTAAGCACCACACTACCTCCAACAAAGCACAATCACTGCCTGCATGACACTCCACTGACACTTCTCCTGGGTTACATGCTGACCAACCGCCCCCCCTCCCCCCCACAGCGCACACCAAAGTGTCCCTGGGCAGCCTTCAGCTGCCCTCATGCCACACCACGCTCATGTCTATTTAGAATTGCGTCTGCCATGACGAGGGACCGCAGGCACACACTGCAGAGGTTGGCACGGCTAGGCAGCGACCCTCTTTAAAAGTGGCGGAGCGATAGCCCACAATGCTGTACAGAAGCAATGAGAAATAGAATCCTGTGCCACCGCCATCAGGAGCTGCACACGTGGGCATAGCAATGGGGAACCTATGTGCCACACACTATTCATTCTGTCAAGGTGTCTGCATGCCCCAGTCAGACCGGGCTTTTTAATTCATAGACACAGGCAGGTACAACTCCCTATTGTGAAGTCCCTGTCGACCCACAGCATGGGTGGCTCCCTGGAACCCACCGGTGGTACACAGAAATATCCCATTGCATTGCCCAACACAGCTGAGGTAGTAATGTCGTGCTTAATGCAGGTGGGCTACGGCCCCAGTCTGACTGGGGTTCTTTATAAGTGTACAGATGTAGTAAAAACTCCGTGTGCACCTACAGCATGGGTGGGTGCCAGGAAGCCACCGGCGGTACATAGAAATATCCCATTGCATTGCCCAACACAGCTGAGGTAGTAATGTTGTGCTTAACCCTTTCCAATCCAATTTGTATATGGTTTTCCTAGGGGGCTTACTCTTTTTCTGCCGTTATACAACGGCGCTATATGCTGGCTAAAGCCAGTACTGCATGAGCTGACACGTAGGATAGGCTCCGACAGCAGAGAGGCTGGCAATATACAGTAAGAGAACCCCGACGGACGTCTACCAACAACGGAGCTGTACAGCCTTAAACCCTAATGTCTTCACAGGTCACACAGTGGACTGGAAAGGGTTAATGCAGGTGGGTTTCGGCCCACACTGCATGCCCCAGTCAGACTGGGTTTCTTTATAAGTGGAAACAGATGCATTTATAATTCCCTGTGGACCCACTGCCTGGGTGGGTGCCAGGAAGCCACCGGCGGTACATAGAAATATCCCATTGCATTGCCCAACACAGCTGAGGTAGTAATGTTGTGCGTAATACAGGTGGGCTTCGGCCCACACTGCATGCCCCAGTCAGACTGGGGTTCTTTAGAAGTGTACAGATGTATTAAAAACTCCGTGTGCACCTACAGCATGGGTGGCTCCCTGGAACCCACCGGCGGTACACAAAAATATCCCATTGCATTGCCCAACACAGCTGAGGTAGTAATGTCGTGCTTAATGCAGGTGGGCTTCGGCCCACACTGCATACCCCAGTCAGACTGGGGTTCTTTACAAGTGGACACATGTAGGTTAAACTCCCTGTGGACCCACTGCCTGGGTGGGTGCCAGGAAGCCACCGGCGGTACATAGAAATATCCCATTGCATTGCCCAACACAGCTGAGGTAGTAATGTTGTGCGTAATACAGGTGGGCTTCGGCCCACACTGCATGCCCCAGTCAGACTGGGGTTCTTTAGAAGTGTACAGATGTATTAAAAACTCTGTGTGCACCTACAGCATGGGTGGCTCCCTGGAACCCACCGGCGGTACACAAAAATATCCCATTGCATTGCCCAACACAGCTGAGGTAGTAATGTCGTGCTTAATGCAGGTGGGCTTCGGCCCACACTGCATGCCCCAGTCAGACTGGGGTTCTTTACAAGTGGACACATGTAGGTTAAACTCCCTGTGGACCCACTGCCTGGGTGGGTGCCAGGAAGCCACCGGCGGTACATAGAAATATCCCATTGCATTGCCCAACACAGCTGAGGTAGTAATGTTGTGCGTAATACAGGTGGGCTTCGGCCCACACTGCATGCCCCAGTCAGACTGGGGTTCTTTAGAAGTGTACAGATGTATTAAAAACTCTGTGTGCACCTACAGCATGGGTGGCTCCCTGGAACCCACCGGCGGTACACAAAAATATCCCATTGCATTGCCCAACACAGCTGAGGTTACGTCAGCTGTAATGCAGGTGGGCTAAAAATTAATTTGATTACACTGTAGGCGAGGGCCCACAAAAATTGCTGTATCAACAGTACTAATGTACATCCCAAAAATTGGCCATGGCCAGCCAAGAGGGCAGGTGAAACACATTAATCGCTTTGGTTAATGTGGCTTAAGTGGTAACTAGGCCTGGAGGCAGCCCAGTGTAACGAAAAATTGGTTCAAGTTAAAGTTCCAATGCTTTTAAGCGCATTGAAACTTTTAAAAATTGTTCTGAAAAATTATTTGACTGAGCCTTGTGGCCCTAAGAAAAATTGCCTGTTCAGCGTGATTACGTGAGGTTTCAGGAGGAGGAGCAGGAGGAGGAGGAGGAGGAATATTAGACACAGATTGATGAAGCAGAAATGTCCCCGTTTTGGATGGTGAGAGAGAACGTAGCTTCCATCCGCGGGTGCAGCCTACGTATTGCTTACGTATCGCTGCTGTCCGCTGGTGGAGAACAGAAGTCTGGGGAAATCCAGCCTTTGTTCATCTTGATGAGTGTTAGCCTGTCGGCACTGTCGGTTGACAAGCGGCTACGCTTATCTGTGATGATTCCCCCAGCCGCACTAAACACCCTTTCCGACAAGACGCTAGCCGCAGGACAAGCAAGCACCTCCAGGGCATACAGCGCGAGTTCAGGCCACGTGTCCAGCTTCGACACCCAGTAGTTGTAGGGGGCAGAGGCGTCACCAAGGATGGTCGTGCGATCCGCTACGTACTCCCTCACCATCCTTTTACAGTGCTCCCGCCGACTCAGCCGTGACTGGGGAGCGGTGACACAGTCTTGGTGGGGAGCCATAAAGCTGGCCAGGCCCTTAAAGACTGTTGCACTGCCTGGGATGTACATGCTGCTCGATCTACGCACATCCCCTGCTACCTTGCCCTCGGTACTGCGCCTTCTGCCACTAGCGCTGTCGGCTGGGAATTTTACCATCAGCTTGTCCGCAAGGGTCCTGTGGTATAGCAACACTCTCGAACCCCTTTCCTCTTCGGGAATCAGAGTGGGCAGGTTCTCCTTATACCGTGGATCGAGCAGTGTGTACACCCAGTAATCCGTCGTGGCCAGAATGCGTGCAACGCGAGGGTCACGAGAAAGGCATCCTAACATGAAGTCAGCCATGTGTGCCAGGGTACCAGTACGCAACACATGGCTGTCCTCACTAGGAAGATCACTTTCAGGATCCTCCTCCTCCTCCTCCTCAGGCCATACACGCTGAAAGCATGACAGGCAATCAGCCGGTGTACCGTCAGCAGCGGCCCAAGCTGTCTCTTCCCCCTCCTCCTCATCCTCCTCATGCTCCTCCTCCTCCTCCTGTACGCGCTGAGAAATAGACAGGAGGGTGCCCTGACTATCCAGCGGCATACTGTCTTCCCCCGCCCCCGTTTCCGAGCGCAAAGCAGCTGCCTTTATGGTTTGCAGGGAATTTCTCAAGATGCATAGCAGAGGAATGGTGACGCTAATGATTGTAGCATCGCCGCTCACCACCTGGGTAGACTCCTCAAAATTACCAAGGACATGGCAGATGTCTGCCAACCAGGCCCACTCTTCTGAAAGGAATTGAGGAGGCTGACTCCCACTGCGCCGCCCATGTTGGAGTTGGTATTCGACTATAGCTCTCCGTTGTTCATAGAGCCTGGCCAACATGTGGAGCGTAGAGTTCCACCGTGTGGGCACGTCGCACAGCAGTCGGTGCACTGGCAGCTTAAAGTGATGTTGCAGGGTGCGCAGGGTGGCAGCGTCCGTGTGGGACTTGCGGAAATGTGCGCAGAGCCGGCGTGCCTTTACGAGCAGGTCTGACAAGCGTGGGTAGCTTTTCAGAAAGCGCTGAACCACCAAATTAAAGACGTGGGCCAGGCATGGCACGTGCGTGAGGCTGCCGAGCTGCAGAGCCGCCACCAGGTTACGGCCGTTGTCACACACGACCATGCCCGGTTGGAGGCTCAGCGGCGCAAGCCAGCGGTCGGTCTGCT
This sequence comes from Eleutherodactylus coqui, assembly GCF_035609145.1. Lineage (NCBI taxonomy): Eukaryota > Metazoa > Chordata > Amphibia > Anura > Eleutherodactylidae > Eleutherodactylus > Eleutherodactylus coqui. The sequence goes on from NC_089844.1 coordinate 181,141,822, forward strand.
GTGTCAGACCCTGCAGCAGTTCGTGGGCCGTGTGCCTCTTATCGCCTAAGCTGAGTAGTTTCAGCACGGCCTGCTGACGCTTGCCCACCGCTGTGCTGCCACACCGCGCAACACCGACTGCTGGCGACATGCTGCTGCTAACACATCTTGATTGTGAGACAGAGGAGGAGGAGGAGGAGGAGGGTGCTTTAGTGGAGGAAGCATACACCTCCGCAGATACCAGCACCGAGCTGGGGCCCGCAATTCTGGGGGTGGGTAGGACGTGAGCGGTCCCAGGCTCTGACTCTGTCCCAGCCTCCACTAAATTCACCCAATGTGCCGTCAGGGAGATGTAGTGGCCCTGCCCGCCTGTGCTTGTCCACGTGTCCGTAGTTAAGTGGACCGTGGCAGTAACCGCGTTGGTGAGGGCGCGCACAATGTTGCGGGAGACGTGGTCGTGCAGGGCTGGGACGGCACATCGGGAAAAGTAGTGGCGACTGGAAACTGAGTAGCGCGGGGCCGCCGCCTCCATGATACTTTTGAAGGACTCCGTTTCCACAACCCTATACGGCAGCATCTCAAGGCTGATGAATTTTGCGATGCGGACGGTTAACGTTTGAGCGTGCGGGTGCGTGACGGCGTACTTGCGCTTGCGCTCGAACACTTGCGCAAGCGACGGCTGAACGGTGCGCTGAACTACACTGCTGGATGGGGCCGAGGACAGCGGAGATGAGGGTGTGGGTGCAGGCCATGAGGCGGTAGTGCCTGTGTCCTGAGAGGGGGGTTGCATCTCAGTGGCAGGTTGGGGCACAGGGGGAGAGGCAGGGGTGCAAACCGGAGGCGGTGAACGGCCTTTGTCCCACCTTGCGGGGTGCTTGGCCATCATATGTCTGCGCATGGTGGTGGTGGTGAGGCTGTTGGTGTTGGCTCCCCGGCTGAGCTTTGCGCGACAAAGGTTGCACACCACTGTTCGTCGGTCGTCAGGCGTCTCTGTGAAAAACTGCCAGACCTTAGAGCACCTCGGCCTCCGCAGGGTGGCATGGCGCGAGGGGGCGCTTTGGGAAACACTTGGTGGATTATTCGGTCTGGCCCTGCCTCTACCCCTGGCCACTGCACTGCCTCTTGCAACCTGCCCTGCTGATGCCCTTGACTCCCCCTCTGAAGACCTGTCCTCCTGAGTAAGCGTTGCACACCAGGTGGGGTCAGTCACCTCATCGTCCTGCTGCTCTTCCTCCGAATCCTCTGTGCGCTGCTCCCTGGGACTTACTGCCCTTACTACTACCTCACTGCAAGACAACTGTGTCTGATCGTCATCGTCCTCCTCACCCACAGAAAGTTGTTGAGACAGTTGGCGGAAGTCCCCAGCCTCTTCCCCCGGACCCCGGGAACTTTCGAATGGTTGGGCATCAGTGACGATAAACTCCTCTGGTGGGAGAGGAACCGCTGCTGCCCAATCTAAGCAGGGGCCCGAGAACAGTTCCTGGGAGTGCTCCCGCTCCTGAGCAGGTGTTATTGTAGTGGAGTGAGGAGGCTGGGAGGAAGGAGGAGCAGCAGACAGAGGATTCGGATTGGCAGCAGTGGACGGCGCAGAACTGCGGGTAGACGATAGGTTGCTCGAAGCACTTTCTGCCATCCAGGACAGGACCTGCTCACACTGCTCATTTTCTAATAACCGTCTCCCGCGTGGACCCATTAATTGGGCGATGAATGTGGGGACGCCAGAAACGTGCCTCTCTCCTAATCGCGCAGCAGTCGGCTGCGACACACCTGGATCAGGAGCTTGGCCTGTGCCCACACCCTGACTTGGCCCTCCGCGTCCTCGGCCGCGTCCACGTCCTCTAGGCCTACCCTTACCCCTCAGCATGCTGTATTACCAGTGATTTGATTTCACAGGCAGGAAATAAATTGGCGCAAGACTGCAGGCCAAATATAATTTTTGCCCTTTTTGGAAAACGAAAGGCCCCACTGCCTCTAGTGAATGAATTATCTAAGTTTAATAACTGTGCTGTGTCCCTGCTTATGTGTCACAGAACGTGAGGGTAGCAGAGTTATTATAACTCTGGCAGAGCAGGTATTTTTTTTCCCAATTAAGGAAAGCAAATGGCGAAGCCAGCAGTAAAGCGTAGCTGGGTGCGTATGATTTAGCACTGTTCTTCACGCAGCTCACACGTCTCCACCGCCCGTAAGGACGGACAGAGGCTGGACAAATAGATTTGTTTTCAGTTTTTTCCCACCAAAAGGCAGCACTGCGTATATTCTATGAACATGAGAAGTTTAATAACTGTGCTGTGTCCCTGCTTATGTGTCACAGAACGTGAGGGTAGCAGAGTTATTATAACTCTGGCAGAGCAGGTATTTTTTTTCCCAATTAAGGAAAACAAATGGCGAAGCCAGCAGTAAAGCGTAGCTGGGTGCGTATGATTTAGCACTGTTCTTCACGCAGCTCACACGTCTCCACCGCCCGTAAGGACGGACAGAGGCTGGACAAATAGATTTGTTTTCAGTTTTTTCCCACCAAAAGGCAGCACTGCGTATATTCTATGAACATGAGAAGTTTAATAACTGTGCTGTGTCCCTGCTTATGTGTCACAGAACTTGAGGGTAGCAGAGTTATTATAACTCTGGCAGAGCAGGTATTTTTTTTCCCAATTAAGGAAAGCAAATGGCGAAGCCAGCAGTAAAGCGTAGCTGGGTGCGTATGATTTAGCACTGTTCTTCACGCAGCTCACACGTCTCCACCGCCCGTAAGGACGGACAGAGGCTGGACAAATAGATTTGTTTTCAGTTTTTTCCCACCAAAAGGCAGCACTGCGTATATTCTATGAACATGAGAAGTTTAATAACTGTGCTGTGTCCCTGCTTATGTGTCACAGAACGTGAGGGTAGCAGAGTTATTATAACTCTGGCAGAGCAGGTATTTTTTTTCCCAATTAAGGAAAGCAAATGGCGAAGCCAGCAGTAAAGCGTAGCTGGGTGCGTATGATTTAGCACTGTTCTTCACGCAGCTCACACGTCTCCACCGCCCGTAAGGACGGACAGAGGCTGGACAAATAGATTTGTTTTCAGTTTTTTCCCACCAAAAGGCAGCACTGCGTATATTCTATGAATAATAACTGTGTTGTGGCCCTGCCTATACAATTCTTTCCCTGCAGTATCAATGGAGGGTGGAATGCTCTGCAGAGGCGATTTTGAGAAGCCCAAAAAAAATGCAGCACAGCTAACAGCAGCCTGGACAGTACTGCACACGGATAAATATGGCCCTAGAAAGGACCGTTGAGGTTCTTGAAGGCTACACTCACTCCTAACACTCTCCCTGCCTATGCAGCACTTCTGTCCCTAATGCCAGGTGCAACGGTCTGCAGAGGCGATTTTGAGAAAAAAAAAAATCCCACTGCTAACAGCAGCCAACACACAGCTATCAGTGGCCCTAATAAGGACCTTTGGGGGGTCTTGAAGCCTACACTAACTACCAATTCTTTCCCTACAGCAGCTCCGGTATAAACAGCACTGTCCCTCATCTAACTCACACCGCATCTGAGGCGAGCCGCGGGAGGGGCCGACTTTTATATTAGGCGAACACCTGATCTCGCCAGCCACTCACAGCAGGGGGGTGGTATAGGGCTTAAACGTTGCAGGGGGAAGTTGTAATGCCTTCCCTGTCTTTCAATTGGCCAGAAAAGCGCGCTAACGTCTCAGGGAAGGAAGTGAAAGTAACCAGAACACCGCATGGTGTTCGTTACGAATAACGAACATCCCGAACACCCTAATATTCGCACGAATATCAAGCTCGGACGAACGCGTTCGCTCATCTCTAGTCCCAACCAGATTTTTCAATTTTAAGCACAAAAGAATTAGTGTCCAAATTTTATGTACGTAATCTAATTCTCTCACTTCCTGATGTCATTTTATATAAAGGAAACGTTGCATGGTTGCCTCCACGTGGTGTTGCCTGGGTAACACAGAGAACTATGCAAAATGGTGAACATATGTTTTTCCTCAGTATCTCTAAACTAACCAGGACTTCATAAGATTATCCGTGTGAACACGGGTATACCAGCTAAAATATATATAAAGTTTCTTTTCTACCTACAAGGATATATATATTTCCTTGTCACTGTGTCTTTCCAAAAATATTTTATGGGTTTCACCTGCCCTCTCGGTTGATAAATTTTTCAGAGGTACACTTGTACTCTTGGTACACTAATTTTTCGGGCCCACGCCTACACTCTTATCCAGCTAATTTTTACGGCATTCGCCTACACTCATGGTACCCCAATGTTTCAGAGGTTGGCCTATACTATTACTACAGAAATTTTACTCTGCCTGCCTATACTTCTGCTACAAGATTGTTACCGTGGTCTGCCTATACTTCTGCCACGTAAATGTTACAGGGGTCTGCCTATACTTTTGCCACTAAAATGTTATAGGGGTCTGCCTATACTTCTACAACAGAAATGGTACTAGGGTCTGCCTATGCTGCTGCCACGTAAATGTTACAGCGGTCTGCCTACACTTCTGCCACTTAAATGTTACAGGGGTCTGCCTATACTTCCACTACAGAAATGGTGCTGGGGTCTGCCTATGCTGCTGCTACATAACTGATACTGGGGTCTGCCTATACTGCTGCTACATAAATGTTACTGAGGGCCTGACTATACTTCTGCCACATAAATCTTACAGGGGTCTGCCTATACTACTGCTCCATAAATGTTACTGGGGTCTGGCTATACTTCTACAGAAATGGTACTATTGGGGTCTGCCTATACTCCTGCTACCGAAATGTTACAGGGGTCTGCCTATACTCCTGCTACCTAAATGTTACAGGGGTCTGCCTATACTTCTACTACAGAAATGGTACTGGGGTCTTCCTATACTACTGCAATCGAAATGTTACTGCGGTCTGCTTATACTGCTGCTACTGGAATATTACAGGGGTCTGTTTATACTATGGGTGCACACAGACTTCCCATCACAGTGTTTTACCTATCTGGCCCCAAAACACTCACTGAGTACGATATGAATTGTGGGCCGAAGCCATATGTATTTTCTCTCGTGTTACCAGAGTTATCTGTGAAACTCGTTTGGGCCACTGAAGAGGAGCGTTACTGCCCTAATGAGACGTTCACAGCTGTACTAGCATCAGAGTCCGCTCTATGCCTGTGTTTGCTGAGGGTGTGTGCAGTGGCCTATGTCCTCGGTGGAGTGAAAGTCTGCCATGTTTGAACACTGTAATTTCTTCATGTTTATTACTTTCTTTTGGTTCCTTCTACTTGCCTATGCTGTGGGTGCACACAGATTTCCCATTGTGGTGATTTACCTGTCTGGCACAAAGTCACTGACTCACTTGGGTAGGGTGCAGAGTGCAGATGGCTTTCCCCTTGCGATTGAGCGATTGAGCTATACGACACCAACACAGAATGAATAATGTGAGGGGACCTGGATTGCCCATTGCTATGTAACTCGCGGCACCTTGGGTACCACAGTGTGTTTGCTGGGACCGAGCCGGACGAAGAGCCTGCTCACATACTTCCCACACAGGCTACAGTGGGTCCTGGTCATGGTTTCTTCACCTTGTAAGGCCACCTCCTCCTCCCGCTTTGGGTCAGGGGATCAGCACTGGGCATCATGTATTTGCTCTCGTGTTACCACAGTACTCTCGAGCATCGCGGAAAGTTCAACTCGAGCAACGAGCACCCGAGCATTTTGGTGCTCGCTCATCTCTAATAGCAACCAATCACAGCACAGCTTTAATGTTACCTCGGCAATATAGGAAATAGCAGCGAATCACAGCACAGCTTTCATTATACCATTGTAGCTGCTAACATAGCACGTGCCTCTGAGCCACTGATGATTTTTGTAATTCCGTGCGATATTTGGGAAAACCTTTTGAATCAATTTGTCTTTGGTTGATGTCATCTTACCAAAGTTTGTGGGCAATGTGATGCATTGTGTAGATCTGTCTTTTGCCATCTTCCCATTCCCAATATCCAGCAATTGTTTTGCGAAACGTTCGGCAGATGCATCATTTTGTAGTTGAACACGCATTCCATTGCTCGTCTCTTTTTGAAGCTCGTAATGCCTTTCTCTTTCATGCTTGAGATGGAAATCGATTGGTCAATCTACGTCGGGGGGGCATAACTGTCAACAATGCTCGCACGTTTGCTACCTATCGTAGGATAGAGATACTATGACAGAAACCTTCGCAGGAGTGTACTCAACAACTTCCCAAAGTACCATGGCGATCGGATGAATGGTGTAATGCATAAAGGACAAACCCACAGACAGACAGGCATTCATTTATGTGTGTATATATATATATATATATATATATATATATATATATATATATATATATATATATATATATATATATATAGATTAGCAGTGTTGGAGTTAATTCTCTGCAGTGTTGTATTCTTTCTATCAGCCCTGCAGGAGTTGATCATTCTTCAGGCTCTCAGCCCAGCTGTAGGGTTAATTGTGATTACTCTCCTATTTAAGCTCGCCTGGGGAACTTCCTCCTTGCTAGAGTATTGATGTTGTTTGTCTCCAGTTCCCTGCAAGCCATTCTGATATTGATCTACTGTGCACCAACCTTAGACCTGGGACTACTCCAGGAGGTAGCGGCTTACTCGGTTTCCTGCAGTGGAGGCCAGATCCCTGTACAAAGGTTAAAGGGTGCGTACTAGGGAACCAGCAAAATAATGCCCTTAGGTTTAGCCCAAAGCCAAACTGGTTGGTTGGCACAGTGGGTCCACACTCGCTGGTCATAACAATAAGGATTAATGGTCTGTCTATAATATTGCTGAATTGCCTTATGGCAGGGGTTTATGCCATCCAGCTCTGACTAATGATACCAACATCTGGCTTTACTGCACTCAAAGTGGACTGGAGGATAAGCTAAACAGCGGTGATCCCTAAGGTGCGACCCCCACCGATCAACTGTTAGGAAATCCCCAAAAACCACCTACAAATCATGTATAATACTAGTAATAGTATACAAAATGAAATATTATTTACAGACACAATAGTATTAGAAAACTTTTATTTTTTTAATCAGTTTTACAAATGCAGCTTTCACATCATTGTTTCTCAGTGTGTAAATCATGGGATTTAACATCGGTGCGATAATTACATAAAAAACAGCAATCACTTTATCAGTGCCAGGTAGGGAACTCAATCTAGGTTTCATGTAGGAAGCCATTATTGATCCGTAAAAGATTACAACAACCATCATATGAGATCCACATGTGGAAAAAGCCTTCCTCCGCCCGGATGATGATGCAATTTTTAAGATATTTACAATGATATTAACATAAGTTGTTACAATAAAGGTTACAGGAATCAGGAGAACAATTAAACCAACAATAAACATGAATAATTCAACAAGTATAATGTTTCCACACCCCAGTGACAATATTTCTGTCACTTCACATAAAAAGTGATTTATTTTGTTGTGTCCGCATAGGTCAACATTAAGTGTAAGAGTTACAAGGGAAGCAGGCAGAGGGAATCCACTCATCCATATACCGACTGCCAGTCTAACACAAATCCTCTTACTCATAATGGTGGTGTAATGCAGTGGATAGCATATAGCCACATAACGATCATAGGCCATTACAGCAAGCAGAACACATTCACATGCTCCTAAAGACTGGCCAATGTACATTTGTGCTACACATTCACCATAAGAAATGACTTTATTAACTGACAATAAATCCTTCAATGTTCTTAGTAGAGTTGTAGTAGAAAAACACAGATCCAGAAAAGACAGGTTGGTAAGGAAAAAATACATGGGAGTGTGAAGGTTGGCATCTGTCAGGACTAGAACAATGATGAGAAAGTTTCCAATCAAAATAATTGTGTACGCTGATGTAAATACAATGAAAAGTGCAACTTGTGTCTTTGGGTCACTGGAAAGTCCAAGAAGAACAAATTCTCTGAGTATTGTCTCATTTTTCCAAATCATTTTAAAAAAGGACTTGGTAACCTCTTTGGATAATGTGGATTTGTCTGAAAATATTCTAATAATAATCTTCAGGTTATTTTTTTTTTTTACTTTAAAGAAGACATAACTCATTATTTGCCTGTTTTTCATTAATCAACATAATAGTCTAACTTTTCCATTGTCTGTGTTTTTGGACATTTTCTGCCTCTGAAAGCCACAAGAATTTTCAGTTTTGACATTAGAAATAAATTTCAAAATAACAAATAATGAAATTATATAAAACACCCGTGTCTATTTTTTTTTCTTAAAGGGGTTGTCCCGCGGCAGCAAGTGGGTCTATACACTTCTGTATGGCCATATTAATGCACTTTGTAATGTACATTGTGCATTAATTATGAGCCATACAGAAGTTATCAGAAGTTTTTCACTTACCTGCTCCGTTGCTAGCGTCCTCGTCTCCATGGTGCCGTCTAATTTTCAGCGTCTAATCGCCAGATTAGACGCGCTTGCGCAGTCCGGGTCTTCTTCTTTTCTGAATGGGGCCGCTCGTGCTGGAGAACGGCTCCTTGTAGCTCCGCCCCGTCACGTGCCGATTCCAGCCAATCAGGAGGCTGGAATCGGCAATGGACCGCACAGAAGCCCTGCGGTCCACCGAGGGAGAGGATCCCGGCGGCCATCTTCAGCAGGTAAGTAAGAAGTCACCGGAGCGCGGGGATTCAGGTAAGTGCTGTGCGTTTTTTTTTTTTAAGTCCCTGCATCGGGTTTGTCTCGCGCCGAACGGGGGGGCTGTTGAAAAAAAAAAACCCCCGTTTCGGCGCGGGACAACCCCTTTAACCCCTTCCCGCTCCAGGGTGTAAGTTTACGTCCTGGCAGACTGGTATTTTCCACAACAGGGCGTAAACTTATGTCCTGAGGATAGTGCGAGATCAGTTATGATCTTGCGCTATCCCGCAGCACAAGCCGGCTGTCAGTCATAGCCGGCCTCCCGCTGCAACAGCGGAGGTGCATCGGTGATGCACCCCCCGCTGTTAACCCCTTCCTTGTAGATCACGGCATGGGAAGGGTTCACAGCAGAAGCGCGCTCCCTCTGTGATGTCACCGGGCTCTGGCAGAGAGCCCAGCTGGTTACCATGGCAACAGGACGCCAGATACTGACGTCCTGTATTGCTATAGCCTGTGATCTCTGTATAAGCGATAAGGCATGGCAGGGCAGTAGCCCTGCCATGCCTTATCACAGCGATCATCAGTGCTGTACTGTAAGTGCCCCTGGGGAACACAAATTGTGAAAAAAATAATAAAAATGAATAAAAAAGAAAAATGTAAAAAGGTTTTTTTTTGCTTTTTCTCATATTAGCAAGAAAAAAGAGTAAAAAAAGTATAATCTACATATCTGGTATTGTCGCATCCGTAATGACGCTACAATAAGTTGCACATGCTTTTGACTGTGCACGGAAAAAAGCGTAAATAAATAAACGCTAAAAAACTGCGGCAAAATGCTCATTTTTAGCATTTGCCTCTCTAAAAACGCAATAAAAGTGATCAAAAAAGCTGTATGTACCCCAAAAAGGTATCAGTAAAAACTACAGCTTGTCTCGCAAAAAATAAACCCTCATAAAGCTCTGTACATAAAAAGTTTAAAAAGTTACAGGACTTTGAATGCAGCGATTTAGAAAAAAAAGATTTCCCAAAAAAGTGTTTTTATTGCAGAAAAGTGAAAAAAGACTTAAAAAAAGTATCGTTGTAACTGTACCGACCCGCAGAAAAAATGTATTGTATCATTTATGTTGCATGATTAACGCTGTAAAAAAATTGAAAATCTATGGCAGAATTGATGCGTTTTCTCTCCCTGCTATCATAAAAAATAATAAAAGTTTTACAATATAGTCTATGTACCCAAAAATGGCACCATCAAAAACTACAGTTCGCCACACAAAATAAGTCCTTATACGGCCGCGTTGACGGAATAATAAAAAAGTTATGACTTTTGAAAAGCGGAGAAGAAAATCCACCACAAATCGTTGCGTCCTTAAGCCCAAAATAGGCCATGTTCTCAAGGGGTTAAAGAAGATCCCTGACATATTGTCAAAATACTACTTAGCACTTCATAGACACTGGCATCTTCATGCAAGTTTTTAGCCAACAGTCGCCGAGAGCATGGAGCAGTGACGGGTGGCCTCGTTGAGCGGTCCTTGGTCACGTAATAAAAAAGTAGCGCTCTAACATAGGTCGGTCTCACATGACTGGATAGGAATTACAGATTCCGCATGCGTCTAATCCGCGCTAATACGCAGATCAATCGCATTGGATTACACAATTCCGCTCACATTAGCGGGTTGGAATTGTGTACTCCACTCGCAGAAAAGAGAACGCAGCAGGTTCTATTTTACTGCGGCTATCCGCAGCATAGAGCCCAATGTGCTCCATGGTCACGGATATACCCGCAGCCCATACGCAACTACGTTGTGTACGGGCTGCTGGTACCCGCGTCATCGCTAAGCGACGGTGCAGGAAATACAAACAAAAAAAGGTGTACTGCGCATGACCGCCCGTGTCAGTACGCAGTTATGCGCAGTACATTACGCGGCCGTGCGCAGGGTCACAACCGGGCTCACAGATGGGATCCGCTGCGGGCCTCTGCAAGCAGATTCCGCCTATGGCTGCATGAGCCCGGCGTTATTCAGACCGCTACCTGTAATACGTATTTTACAAGAAGCCCCGGGAACGCTTGCCTTCATGCAGTTCCAGGAGCAGCTTGTTGAGCGCCTTGTATGTGAGACCGCCGCACCTCATCAAGCTTATGGAGACTCACGGAACCCCACTTTTTACACCCCGTCCCTGCCACTAAGGTCACAAAATACCCCCAAAAAGCATGAGAGGAGGGGGGGATACACGGTTTTATTGCCCCATGGGCCCATTCCAACCGGCCTCCGTAATTACCCCTGTCTTCGGAAATATCACACAGTTCACATTATTATTTTTATCTAAGATTTGCGAACGCCAAAAAGGGTGCGGAGTGTGTGTGGGCGAGGGGGGGGGGGGATTTTTAGGGAGTCAATTTTTATTCCGTACAAATAAGCAATGGGGCCTGGAATTTATTCAGTTGTGTCCTGAAACCCAACGGGTGTTCCCTCCTTTATAGGCCTTGCCATGGGTCCTGTAAGTAAATTAGGGTCACAATGGGTATGTTTCTGAACTCGGGACAAATGGGGGTATCCATTTTGGGGTGAACGTCTTCATTCCTATGTACGCTGTACAAAAAAAACTGTTTTTAAATTTAAAAAATTGCCAAAAAAATTAAAAATCGTAACTTTTTCCTTCTGCTTTGCTTAGATTAATTCAAATACTGTGGTGTCAAAATACGCAGTACACCCCTAGATGAATTTGTTAAGGGGTCTAGTTTTTAAAATGGGGTCATTTGAGGTGGTTCTTTATAGGTTCGGCCGCTCAATGGCTCTATAAGTGGGCAATGGGGCCTGGAATTTATTCAGTTGTACCCTGAAATCCAATGGGTATTCCTTTCATTGTAGGCCTAGCCATGTGTCACGTAAGTCTATTAGGGCCACAATGGGTATGTTTCTGAATACGGGACAAACCGGGGTATCCATATTGGGGTGAAAGTCTTCATTTATATGTGTGCTGTACAAAAAAAACATGTTTTTAAATTGACGCAATAGCTCAAAAAATGGAAATCGTAAGTTTTTCTTGCTGCTTCGCTTAGATCTATTCAAAAATTGTAGGGTTAAAATACACAGTACACCCCTAGATAAATTTGTTAAGGGGTCTAGTTTTCAAAATGGGGTAATTTGTGGGGGTTCTCTATGGTTCTGGGCGCTCAAGAACTCTACAATTGGGCAATGGGGTCTAAAAGGACTTCAAGCAAAATCTATGTTCTGAAAGCCACCGATGCCTCCTTTCATTTTGGGCCCCGTTGTGCATGCGGACATAATATTAGGGCCACAATGGGTATGTTTCTGAAAACAGTACAAATAGTGGTATCCATTTTGGGGTGCAAGTCTTCCTTCATATGTGTGCTGTACAAAAAAAAGCTGTTTTTAAAATGACAGAATTGCCAAAAAAACGAAAAATCACAATGTTTTCCTTTTGCTTGGTTTGAATTCATTCAAAAACTGTGGGGTCAAAATATGCAGTACACCCCTAGATAAATTCCTTAAGGAGTCTAGTTTTCAAAATGGGGTCATTTGTGGGGGTTTTCTATGGTTTTGGGCGCTTGGGAACTCTACATGTGTGCTATGGGGTCTAAAAGGACTTCAAGCAAAATTTCTGTTTTGAAAGACACTGACTACTCCTTTCATTTTGGGCCCCGTTGTGGACTCAGATATAACATTAGGGCCACAATGGGTATATTTCTGAACACGGGAGAAACAGGGGAATCCATTTTGGGGTGTAAATCCTCATTTTAATGTAAACTATAGGAAAAAAATATGTCTTTAAAATGATAGATTTGCAAAAATATGAAATTTTACTTTTTCTCCTCTAAATTGAATTAATTCCTGAAAAAAAACTGTGGGGTCAAAATACTCATGACACCCCTCAGTGAATACACTAAGGGGTGTAGTTTTTAAAATGGCGTCATTTGTGGGGGTATCTATTATTCTGACACCTATGAGCCTTTCCAATCTTGGCTTGGTGTAGGAAAACAAAATGTTCCTCAAAATGCTAAAAAGTAATGTTAAATTTGTACGTCTACTAAATGGTTAAAAAAAATGAAAGTTTTTCCAATGTGCGCCCAAAATAAAGTAAAAGGGTGGAAATATAAATCTTAGCAAAAATTTCTATATTATGTTTGCACATATTTAAGATATTGCATTTGGAAATGTGAAAAAATGACGATTTTTTCAAAATTTGTCCAATTTTGGCGCTTTTAATAAATAAACACAAATTCTATCGGTCTATTTTTTCCGCCAAAATGAAGTACAACATGTGGCGAAAAAACAATGTCAGAATCGCTAGGATATGCAAAACCTTTCTGGTGTTTTTTCATGTTAAAGTGACACATGTCAGATTTGCAAAATTTGGCCTGGTCATTGAGGCGCAAACAGGCTTGGTCACTAAGGGGTTAAGATTAGAGATGAGCGAGCATACTCGTCCGAGCTTGATGCTCATTCGAGTATCAGGGTACTCGAGATGCTCGTTACTCGAGACGAGCACCACGCGGTACTCGTCTCGATTAAACGAGCACTGACCATTGAATTCAATGGAGCCGGCAATACAGCCGGCTCCATTGAAAGCAATGGGCTGCCGGCGATCTCAGGATGAATTTTCGGGAAGGGCTTAAAAATATAAGCCCTTACCTGAAAATCATCCTAAAATGTGTAAAAAGTAAAAAAAAAAAAATACTCACCTTGTCCCAGCAGAACGATGTTAGCTCATTGAAAGCAATGGGCTGCCGGCGATCGCACAATGAATTTTCAGGAAGGGCTTAAATATCAGTGGCAGCACTCACTCACCCATTCATGAATTCATGAATGGGTGTGAGTGAGAGCTGCCTCTGATTGGTCAGGCTGTGACCAATCAGAGGCAGCTCATTCAGCAGGCAGGGATTTTAAATCCCCGGCTGCTGAATACTACAGAGAGCAGTTCAGGAGAACTGCCAGCTGGCCGTGGCTGAACTCCGTCTGCCGGGACCAGGTGAGTGTATATATATTTTTTGTATTTTTACACATTTCTGGATGAATTGCAGGGAAGGGCTTATATATTTAAGCCCTTCCCGAAAATTCATTGTGCGATCGCCGGCAGCCCATTGCTTTCAATGGAGCCGGCTGTATTGCCGGCTCCATTTAATTCAATGGGCTAACATCGTTCTGCCGGGACAAGGTGAGTATATATATATTTTTACTTCTTACACATTTTAGGATGATTTTCAGGTAAGGGCTTATATTTTTAAGCCCTTCCCGAAAATTCATCCCGCACTCGCCGGCAGCCCATTGCTTTCAATGGAGCTGGCTGTATTGCCGGCTCCAATGAATTCAATGGGCTAACATTGTTCTGCTCTGCCACAGCTGTTACAGCTGTGGCAGAGGAGAACGATCGTTATGCTGACAGTGCGGGGGGGGGGGGGGGGGTCTCACTCTTGTCACTATTGTGGCTTAATAGTGAGACCTCGGAGCCCGAAATGCAGCCCTGCATGTTGCTCCTCGCCTGCCCTATCCATTTCTGTGTTTTTTACATGACTTTGGTGATTTGCTAAGATTTTCACAAATGAAAACCTTAGCGGAGCACCAGTCATATACAAAAATGCTTGAGTCGCCCATTGACTTCAATGGGGTTTGTTACTCGAAACGAACTCTCGAGCATCACTGAAAGTTCGACTTGAGTAACGAGCACTCGAGCATTTTGGTGCTCGCTCATCTCTAGTTATGAACTAATGGAACCCCTGGATAACCAATCATTAAACTTCCAAGACTCCTATGCTATTATCCAAGGCTGACAAGTGATATAAAAATGTGAAGAGATGTTTTCCTTGTATGCCCACTACACATAAGAGTATTCATGTCCTCCACCCACATCACCCTGGAAGGCATAGTAGTGGACTGCAACAGTCTGGGAATGATTTGTCCAGCTGCGAGTATGAAAAAATGGAGTCGACCCTTTATGATATTAGAGACAGAGTGCTACCTCCAAGGTCAGGACCACCAATGTACCATAAATTTGATTAGATAATGCCACCACATCCCTACTAAGAGCAATAACTGAGGGGCACTTCCACTGTAAATGGACCATGTTACCCATAGCGATACAGCATATCCAGCTCAGGGGGAAGACTTGGTCATATATTTTAAGTAACTTCTCCAGAGTTTTGTACCAATAGGAGAATTTGTGCGTTAACGTAAAGGCCTTGTTTCAGAGATCTTGCGAAAAGGAATGACCCCATTCCCTACTCAAAAGATATTCATAAGGCATACAAAATTCCTCATATGAAGTAAGAGGCTTGATTATATTCATCACATGTGTCAGGGACAAACCATGTAGCTGGAAGAATTGAATCTTCATTCCTGAAGGGACCATGTTCCCTTTGAAAAAGACTGACAAAGGTTTCAGAACTGTCTGGGTTATAGAACTTTTATACTCGGAATGTGGGAACTAGGTAGGGACAAAAGGGTGGGACTCTGCACTGTGGCTTCGAATTGAGGATTTCCCATCAAAGGAGTGAAGGGCTTTGAGTGGAGAATAGATTGCTTCTGTCAGAATTATCCAATCCATATATCCATAATTTTCTTGAGGAAAGAGGGTCACAGCAGGGTATTCTCTGAAATATGGCCTAGGAAGCCAGAACACCGCCTGTATTGATCTTTGATCTGAAGCACATTTTATTCCTAAAATCCCTACCAGTTATGTCACATATTGTTTGTTCCACTTGGTCCAATGTGAATTAGGGAGCCCAAATCCCTTACCACAGCGCCAGAAGCGGTTAGAGTCGGCTAATTTATAAGTAGGAAGGTTTGATCCAGCACCAATATTTTTTTTTTTTTAATAATAAAATCACTTCTTTTTTGGGTGCATATTTTTAAGAATTCCCATGCGCAGAGGGATTAAAAGACAAGCTGACGCGTTTCGGCTGTTACACAGCCTTAATCATATGATGGCTATGATTAAGGCTGTGTAACAGCCGAAGCGAGTCAGCTTGTCTTTTAATCCCTGTGCGCATGGGAATTTTTAAAATATGTACCCAATAAAGAAGTGATTTTTTTTTTAAATAAAAAAAACATTGGTGCTGCATCAAACCTTCATACTTTTCAGCTCTACTCTGGGACTGGGCTCGGCCTGTTACATCCGTGCACCTGTGGATTATTCTACAAGGACATTTGATCCTTACATGTGAACATCTAAGGGTGAGCTGTATCATTTTTTTCTATTTTCTTCACAGCTAATTTATAGGCGAATAACCAATTAGGTTATTTGTACCATCTGGTTAGCACTTTGTAGCATTTTTTTTTGTAGCCTGACGCATTTAAGGTGACCATGTGAGCTACCCAAAATCACTTTCAACTCTGTCAGATAGCTTAATGTTAAGTTCTCTTTTCTATGAGGTTATGAACGCTGTTCTGTGGATAGTCTGTGGAGCGATAAATTTCCTTTTATAAAGGGATTAATTTCTAGTAGAGTTGCAGCGAGCTAATATAATGCTTTCCATGAGAACCTTGCATTTTTATGTGGTTTGTTCAAAAAATCATTATGCATTTGTTTACAGATATTACGTGTGTCGGGTGTTGAAGCACATGCTTGCTATAGTATTTCTTGCAGCCGTTGCTTATTGTGCTCCTTCACACTTAATTTATTTGTTGGATGTGCAGACATTTATTTTCTATATGCAATGCACTTGTGTGGGAGTGGCTCCCTACACCATTGTCATGCACTCCAGTCTCCCATCTGTTTCAGGTGGTTTAATGATAGCATATAAGCCAGGTACCCAGCTTTCCTATTCATGTGAAGGCTTTTTAGTCTAAAGAGAGGGTTTATAGAACTAGGTATCCATCCATTAAGGTTTGCCTTGACGTAGCGGATGGGCATTCATGGATTTGATCAAATCGGGCACTAAGAAGCTTGCATTTTTATGTGGTTAGTACAAAAAATCATTATGTATTTGTTTACAGATATTAAGTGCGTCGGGTGCTAAAGCATATGTTTTTTATAGTATTTCTTGCAGCTGCTGCTTATTGTGCACCTTCACACTTTATTTATTTGTTGGATCTGCAGACATTTATTTTCTATATGCAATATGATGCATTCCAACTGAGTGAAAGAATGGGAAGAAGGAAACTCACAATTTGCTAAATTGCTCGAGGGTTTTAGACAGGTGTAAACTTAGCAAAAGATTGAGAGAAGTGATTTCTGATTGAGAAAATAGTTTCTTCAGTAGTTGTCCATTTTTAGGTGTGTGGGCTAGCCAAAGGTCCGCAATCGAGAGGAACTAAATTTTTTTGGAGTGAATGTCTAGCGTTAATCCTAGGTAGTCTGGTATTGGGCTCAGAAAGGCTGCATGAGATGGATACAGGGCTAATTCCTCTCAGAGAGCGTCCCAAATCTTGCACACACCCCTTGGAAGGGAATCAAAAGACATATTCCTATAAAGTTTTTTCAAGGAAATCTATAAGTCTCCAAGAAAGTTTTCCATACAAGGCTTGGGCAAGGTTGCTTACAACTTAGTTTTTATTAGGGTTTGACTAATTCCATCCATCCAATCAATTGTTTTGACTTATAATAATATATGTCTGGCAGATTTATCCCACCATGCTCTCCCCTGGCCCAGGAGGTTATGAGCTATATGGGGTCTTTATGTTTCCAGATAAATCCTGAGAAGCTTTGTCTGATATTTTTGAAAAAGGAGTCAGAGACATAGATGGCATTTGCAGATTCATTTGCAGTTTATATAAGATTTTGGGGACCAAGTATGTTTTACAGGAGGTTCTTGCAGCCGAACCACAAAAGCATTGGTAGATCATATGTTTGAAGAAACAATTTGATTTCTTCAAGGGGGGGGGAGGGGGGGGGGGGGGGGGGGGGGGGGGGGGGGGGGGTGGGGGGGGGTGGGGGGGGTAAAGTTATTTTCATATAGGTTTCCTGCATTTTTGTTGATTTTAATTCCCAAATATTCTATATAGGTTTCAGTCCAGGTGTATTTAGAGGATTGTGGAAGCTTTTTTACATCCTCTGGGGGTAGGGTTACGTTCAGCACAGTTTATTTTGAAACATTCACTTTAAAGTTGAAAAGTACCCGAATGTACCTAAGATGTTGTTTAAGTTTGAAAGGCCCTTTTCTGGGTTGGTTAAGATAAATAGTATATTATCTGCAAAGTCTAACGATTTAAGAGAGAGCTGGTTCAACTTGATACCCTCGATGTCCATACACTGCTGCACTGATTGGAGCAAAATTTCAAGCAAGAGGATAAATAGAGTTGTGGATAGAGGGCATCCATGATGAGTTCCATTGGCTATAGAAAATGGTGGAGAGAAAGAATTGTTTACTTTAATTTTGGCATGATGACTCGAGTATAATGTAAAAATCGCTTTAATTAGGGATGGAGGGAAATTAATTTTTTTCAAGACAGCTCTCATAAAGTTCCAATCTACTCTATTGAACACCTTTTCAGTGTCAATATCTAGAAAAATTAGAGGGTTTTTTTTTTTTTTGGGGCGTACTTAATTACATGTAGAAGTTTTGCTGAGTTATCCCTTCCCTCCCTCTCTGAGACAAACCAGGACTGTTCTTCATTGATCAAGTTAGGAATGAATTTACCAATCTGTCTAGAGAGTATTTTGGTTCATATTTAAATATCCAAATTTAATAGGGAGATGGGTAGAGTTACGCTAGCACCAAAATGCTCGGGTGCTCGTTGCTCGAGTCGAACTTTCTGCGAAGCTCGAGAGTTCGTTTCGAGTAACGAACCCCATTGAAGTCAATTGGCGACTCGAGCATTTTTGTATATGACCTATGCTCCGCTAAGGTTTTGATTTGTGAAAATCTGGAAAACCTACAAAAGTGATGGAAACGATACAGAAATGGATAGGGCAGGCGAGGGGCAACATGCAGGGCTGCATCTCAGGCTCCCAGGTCTCACTATTAAGCCACAATAGCGGCAAGTGTGTGCCCCCCCTAACAATTTTCTACTGTGGACAAACCCTTATTAGCAAGGCACGCCTTAGCTAAGCATCACACTACCTCCAACTAAGCACAATCACTGCCTGCGGGACACACCGCTGCCTCTTCTCCTGGGTTACATGCTGCCCAACCCTCCCGCACGATATATATGAATTAGACCAGACAACATCTGATGAATTTCAACACGCAAGTTGCTTTATTCCTCCATAACCCAAAGACTGGCGACGTTTCGGCTTTAACTGAAGCCTTTCTCAAGCCCAGTCAACACAGACAGAGTAACACACACATATATATATATATATATATATATATATATATATATATATATATATATATATATATATATATACCAGACAAATAACACTAAGATAATTAACATGTGTGTATCTAAAACAAGACAGACTAATTACACATTTAACACATTGAGTACTTACATACAGACCACGAGCATAAAGCACCTGCATATTAGTGGTGAGGCCATATCGGTATCCATGAAAAGGTTAACCAACCTGTGATGTATCACCTGTTTGTAATCCCAACTGGCAGTGTGCCATCAAAGTGTGTCCAACACATAGAGTACCTGACCAGTCATAAGCAGAGCAATGGCGCAGCGACAGTGATGTCATTGTCCAACACACGCCCCTAGGGGCGTGGCTAACCTTTATGCATAAGCAGCCAGCGTTATTACAGAAACCGACGGAAAATCTCATTAAAGAACATAACGCGTGACTGACTGGTCAAGCAGAGGAGGCATAATTACCAGTTTATGCAGAGGTGGTAAAACGACATCGCACAAACAAACAGCAGACCGTCCTTAGGGGCGTTACTAGCGGCAGTGCATCATAGTATGGGGATGGATCATGTTACGTGCTACCCATGTGACCACTCATAATTGTGAAATGATCATGTGACACCACACAGTGGGTCACATGGCACAGGTCCTGCAGTTCAAACTGCAAGTAGATATATATCGGCATTATAATAATACGCAATACTGACTGGTCAAACACAGGAAGCATAATTACCAGTTTATGCAGAGGCCGTAAAACAACAACTCGCAAGCAAACAACAGACCTCTTTAGGAGGCGTGACTAGCGGCAGCGCGTCATAGCATGAGGGTGGGTCATGTGACAAGCTACCCATATGACTACTCATTATTGTGAAATGATCATGTGACACAACACAGTGGGTCACATGTCGCAGGTCCTGCAGTTCAAACTGCAAGAAGGTAAATATCGGTGTTATAATAATACGAATAAATTAGAGTTAGCGATCCCTTCAATGGACGCTGCTGTCTATCAAACCATAAATAAAGTAAACTTCCCCAAGCTCTACAACATGCAAAAACTAAAGTGGGTGATGTAAAGATAGATTGCCAATCTGCTATTCCTCTTTGTCACCGTATCCACCCATTCCGCCATACTTATAAATGTTAAAGATCAGCATTGAAAGTCATCAGTGACAAAATCACGCAAGAGGTACCAAATATATGATAAACGAGCAAAGTCATGGCCCGATACTACACAAATCGATACTCTAGTGTTCACAAATACAACACCAACGGTTGTCTCAATGTCTAATCATTCTAAAGTGTTCCGTCATAACTGTATGTGCTGTAAATTAACATTAGAGATAATCTGTTACCATATCCCGCCAAAATCGCCAAATATTTAATAATAGAGCAACGTCGAGGCCCAATACTGCATAAATTATTGTTTTTATTTAACATATTCAAAATTTAATAATCGCAAATAGTCAATGGCACAACACCAGCAGAGGTCCGCCGTGGGAATCAAATAAAGGAACCGATAATGAAGTCACCACAAAGTACAGGAATGACCATGGTCAGAAACCACCTAAAAATACATAAAAGATACATAAGACCAAACATGTAATATTTTACATAATATATAAAATGTACAGATAATATGTATATACTACTCTATTTACTACACTGATTATACTGAAAAGTCAGAAAGATGAAGAATGAAACACTCTATGATGAACCAATATACCAATCATAATAATATCGGGATCATAAATATGATGTAACCGGATATTCAATATTAAGTCCCCTTGGATATAAAGTGTCGAGGGTGTAAATCCATTTGAGCTCTTTTCGTTCCAGCACTAGCTCTCTGTTACCACCCCTCTCAAGTGGTGGGACAAAATCAATGATTTTATATCTTAATTGGATAATGGAGTGTCTGAATTCAAGGAAGTGTTTAACAATGGGTAGATCTTTTGCCTCTGTACGTATAGTGCTTTTGTGCTTATTTATTCTAGATCGTACTTCCTGTGTGGTTCCACCCGCATAGACTTTTCCGCAAGGACAGTTTATTGGATAGATAACGAACCTGCACCTACAAGTAAGATGGTGCCGAATCTTGTAGGTCTGGCCCGTGTGTGGATGTTGGAAGATATCCCCTTTGATCAGATTGCTGCAATTAGAGTAATTCAAACATGGGTAATTCTCAGCTTTAAGAGGTCCCAATAGTCTTTGTGCAGATGTTTCTTTGGTTTTAAACAGGGGCGTGACAAGTCTGTCGCGCAAATTTTGAGCCCTTCTGTAGGCCATAATTGGAACCTGGCCAAATTCAGGTATGTCACCACAGGTCTTTGTCAAAATAGACCAATTGCTGTAGAGAATATTTCTGATACGACCACTATCAGCACCATAGGTTGATACAAAAGGAATCCTCTTTAAATGATCAGCTTTGGGGCGTGGCGTCAACAACTCATCTCTAGATTTTGATAGTGCCTTATTCATCTGATCACGTATAAGGGGAGATGGATACCCCCTTGGAGTAAGTTTACGGTACATTTGTTCCATACCGTCATGGACAAAGGTATCGTCTGTGTTCCTCCTAACTCTCAGGAACTGGCTGAATGGAAGGGACTCAAGCATACGTCTGGGATGGTCGCTGTCAAAATTCAATACGTTATTCCTGTCCGTGGGCTTACTAAACAGGTCCGTACACACCTTATCCCCATTTTTTATAATCATAATATCCAGGAATTGAATCCTTGAGGTAGAATGATTAAGGGTGAATTGTAGACCCGGGATCACATCATTGAGCCAATCCCTGAAAGCAAAAAGTTCATGCTCATTTCCTTCCCATGCCACAAACATATCATCGATGCATCTTGCCCAACATTTAATTTTATCAGCATAGCTGGATTTGTAAATATGATGTTCCTCGCAGTGTCTCATCACGATGTTGGCATATGTAGGTGCCATATTTGACCCCATAGCTGTACCCTGCCGCTGCCTATAATAACATCCATCAAAAACAAAGTAATTCTTATGGAGTATAAAGCTAAGCAGCGACAGGGTAAAGGATCTTCCAGCTGGGGAAATATCAGATGTGTCCAGATAGAATTGGACTGCATCAAGGCCCTGTTGATGTTTAATCAATGTATATAATGCCACTACATCTAGTGTGACAAGTATAGTAGACTGTGTTATTACGAGATTAGGAAGGATGTTCAGAAAGTGTCCCGTGTCTCTAATATAAGAAGTAGCACTGGTGGCAAAATGTCTGAGTACCTTATCTAGAAAAATTGCAGGTCTACAAAAATTGAGTCACACCTGGAGACAATAGGTCTTTCGGGTTGGTCCACAAGACTCTTGTGTATTTTGGGCAATACATATAAGGTGGGTATCCTTATGACTGGTCAGTTACTCTATGTGTTGGACACACTTTGATGACACACTGCTGGTTGGCATGGATACCGATATGGCCTCACCACTGATATGCAGGTGCTTTATGCTCGTGGTCTGTATATAAGTACTCAATGTGTTAAATGTATAATTAGTCTGTCTTGTTTTAGATACACACATGTTAATTATCTTAGTGTTATTTGTCTGGTATATATATGTGTTACTCTGTCTGTGTTGACTGGACTTGAGAAAAGCTTCAGTTGAAGCCGATACGTCGCCAGTAGAGATGAGCGAACGTACTCGTCCGAGCTTGATACTCATTCGAGTATTAGCGTGTTCGAGATGCTCGTTACTCGTGAGGAGTACCACGCGATGTTCGAGTTACTTTCACTTTCATCTCTGAGACGTTAGCGCGCTTTTCTGGCCAATAGAAAGACAGGGAAGGCATTACAACTTCCCCCTGCGACATTCAAGCCCTATACCACCCCCCTGCAGTGAGTGGCTGGCGAGATCAGGTGTCACCCGAGTATAAAAATCGGCCCCTCCCGCGGCTCGCCACAGAGCATTCTGACATAGAGGAGGGAAAGTGCTGTTGGTGCCGGAGCTGCTATAGGGAGAGTATTAGGAGTATTTTAGGCTTCAAGAACCACAACGGTCCTTCTTAGGGCCACATCTAACCGTGTGCAGTAGTGTGGAGGCTGCTTTTTGCAGTGTTGCACATTTTTTTTTTTGTATATCGGCTGTGCAGAGAATTGCGACCTGCAGTAATTATACATACTCCAGGGCCAGTAGTGGTGGTGAGGCAGGGACAGAAGACATATTTATTGAATATAGGCAGTGGGCCTTTCCAAAAACATTTTGGAAAAAAAAATCTATTTGGGCTGCCTGTGACTGTCCTCAGTGTACTCAGTCTGTGCTGGGTGTAGTTGTCCTCCTAATTCATACGCAGCCAGCTAAGTGTTACAGCAGGCTTGCGCAAAATTATTTCCTGGCTCTGCTGTGCGTTCGTTAAGCGAATTGAGCCTCCAACCACAGGCGAATAAGCGGCACATTTAATTACAGCATTCTGTTTCTGCACTACTGGTAATACACCATGCTGAGGGTAGGGGTAGGCCTATAGGACGTGGACGCGGGCGAGGACGCGGAGGCCCAAGTCAGGGTGTGGGCACAGGCCGAGCTGCGTCGTGTGGACACTGCGTCGTGCGCGCAGGGGGGGGGGGGGGGGGGTTGGGCAGCATGTAACCCAGGAGAAGTGGCAGCGGAGTGTCATGCAGGCAGTGATTGTGCTTTGTTGGAGGTAGTGTGGTGCTTAGCTAAGGTATGCATTGCTAATGAGGGCTTTTCAGAAGTAAAAGTTGTTGGGGGGGGGCCCACTCTTGCCGCTATTGTGGCTTAATAGTGGGACCTGGGAACTTGAGATGCAGCCCACCATGTAGCCCCTCGCCGGCCCTATCCATTGGCACTTTCTTGAATTGCCCAGATTTTCACAAATGGAAACCTTAGCGAGCATCGTCGATATACAAAAATGCTCGGGTCGCCAATGACTTCAATGGGGTTCGTTACTCGAAACGAACCCTCGAGCATCGCGATAATTTCGTCCCGAGTAACGAGCACCCGAGCATTTTGGTGCTCGCTCATCTCTAGTCGCCAGTCTTTTGGGTTATGGAGGAATAAAGCAACTCGCGTATTGAAATTCATCAGATGCTGCCTGGTCTAATTCATATATATCGTTTATTATCCTGGTCTTGATCCGGACCTTACTGGGCTGGTGCATTTTCTACCTCGCATTGAGGACCAATTCAGGTTGGTGAAATCTCTATTGAGTGCTGCATTGCCATGTACTATTTCCAACCCCCAACCCCCCCGCACGACCCTGCGTCCGCAGCCCACACAAAAGTGTCCCTGCGCAGCCTCCAGCTGCCCTCATGCCAAACGCTCGCTTCATAGCCACACCATCCTCATGTCTATTTATAAATGCGTCTGCGATGAGGAGAAACTGGAGGCACACACTGCAGAGGGTTGGCAGGGCCAGGTAGCGACCCTCTTTAAAAGGAAGGGGGGGGGGCTGTAGAGAATCAATGAGAAATTGACGTTCGATCTTCATTCCAATCCTGTGCCACCTCTGTCAGGAGCTGCAAATGTAGGCATAAAGGGGACTAAGGTGCCAGCCCAGCACTTCTACACATCTCCACAATGCAGCAATACTCTGTGTGGGAACTATGTGAGCGGGCCCTGAGTCTGCCTCTGTCACAGCAAACACCTTCTGTGGCCCAAGGTGCTGCAAGGGACATAGCAATGGGGACTACATGTGTCCACACACTACTCATTCTGTTTGGGTGTCGGATACCTCATCGACAACAAACCCTCAGGAATAGCGGGCATAGAGCGGACTCCGATGGTAGCATAGCTGTGAACGTCTCATTAGCACTGTATCGGTCATCTTGTTAGTCCCAATACAGTGTCCTGGATAGCTGTGGTAACGTGAGAGAAAATACATGTTGGCTTCGGCCCACACCCAATGCCCTAGTCAGTCTGGGTAACGTGAGAGAAAATACATGTTGGCTTCGGCCCACACTCCATGTCCTAGTCAGTCTGTTTTTGTTTTTTATAGTGCCAGGCAGGTACAACTCCGCTATGGGAAGTCTGTGTGCACCCACAGCATGGGTGGCTCCCAGCAACCCACCGACAGTACATAAAGAAATCCCATTGCAGTGCCCCGGATAGCTGAGGTAACGTGAGAGAGAAAACATGTTGGCTTCGGCCCACACTGCATGCCTTAGTCAGTCTGTTTTAGTTATTTTATAGTGCCAGGCAGGTACAACTCCGCTATGGGAAGTCTGTGTGCAGCCGCAGCATGAGTGGCTCCCAGGAACCCAGAGAAGGTACATAAAGGAATCCCATTGTAGTGCCCCAGATAGCTGAGGTAACGTGAGAGAAAATACATGTTGGCTTCGGCCCACACTCCATGCCCTAGTCAGTCTGTTTTAGTTTTTTTATAGTGCCAGGCAGGTACAACTCCGCTATGGGAAGTCTGTGTGCAGCCGCAGCATGTGTGGCTCCCAGGAACCCAGAGAAGGTACATAAAGAAATCCCATTGCAGTGCCCCGGATAGCTGAGGTAACGTGAGATAAAATACATGATTGCTTCAGCCCACACTCCATACCCTAGTCAGTCTGGGGTTTTTTCATAATGCCAGGCAGGTACAACTCCGCTATGGCAAGTCTGTGTGCACCCACAGCATGGGTGGCTCCCAGAAACCCAGAGAACGCACATAAAGAAATCCCATTGTAGTGCCCCGGATAGCTGAGGTGACGTGAGAGAAAATACATGTTGGCTTCGGCCCACACTCCATGCCCTAGTCACTTTGTTTTTTTTTTAAACTGCCAGGCAGGTACAACTCCGCTATGGGAAGTCTGTGTGCATCCACAGCATGGGTGGTTCCCAGGAACCCAGAGAAGGTACATAAAGAAATCCCATTGCAGTGCCCCAGATAGCTGAGGTAACGTGAGAGAAACTACATGTTGGCTTCGACCCACACTCCGTGCCCTAGTTAGTCTGTTTTTTTTTTCTAAGTGCCAGGCAGGTACAAATCCGCTATGGGAAGTCTGTGTGCAACCACAGCATGGGTGGCTCCCAGGAACCCAGAGAAGGTGCATAAAGAAATCCCATTGCAGTGCCCCGGAAAGCTAAGGTAACGTGAGAGAAAATAGATGTTGGCTTCGGCCCACACTCCATGCCCTAATCAGTCTGTTTTTTTTAAGGTTCCTGGCAGGTACAACTCCGCTATGGGAAGTCTGTGCGCAACCACAGCATGGGTGGCTCCCAGGAACCCAGAGGAGGTACATAAAGAAATCCCATTGCAGTGCCCCAGATAGCTGAGGTAACGTGAGAGAAAATACATGTTGGCTTCAACCCACACTCCTTGCCCTAGTTAGTCTGTTTTTTTTTCTAAGTGCCAGGCAGGTACAAATCTGCTATGGGAAGTCTGTGTGCATCCACAGCATGGGTGGCTCCCAGGAACCCAGAGAAGGTACATAAAGAAATCCCATTGCAGTGCCCTGTATAGCTGAGGTAACGTGAGATAAAATACATGTTGGCTTCGGCCCACACCCCATGCCCTAGTCAGTCTGGGTTTTTTTCATAGTGCCAGGCAGGTACAACTCCGCTATGGTAAGTCTGTGTGCAACCACAGCATCGGTGGCTCCCAGGAATCCAGAGAAGGTACATAAAGAAATCCCATTGTAGTGCCCCGGTAGCTGAGGTAACGTGAGGGAAAATACATGTTGGCTTCGGCCCACACCCAATGCCCTAGTCAGTCTGGGTTTTTTTTAAAGTGCCAGGCAGGTACAACTTCGCTATGGGAAGTCTGTGTGCACCCACCAGCATGGGTGGCTCCCAGGAACCCAGAGAAGGTACATAAAGAAATCCCATTGCAGTGCCCTGGATAGCTGAGGTAACGTGAGAGGAAATACATTTTGGCTTCGGCCCACACTCCATGTCCTAGTCAGTGTGGGTTTTTTTCATAGTGCCAGGCAGGTACAACTCCGCTATGGGAAGTCTGTGTGCATCCACAGCATGGGTGGCTCCCAGAAACCCAGAGTAGGTGCATAAAGAAATCTCATTGCAGTGCCCCGAATAGCTGAGGTAACGTGAGAGAAAATACATATTGGCTTTGGCCCACACTCCATGCCCTAGTCAGTCTGTTTTTGTTTTTTATAGTGCCAGGCAGGTACAACTCCGCTATGGGAAGTCTGTGTGCACCCACAGCATGGGTGGCTCCCAGGAACCCAGAGATTGCACATAAAGAAATCCCATTGTAGTGCCCCGGATAGCTGAGGTAATGTGAGAGAAAATACATGTTGGCTTCGGCCCACACTCCATGCTTTAGTCAGTCTGTTTTTGGTTTTTTTATAGTGCCAGGCAGGTACAACTCCGCTATGGGAAGTCTGTGTACAGCCACAGCATGGGTGGCTCCCAGGAACCCAGAGAAGGTACATAAAGAAATCCCATTGCAGTCCCCCGGATAGCTGAGGTGACGTGAGAGAAAATACATGATTGCTTCAGCCCACACTCCATACCCTAGTCAGTCTGGGTTTTTTTCATAATGCCAGGCAGGTACAACTCCGCTATGGAAAGTCTGTGTGCACCCACAGCATGAGTGGCTCCCAGGAACCCAGAGAAGGTACATAAAGAAATCCCCTTGTAGTGCCCCGGATAGCTGAGGTAACGTGAGAGAAAATACATGTTGGCTTCGGCCCACACTCCATGCCCTAGTCAGTCTGTTTTTGTTTTTTTATAGTGCCAGGCAGGTACAAATCCGCTATGGCAAGTCTGTGTGCACCCACAGCATGGGTGGCTCCCAGGAACCCAGAGATTGCACATAAAGAAATCCCATTGTAGTGCCCCGGATAGCTGAGGTAACGTGAGAGAAAATACATGTTGGCTTCGGCCCACACTCCATGCCCTAGTCAGTGTAGGTTTTTTTCATAGTGCCAGGCAGGTACAACTCCGCTATGGGAAGTCTGGGTGCACCCACAGCATGGGTGGCTCCCAGGAACCCAGAGAAGGTGCATAAAGAAATCTCATTGTAGTGCCCCGGATAGCTGAGGTGACGTGAGAGAAAATACATGTTGGCTTCGGCCCACACTCCATGCCCTAGTCAGTTTTTTTTTTTTTTAAACTGCCAGGCAGGTACAACTCCGCTATGGGAAGTCTGTGTGCATCCACAGCATGGGTGGCTCCCAGGAACCCAGAGAAGGTACATAAAGAAATCCCATTGCAGTGCCCCGAATAGCTGAGGTGACATGAGAGAAAATACATGTTGGCTTCGGCCCACAATCCTTGCCCTAGTTTGTCTGGGCTTTTTTTCAAAGTGCCAGGCAGGTACAACTCTGCTATGGGAAGTCTGTGTGCACCCACAGCATGGGTGGCTCCCAGGAACCCAGAGAAGGTACATAAAGAAATTCCATTGCAGTGCCCCGGATAGCTGAGGTAACGTGAGAGAATATACATGTTTGTTTCGGCCCACACTCCATGTCCTAGTCAGTGTGGTTTTTTTTATAGTGCCAGGCAGGTACAACTCCGCTATGGGACGTCGGTGTGCACCAACAGCATGGGTGGCTCCCAGGAACCCAGAGAAGGTACATAAAGAAATCCCATTGCAGTGCCCCGGATAGCTGAGGTGACGTGAGAGAAAATACATGTTGGCATCGACCCACGCTCCATGCCCTAGTCAGTCAGTGTTTTTTTTTGGGCCACATAGGTAGAACACCACAATGGGAAAACTAAGTGCACCCATAGTATGCACAGATCCCTGTAATATTCGGGTAGCAAAGGTATAAGCTGACCCTTGTAACAAATATGTTGCAGAAGTCTAGGGAGACCCCAGTAACATTTCTGTAGTAACAGTATAGACAGACCCCAGTAACATTTGATTAACAGAAGTATAGGCAGACCCCTGTAACATTTCTGTAGCAGAAGTATAGGCAGACCCCTGTAACATTTACGTGGCAGACGTATAGGCAGACCCCAGTAACATTTTAGTAGCAGAAGTATACGCGGACCCCAGTATCATTTATGTACCAGCAGTATTGGCAGACCCCTGTAACATTTTTGTAGCAGCAGTATGCGCAGACCCCCGTAACATTTCTGTAGCAGAAGTATGAGCAGACCCCTGTAACATTTCAGTAGCAGCAGTCTAGGCAGAGCCCAGTATTATTAACATTTCAGTAGTAACAGTATAGACAGACCCCAGTAACATTTGTGTAGCAGCAGTATAGGCAGACCCCTGTAACATTTCAGTAGCAGCAGTATAGGCAGAGCCCAGAATTAGTAACATTTCTGTAGTAACAGTATAGGCAGACCCCAGTAACATTTCTGTAGTAACAGTATAGGCAGACCTCAGTAAAATGTATGTAGCAGCAGTATAGGCAGACCCCTGTAACATTTCTGTAGCTGAAGCATAGGCAGACCCCTGTAACATTTTATTAGCAGCAGTATAGGGAAAGCCCAGTATTAGTAACATTTCTGTAGTAACAGTATAGACATACTCCAATAACATTTCTGTAGTAACAGTATAGGCAGACCACAGTAACATTTGCGTAGCAGAAGTATACGCAGACCCCTGTAACATTTATGTAGCAGCAGTATAGGCAGACCCCAGTAACATTTCTGTCGAAAGAGTATAGGCGAACCCCTGAAACATTGGGGTACTATGAGTATAGATGAGGGCCTGAAAACTAGTGTTGCAAGAGTACATATGTACCTCTGAAACATTGCTCAACCGAGAGGGCAGGTGAAACACATAAATATTTATTGAAAGATACAGCTCGCTGTTGCTTAATTTGTAACAGAGCCTGGATGCTGCCCTGTTAAAGAAATTGGTTCATGTTAAAGTATCAATGCTTTTGAAACTTTGAAAAATTGTTAAAAAATTGTAAGCACAGCCTTTTGGGCCGTAGAAAAATTGGCAGTTCAGCGTGATGACAGGATATTTCAGGAGGAGGAGCAGGAGGAGGAGGACTAATACCATACACAGATTGACAAAGGTAAATGTCCCTTTTTTTTCGGTGATAGAGAAGAATGCTTGCATCCGTGGTTGCAGTGAAAAGAATCTTTAGGTTCCACTGCTCTCCGCTGGTGAAGAGGCGTCTGGGGAAATCCAGGCTTTGCTCATCTTTATGAGTGTAAGCATGTCGGCACCGGCAGTTGACAGGCGTGTACGCTTATCTGTGATGATTCCCCCAGCTGCACTAAACACCCTCTCTGACAAGACGCTAGCGGCGGGGCAAGCAAGCACCTCCAGGGCATACAGCGCAAGTTCATGCCACGTGTCCAGCTTTGACACCCAATAGTTGTATGGAGCAGAGGCATCACGGAGGATGGTTGTACGATCGGCTACGTACTCCCTCACCATCTTTTTACAGCGCTCCCTCCGACTCAGCCTTGTGTGGGGGGTGGTGACACAGTCTTGCTGGGGAGACATAAAGCTGGCAAAGGCCTTGGAGAGTGTTCCCCTGCCTGCGCTGAACATGCTGCCTGATCTCTGTGCCTCCCCTGCTACTTGGCCCTCGGAACTGCGCCTTCGGCCACTAGCGCTGTCAGATGGGAAGTTTACCATCAGTTTGTCCACCAGGGCCCTGTGGTATTGCATCACTCTCGAACCCCTTTCCTCTTCGGGAATGAGAGTGGAAAGGTTCTCCTTATACCGTGGGTCGAGCATGATGTACACCCAGTAATCCGTAGTGGGCAGAATGCGTCTAACGCGAGGGTCACGAGAAAGGCAGCCTAACATGAAGTCAGCCATGTGTGCCAGGGTACCAGTACGCAACACATCGCTATCCTCACTAGGAAGATCACTTTCAGGATCCTCCTCCTCCTCCACAGCCCATACACGCTCAACAAATGAGAGGCAAGCAGCATGGCTACCCTCTGCAGTGGGCCCAGCTGTCTCTTCCCCCTCCTCCTCCTCAGGCTCCTCCCCCTTCTCCTCCTCTTACAAAACGCGCTGAGATATAGACATGAGGGTGCTCTGACTGTCAAGCGACATACTCTCTTCCCCCATCTCCTGTGCCGACCGCAAAGCGTCAGCCTTTATGCTTTGCAGGGAACTTCTCAACAGGCATAGCAGAGGAATGGTGATGCTAATGATTGCAGCATCGCCGCTCACCATGTGGGTAGACTCTTCAAAGTTTCCAAGGACCTAGCAGATATCTGCCATCCAGGCCCACTCCTCGGTAAAGAATTGAGAAGGCTGACTCCCACTACGCAGAGTTGGTATTCCACTATTGCTCTAAGCTGCTCATACAGCCTGGCCAACATGTGCAGCGTAGAGTTCCACCATGTGGGCATGTCGCACAGCAGTCGGTGCACTGGCAGATTAAACCGATGTTGCAGGGTCCGCAGGTTGGCAGCGTCCATGGTGGACTTGCGGAAATGTGCGCTGACCCGGCCACCTTGCCGAGGAGGTCTGACAAGTGTGGGTAGTTTTTCAGAAACCACAGAACCACCAAATAAAAGACGTGGGCCAGGCATGGCACGTTTGTGAGGCTGCTAAGCTGCAGAGCTGCCACCAGGTTACGGCCATTGTCACACACGACCATGCCCGGTAGGAGGCTCAGCGGCGAAAGCCAGCGGTCGGTCTGCTCTGTCAGACCATGCAACAGTTCGTGGGCCATGTGCCTCTTCTCTCCTAAGTTGATTAGTTTCAGCACGGCCTGCTGACGCTTGCCCACCGCTGTGCTGCCACGCCGCGTGACACTGACTGCTGGCAATATTGTTAAGTGGACCCTCCCAGTAACCGCGTTGGTGAGGGCACGTATAATGTTGAGGGAGACGTGGTCGTGCAAGGCTGGGACGGCACACCAGGAAAAATAGTGGCGACTGGGGACCGAGTAGCGTGGGACCGCCGTCGCCATCATGTTTTTGAAAGCCTCAGTTTCTACAAGCCTGTACGGCAGCATCTCCAGGCTGATTAATTTGGCAATGTGCACGTTTAAAGCTTGAGCGTGCAGGAGTGTGGCGACGTACTTGCGCTTTCGCTCCAATACTTCTGTTAGCGACAGCTGAATGCTGCGCTGAGAGACATTGCTGGATGGGGTCGAGGACAGCGGAGGCGAGGGTGTGGGTGCAGGCCGGGAGGCGCTCATGCCTGTGTCCTGAGAGGGGGTTGGATCTGAGTGGCAAGTTGGGACACAGGGGAAGAGGTAGTGGTGTGACCCGCAGGCGGTGAACGGCCTTCGTCCCACCTTGTGGGGTGCTTGGCCATCATATGCCTGCGCATGCTGGTGGTGATGAGGCTGGTACTGGTGGCTCCATGGCTGATCTTGGTGTGACACAGGTTGTACACCACTGTTCAGCGGTCGTCCGCGCTCTCACTGAAAATACACTTTGTCGCTGAGAGCAGTATTGTAACGCAAATTCCAGGCAGAACAAATAGTCAGGAAGGCCGCAAACAGGCCTAACTGCAAAAGTGATGGACTAAAACTCCCACCAGACAACCAGTAAAATTTAAACGGTCAAAGGTAGCACAACCAAGGAGCTTTTTGTTTTTGTTTTGTAAAAGAATACAGGCTATGTAGTGAGTATATCACCTTCCCTCTATCAGTCGCTGTGACCGTACGCTGTGCGTTAAATTCACTGCAGACACAGCCCGGTGTAAATAATCTTGGAATTATGTGCGTACACTTTGTCGCTGAGAGCGGTATTGTAAGGCAAATTCCAGGCAGAAAAAAAGTCAGGAAGGCCGCAAACAGTCCTAACTGTAATAGTGATGGACTAAAACTCCCACCAGACACCCAGTAAAATTGAGACGGTCAGAGGTAGCCCTAAGAAGGAGCTTTTTGCTTTTTTAAAAAAAAGAATACAGGCTGTATAGTGTGTATATCACATTCCCTCTATAAGTGGCTGCGTTGGCCATACGCTGTGCGTCTCTAATTCACTGCGGACACAGCCCGGTGTAAATAATTATGGAATTGTTTGCGTACACTTTGTCACTGAGAGCGGTATTGTAAAGTAAACTCCAGGGAGAAAAAAATTATACAGAAGGCTGCAAACAGGCCTAGCTGTGCAATAGTGATGGACTACAACTCCCACCAGAACCATGTAAAATTCACACGGTCAGAGGTAGCCCTAAGAAGGACCGTAGCAGTTCTTGGAGACAGGATCCTACACTACACTACCACTTTCCCTTTCTCAGCAGGACTTTCCCTATACTCTGTATAACAGACTGCAGCCAGAGAATGCTATAGCTGTAATGGGCTGCAGAGCCCAATATAAAGAAAAAAAAAAAGTGCAAAACTGCTACCAGCAGCCACAACAGTAATGCACATGGTCAGATGTGGCCCTAAGAAGGACCGTTGGGGTTCTTGTACACTGGATACTACACTACCACTGTCCCTATCTCAGCAGCACTTTCCCTATTCTATGTAGTGCAGACTGCAGCCTAAGAACGCTATAGCTGTAATGGCTTGCACAGACCAACATAAAAAAAAATGTGCAAAACTGCTACCAGCAGCTACAACACAAATGCACGCAGTCAGATGTAGCCATAAGAAGGACGGTTGGGGTTCTTGTAGACAGGAAACTACACTAGCACTTTCCCTATGGCAGCAACAGCACTCTCCCTGATCTCTCCCAGTGTGTGTCTGAGGCAAGCCGCGGGCGGGCCCACTTTAAATACTCGGGGGTCACTTGATCTCGCCAGCCACTCACTGCAGGGGGGTGGGATAGGGGTCACAGGAGGAAGTGGGAATGCCTTCTCTGCATGTCTATTGGCCAGAAAATGGCGCTAAACATGCAGGGAAGGAAATGGAATTGACTTGAATATCGCATGCTGCTTGCCTCGAGTAACGAGCATCTCGAGTACCCTAATACTTGAACGAGCATCAAGCTCGGACGAGTACGTTCGCTCATCTCTAGAGATGGGTCTATAGCTTCTGCATAAAGGAGGGTGTTTTCCATCCTTATGAATGAGGGTAATAAAGCCTTCCTGCATCTATTTGGGTAGCTGTGTGCCTTCCAATAAAGCATTAAATGTCCAGGCAAGGTATGGTAAAATTATATGCTGCAATTATTTATAGTATGTTAAGGGGAGACCATCAGGACCGGGACTCTTCAAGAGAGATTGGGGAGGTTAGTGTGTTTGCCTTTGCTTGGATCAGGGAGGGGTAAACTACTGAGGCTAGTAAGCACTTCAGTTTATCTTTTCTTTCTTGCCTATTTGTCTGGTATATTCAAATTGTTCAACTTAAGTCTCAAAAAGAGATGAGCGAGCACCAAAATGCTCATGTGCTCGTTGCTTGAGTCGAACTTTTCGTAATGCTCGAGAGCTCGTTTTGAGTAACGAACCCGATTGAAGTCAATGGGCAACTCGAGCATTTTTGTATGGGACCGATGCTCCGCATAGCTGATGACTTGTCAAACACAAGAAAACATCAGAAAGTTATGGAAACACCACAGAAATGCATAGGGAAGGCCAGGGGCAGCATGCATGGCTGCATCTGAGGCTCTCAGATCCAACAATTAAGCCAAAATGCGTAATAGAAAAATGGATGCACTACAACTCCCAGCAGGCCACAACTAAAATGCACACGGTCAGATGCAGCCCAACAAAGGAGTTTTGGGGTTTTTGCACGGAGGATATAGACTGTATAGTGTATATAACTTTCCCTATAGAAGTGGCTGTGCCCCAACACTCTGTTGTGCACTGCAGACAGAGAACGGTATAAATGAGGTCGTTCGCAGCAGGCTAGGAATTATTTGAGTGCTGTTTCACGGTGAGAGCGGGATTGTACGGCACTGCAGCCTGAAAAAACTATTACTGAAAGGCTGCAAACAGGCCTAGCTGCGTAATACAAAAATGGATGCACTGCAACTCCCAGCCAGCCACAACTAAAATGCACACGGTCAGATGCAGCACAAGGAAGCAGCTATGGGGTTTTTGCATGGGGGACTTTGAGAACTACAGAAGTGGCTGTGCCCCAGCACCCTGTGTAATTCACTGCAGACAGAGAACGGTATAAACTAAATTGTTCGCAGCAGGCTAGGAAATATTTAAGTGCTGTTTCACTTTGAGAGCGGGATTGTACGGCACTGCAGACTGAAAAAAACTATTACTGAAAGGCTGCAAACAGGCCAAGATGTGTAATACAAAAATGGATGCATGACTTCTCCCAGCCAGCCACAAGTAAAATGCACACGGTCAGATGTAGCCCAACGAAGGAGCTTTGGGGTTTTTGCACTGAGGATACAGACTGTATAGTGTATATAACTTTCCCTATAGAAGTGGCTGTGCCCCAACACTCTGTCTAATTCACTGCAGACAGAGAACGGTATAAATGAAATCGTTCACAGAAGGCTAGGAAATATTTGAGTGCTGTTTCATGGTAAGATCGGGATTGTACGGCACTGCAGCCTGAAAAAACTATTACTGAAAGGCTGCAAACAGGCCTGGCTGCGTAATACAAAAATGGATGCATGACTTCTCCCAGCCAGCAGTATAATGCACATGGTCAGATATAGCCCTAAGAAGGACCGTTGGGGTTCTTGACGACTGGATCCTACAGTAACACTTTCCCTATATCAACTGCAGCACTTTCCCTAACCTCTGCCGGCATGTGTCTGAGGCGAGCCGCGGGCGGGACCGCTTTAAGTACTTGATCTCGCCAGCCACTCACTGCTGGGGGGTGGGATAGGGCTGCCACATCACAGCAGGAAGTGGTAATGCCTTCCCTGCAAGTTTATTGGCTAGAAAATGTCACTAAGCATGCGAGGAAGGAAATGCAATTGACTCGAGTACTGCGTGGTGTTCGTGTCGAGTAACGAGCATCTCGAGTACTCTAATGCTCAAACGAGCATCAAGCTCGGACGAGTGTGCTCGCTCATCTCTAGTAATCATATATTTATCAGGAGCCTTGCTACGCTCATCAGGAGAGGTTTAAACTAGAACAATATGGAAAGGGAGATTAAAAGCAAGGTAAAAATATACAGCTAAATAATGCATTTGTAACCTTGCTATTATCAGAGGAAAGAAAGAACATAGACCAAAAATTCAAAAGGAACGTAGAGGAGCAAGAGACTCCAATTGCAAACTAAAATGTTTTTACTAGAGATGAGCGAGCACCAAAATGCTCGGGTGCTCGTTACTCGTGACGAACTTTTCGCGATGCTCGAGGGTTCGTTTCGAATAATGAACCCCATTGAAGTCAATGGGCGACCTGAGCATTTTTGTATATCGCCGATGCTCGCTAAGGTTTTCGTTTGTGAAAATCTGGGCAATTCAAGAAAGTGATGGGAACGACACAGTAACAGATAGGGCAGGCGAGGGGCTACATGTTGGGCTGCATCTCAAGTTCCCAGGTCCCACTATTAAGCCACAATAGCGGCAAGAGTGGGCCCCCCGCCTCTTAACAACTTTTACTTCTGAAAAGCCCTCATTAGCAATGCATACCTTAGCTAAGCACCACACTACCTTCAACAAAGCACAATCACTGCCTGCATGACATTCCGCTGCCACTTCTCCTGGGTTACATGCTGACCAACCCCCCCCCCCATGACCCAGTGTCCACAGCGCACACCAAACTGTCCCTGCCCAGCCTTCAGCTGCACTCATGCCACGCCACCCTCATGTCTATTTATAAGTGCGTCTGCCATGAGGAGGAACCGCAGGCACACACTGCAGAGGGTTGGCACGGCTAGGCAGCGACCCTCTTTAAAAGGGGCGGGGCGATAGTCCACAATGCTGTACATAAGCAATGAGAAATCCAATCCTGTGCCACCTCCATCTGGAGCTGCACACGTGGGCATAGCAAAGGGGAACCTATGTGCCACACACTATTCATTCTGTCAAGGTGTCTGCATGCCCCAGTCAGACCGCGGTTTTTTATAAATAGTCACAGGCAGGTACAACTCCGCAATGGGAATTCCGTGTGCACCCACAGCATGGGTGGCTCCCTGGAACCCACCGGCTGTACATAAATATATCCCATTGCAGTGCCCTGGACAGCAGAGCTAATGTCAGATTAAATGCAGGTGGGCTTCGGCCCACACTGCATGCCCCAGTCAGACTGGGGTTCTTTAGAAGTGGACACATGCAGTTACAACTCCCTGTGGACCCACAGCATGGGTGTGTGCCAGGAAGCCACCGGCTGTACATAAATATATCCCATTGCATTGCCCATCACAGCTGAGGTAATAATGTCATGTTTAATGCAGGTGGGCTTCGGCCCACACTGCATGCCCCAGTCAGACTGGGGTTCTTTAGAAGTGGACACATGCAGTTACAACTCCCTGTAGACCCACAGCATGGGTGGGTGCCAGGAAGCCACTGGCGGTACATAAATATATCCCATTGCAGTACCCATCACAGCTAAGGTAATAATGTCATGTTTAATGCAGGTGGGCTTCGGCCCACACTGCATGCCCCAGTCAGACTGGGGTTCTTTAGAAGTGGACACATGCAGTTACAACTCCCTGTGGACCCACAGCATGGGTGGCTCCCTGGAACCCACGGGCGGTACATAAATATATCCCATTGCATTGCCCATCACAGCTGAGGTAATAATGTCATGTTTAATGCAGGTGGGCTTCGGCCCACACTGCATGCCCCAGTCAGACAGGGGTTCTTTAGCAGTGGACACATGCAGTTACAACTCCCTGTGGACCCACAGCATGGAACCCACCGGCGGTACATAAATATATCCCATTGCAGTGCCCAACACAGCTGATGTAACGTCAGCTGTAATGCAGGTGGGCTAAAAATTAATTGGATTACACTGTAGGCGAGGGCCCACAAAAATTGGTGTACCAACAGTACTAATGTACCTCAGAAAAATTGCCCATGCCTAACCAAGAGGGGAGGTGAAACCCATTAATCGCTTTGGTTAATGTGGCTTAATTGGCAACTAGGCCTGGAGGCAGCCCAGTAAAAATAAAAAATGGTTGAGGTCAAAGTTTCAACGCTTTAATGAGCATTGAAATGTATAAAAATTGTTTAGAAAAATTATATGACTGAGCCTTGTGGGCCTAAGAAAAATTGCCCGTTCGGCGTGGTTATGTGAGGTTTCAGGAGGAGGAGCAGGAGGAGGAGGAGCAGGAGGAGGAGGAGGAATATTATACACAGATTGATGAAGCAAAAAGGTCCCCGTTTTGGATGGTGATAGAGAACGATGCTTCCATCCGTGGGTGCAGCCTACGTATTGTTTAGGTATCGTTGCTGTCTGATGGTGGAGAAGAGAAGTCTGGGGAAATCCAGGCTTTGTTCATTTTGATGAGTGTAAGCCTGTCGGCACTGTCGGTTGACAGGTGGGTACGCTTATCTGTGATGATTCCCCCAGCCACACTAAACACAGTCTCTGACAAGACACTAGCCGCAGGACAAGCAAGCACCTCCAGGGCATACAGCGCGAGTTCAGGCCACGTGTCCAGCTTCGACACCCAGTAGTTGTAGGGGGCAGACACGTCACCGAGGACGTTCGTGCGATCGGCTACGTACTCCCTCACCATCCTTTTACAGTGCTCCCGCCAACTCAGCCTTGACTGGGGACCGGTGACACAGTCTTGCTGGGGAGCCATAAAGCTGGCAAAGGCCTTGGATAATGTTCCCCTGCCTGCGCTGTACATGCTGCCTGATCTCTGCACCTCCCCTGCTACCTGGGCCGTGGAAATGCGCCTTCGGCCACTAGCGCTGTCGGATGGGAAGTTTACCATCAGTTTGTCCACCAGCGCCCTGTGGAATAGCATCATTCTCGAACCCCTTTCCTCTTCAGGAATGAGAGTGGAAAGGCTCTCCTTATACCGTGGGTCGAGCAGTGTGTACACCCAGTAATCCGTAGTGGCCAGAATGCGTGTAACGCGAAGGTCACGAGAAAGGCATCCTAACATGAAGTCAGCCATGTGTGCCAGGGTACCTGTACGCAACACATGGCTGTCCTCATTCGGAAGATCACTTTCAGGATCCTCCTCCTCCTCCTCCTCCTCCTCCTCCTCCTCTGGCCATACACGCTGAAAGGATGACAGGCAAGCATCATCTGTATCCTCAGCAGTGGGCCAAGCTGTCTCTTCCCCCTCCTCCTCATGCTCCTCCCCCTCCTCCTCCTCCTCCTCTGGCCATACACGCTGAAAGGATGACAGGCAAGCAGCATCTGTACCCTCAGCACAGGGCCAAGCTGTCTCTTCCCCCTTCTCCTCATCCTCCTCATGCTCCTCCTCCTCAACGCGCTGAGATATAGACATGAGGGTGCTCTGACTATCCAGCGACATACTGTCTTCCCCCGCCTCCATTTCCGATTGCAAAGCGTCTGCCTTTATGCTTTGCAGGGAACTTCTCAAGAGGCATAGCAGAGAAATGGTGACGCTAATGATTGCAGCATCCCGGCTCAGCATCTGGGTAGACTCCTCAAAGTTTCCAAGGACCTGGCAGATGGCTGCCAACCAGGCCCACTCTTCTGTAAATAATTGAGGAGGCTGACTCCCACTACGCCGCCCATGTTGGAGTTGGTATTCCGCAATAGCTCTACGCTGCTCATAGAGCCTGGCCTACATGTGGAGCGTAGAGTTCCACCGTGTGGGCACGTCGCACAGCAATCGGTGCACTGGCAGATGAAACCGATGTTGCAGGGTCCGCAGGGTGGCAGCGTCCGTCTTGGAGTTGCGGAAATGTGCGCAGAGCTGGCGCACCTTTCCGAGCAGGTATGACAAGTGTGGGTAGCTTTTCAGAAAGCGCTAAACCACCAAATTAAAGACATGGGCCAGACGCTTGCCCACCGCTGTACTGCCATGCCGCGCGACACCGACTGCTGGCAACGTGCTGCTGCTGACACATCTTGATTGCGAGACAGAGGTTGCGTAGGAGGAGGAGGAGGAGGGTGGTTTAGTGAAGGAAGCATACACCGCCGCAGATACCACCACCGAGCTGGGGCACGCAATTCCGGGGGTGGGTAGGACGTGAGCGGTCCCAGGCTCTGACTCTGTCCCAGCCTCCACTAAATTCACCCAATGTGCCGTCAGGGAGATATAGTGGCCCTGCCCGCCTGTGCTTGTCCACGTGTCTGTTGTTAAGTGGACCTTGGCAGTAACTGCGTTGGTGAGGGCGCGTACAATGTTGCGGGAGACGTGGTCATGCAGGGCTGGGACGGCACATCGGGAAAAGTAGTGGCGATTGGGAACCGAGTAGTGCGGGGCCGCCGCCGCCATCATGCTTTTGAAAGCCTTCGTTTCCACAAGCCTATACGGCAGCATCTCAAGGCTGATCAATTTGGCAATGTGCACGTTTAACCCTTGAGCGTGCGGGTGCGTGGTGGCGTACTTGCGCTCGCGCTCAAACAGTGGCGCTAGCGACGTCTGGACGCTGCGCTGAGAGACATTGCTGGATGGGGCCGAGGACAGCGGAGGTGAGGGTGTGGGTGCAGGCCAGGAGACGGTAGTGCCTGTGTCCTCAGAGGGGGGTTGGATCTCAGTGGCAGGTTGGGGCACAGGGGGAGAGGCAGTGGTGCAAACCGGAGGCGGTGAACGGCCTTCGTCCCACCTTGTGGGGTGCTTGGCCATCATATGCCTGCGCATGCTGGTGGTGGTGCCTCCCCAGCTGATCTTGGCGCGACAAAGGTTGCACACCACTGTTCGTCGGTCGTCAGGCGTCTCTGTGAAAAACTGCCACACCGTAGAGCACCTTGACCTCTGCAGGGTGGCATGGCGCGAGGGGGCGCTTTGGGAAACAGTTGGTGGATTATTCGGTCTGGCCCTGCCTCTTCCCCTGGCCACCGCACTGGCTCGGCCTGTGCCCACACCCTAACTTGGGCCTCCGCGTCCTCGCCCGCGTCCACGTCCTTTAGGCCTACCCCTACCCCTCAGCATGGTGTATTACCAGTAGTGCAGAAACAGAATGCTGTAATTAAATGTGCCGCTTATTGGCCTGTGGTTGGAGGCTGACTTCGCTTACGGAATGCCAGGAAATAATTTTGCGCAAGCCTGCTGTAACACTTAGCTGGCTGCGTATTAATTTGGAGAACTACTGCACCCAGCACAGACCCAGAACACTGAGGACAGTCACAGGCAGCCCAGATAGATTTTTTTCCCCAAATTTTTTTGCAAAGGCCCACTGCCTATATTCAATCAATATGTCTTCTGTCCCTGCCTAAGCGCTTCTGGCCCTGGGGTATGTTACAGAACTGCAGAGTGTTGCACTGTGAACTGCAATACAGCGGTGATTTCAAAGCCCAGACAGAGCCAGGAAATAATTTTGCACAAGCCGGCTGTAACACTTAGCTGGCTGCGTATGAATTTGGAGAACTACTACACCCAGCACAGACCCAGAACACTGAGGACAGTCACAGGCAGCCCAGACAGATTTTTTTCCCAAAATTTTTTTGCAAAGGCCCACTGCCTATATTTAATCAATATGTCTTCTGTCCCTGCCTAAGCGCTTCTGGCCCTCGGGTATGTCACAGAACTGCAGAGTGTTGCACTGTGAACTGCAATACAGCGGTGATTTCACAGCCCAGACAGAGCCAGGAAAGAATTTTGCGCAAGCCTGCTGTAACACTTAGCTGGCTGCGTATGAATTTGGAGAACTACTACACCCAGCACAGACCCAGAACACTGAGGACACTCACAGGCAGCCCAAATAGATTTTTTTCCCCAAATTTTTTTGCAAAGGCCCACTGCCTATATTCAATCAATATGTCTTCTGTCCCTGCCTAAGCGCTTCTGGCCCTGGAGTATGTCAAAGAACTGCAGAGTGTTGCACTGTGAACTGCAATACAGCGGTGATTTCACAGCCCAGACAGAACCAGGAAATAATTTTGCGCAAGCCTGCTGTAACACTTAGCTGGCTGCGTATGAATTTGGTGAACTACTATACCCAGCACAGACCCAGAACACTGAGGACAGTCACAGGCAGCCCAAATAGATTTTTTTCCCCAAATTTTTTTGCAAAGGCCCACTGCCTATATTAAATCAATATGTCTTCTGTCCCTGCCTAAGCGCTTCTGGCCCTGGGGTATGTCAAAGAACTGCAGAGTGTTGCACTGTGAACTGCAATACAGCGGTGATTTCACAGCCCAGACAGAGCCAGGAAATAATTTTGCGCAAGCCGGCTGTAACACTTAGCTGGCTGCGTATGAATTTGGAGAACTACTACACCCAGCACAGACCCAGAACACTGAGGACACTCACAGGCAGCCCAAATAGATTTTTTTCCCCAAATTTTTTTGCAAAGGCCCACTGCCTATATTCAATCAATAATCAATATGTCTTCTGTCCCTGCCTAAGCGCTTCTGGCCCTGGAGTATGTCAAAGAACTGCAGAGTGTTGCACTGTGAACTGCAATACAGCGGTGATTTCACAGCCAAGACAGAACCAGGAAATAATTTTGCGCAAGCCTGCTGTAACACTTAGCTGGCTGCGTATGAATTTGGAGAACTACTACACCCAGCACAGACCCAGAACACTGAGGACAGTCACAGGCAGCCCAGATACATTTTTTTCCCCAAATTTCTTTGCAAAGGCCCACTGCCTATATTCAATCAATATGTCTTCTGTCCCTGCCTAAGCGCTTCTGGCCCTGGAGTATTACTGCAGGGCGCAATGCTCTGCACGCCCGATATACAAAAAAAAAAAAGTGCAACACTGCAAAAAGCAGCCTCCACAGTACTGCGCACGGTTACATGTGGCCCTAAGAAGGACCGTTGGGGTTCTTGAAGCCTAAAATACTCCTAACACTCTCCCTATAGCAGCTCCAACAAGATAGCACTTTCCCTCCTCTATGTCAGAACGCATCTGTGGCGAGCCGCGGGAGGGGCCGATTTTTATACTCGGGTGACACCTGATCTCGCCAACCACTCACTGCAGGGGGATGGTATAGCGCTTGAACGTCGCAGGGGGAAGTTGTAATGCCTTCCCTGTCTTTCAATTGGCCAGAAAAGCGCGCTAACGTCTCAGAGATGAAAGTGAAAGTAACCCGAACATCGCGTGGTACTCGTTACGAGTAACGAGCATCTCGAACACGCTAATACTCGAACGAGTATCAAGCTCGGACGAGTACGTTTGCTCATCTCTAGTTTTTACAAAAATTCACAGAGCATGGGAAACAAACAAGGGGAATTGGAGCTGCTAACACAGAAAAAGAAATATGATGTAATAGACATCACAGAAACTTGGTTGAATGATATACATGATTGGAATACAAGGCTTGAAGGACACAACTTACTTATTAGAAATAGACCTAAAAAAAGAGCAGGAGGCATTGCATTGTATGTTAGGAAAACATGCATCTCCACTGAGATTAAAGCTTCAGAGCATGCCAGTTCTGTAGACACTGTTTGGGTCAGACTAAAAGGAGAGAACAACAGAAAGGCATTTACTACAGGCCGCCTGGACAAGCAAAATATATGCTTGTCTACGTCAAAAGATATGCTTCCTACGTCAGATGGCCAAGCTCTCAAAAAAGCATGGCATAGTGATCATGGGAGAGTTTAACCATCCAGACATTTGTTGGGAATCTCTCTCAGGCAAAAGTAATGGATCCAACAAATTCTTATCTGCTCTTGCTGATAATTTTATCTTCTAAAAGGTAGAAGAGAAAACAAGGGGATCTTCTATCTTGGACCTAATTCTTACCAACAGGGAGGAAATGGTTGAGGAAATAAGTGTGGCAGGGATCTTAGGAGGCAATGATCATGCTATTCTTGAATTTTGAATAACAAGGGGAGAAAGATATGAGAAGAATTAGATCTCAAGGTTAGGTTTCGGAAAGGACTTGGAAAGAAGGTAGGAAGGCTTTAATGGCTGGATGTCCTTAATGACAGAAATGTCTAAGAAGGTGGGGAAATATTGTGAAATGAGATTCTCAAAGCATAATTATTAAAAATCCCTAAAAGAAGAAAGAATGAGAAGCATTTAAAGAGACCAGGATGGATGAACACAGAACTTACACACATGTTAAAAAGGAATAAAAATATGTCTATCAAATGGAAGGAAGAGGGGAAAATATCTAAAGAAGAATATAAAGCAGTCTGCAGAAACTGTGTGGCAAGTGTCAGAATAGCTAAAGCTAATAATGAATCGAGTCTTGCAAAAGAGGCTAAAAGCAATAAAAAATTATTTTGGGGGTATGTCAAAAGCAAAAGAATTGTCAAATATGCTATTGGATGCTTACAGGATGTAAATGGTGAATTGGTTAAGAATGAAGTTTAGAAGACCAAACTTTTAAATTCCTATTTTGTATCTCTTTTCTCTCAGAAAGTAAATGAAACATCAACTGATCTTCCCTGTGCTATTGGGGGAATAAAAAAATGCAGGCTATCTATAAGCAGAGAGAGAGATGGTGAGGGAACACTTTGGGCCCTTTTACACGGGAAGAGTATCGGGTAAATAATGCCCGACACTCATCCCTGTGTAGACTCGCTCCTGTGCTGTTTCCCAGGAGTGAGCATTGCTGGATCGCTCACAGCATGGCCAGTAGGAAGGCAGGGCAGCTGGAGGAGTGTTCTCTCCCTGCTTTTTCCCCACTCCTCTCCATTCCCTGTAAGCAGCAGTCGTTCAGTACTTA
Source organism: Eleutherodactylus coqui (assembly GCF_035609145.1). NCBI lineage: Eukaryota > Metazoa > Chordata > Amphibia > Anura > Eleutherodactylidae > Eleutherodactylus > Eleutherodactylus coqui. Next base: position 181,186,073 of record NC_089844.1, read on the forward strand.
ACGGCTGCTGTTTATACTGAACGATGGTCGTTCAGATTTTAAGCATCCTTAACAGTGAATGACCGGACTGGATTCTCGTCCGGTCATTCAGTTTCTGCATGCTTTTACACAGGACGATCATTGGTCTAACTCCCGTAGGAGCACAGGGTTTTTACGATCGGAACAATAATTGTCCCATGTAAAAGGTCCTTTAGCTAACACAAATGAGTTCAAATCTCCAGGTCCAGATGAATTACTCCCTAGGATATTAATGAAAGTAGCAGAGGTAATTGCTTAACCAATCACCATAATCTTTGAAAATTCCTAGGGAACAGGAAGATTGGAAATGGGTAAATGTTGTTCCTATCTACAAAACAGGGAAGAAGGTAGATCCAGGAAGCTATAGGCCTGTGAGCCTGACTTCTATACCAGGAAAGATCTTTGAACAAATTATTAAGCTGCATAAATGTAAGCACTTGGATGAGAATGGCGTAATTAACCAGAGACAGCATGGGTTTGTAATAAACAAGTCATGCCAGACAAATCTAATTTCCTTCTATGACAAAATCACTGGGCTGATCAGGGAAATGCGGTAGATTTACTATATCTTCAATTTAGTAAAGCATTTAACAAAGTATCTCATACCATACTTATTGAAAAATGACCAAATATGGGATTGACAAGGCAACTGTTAGGTGGATTCACAACTGGCTGAGTGATCATACTCAGAGTGGTCATAAATGTCTGTACATTTGGAAGAATGTATCAAGTGGGGTACAACAAGGCTCTGTTCTGGGCACAGTGTTGTTCAACATTTTTATAAATGATCTAGAGGAGGGAATTGGGGGGAAACTGATCAAATTTGCTGACGACACAAAGCTAGGAGGGATAGCTAACACTAGAAAAGCTTGAGCTGTGGTCGGCGACTAACATAATGGTATTTAACAAGGATTAATGCATTGTCCTACATTGAAATAATAAAAATGAAAAAAGCATATGCAGAATGGGAGGAATTGGGCTAAGCAGCACATGTGAAAAAGACTTAGGTATACTAATAGATCTCTGACTGAAAATGATTCAACAGTGTGATGCAGCAGTAAAAAAGGCAAGCACAATTCTGGGATGTATTAAGAGAAGCATGGAGTCTAGATCATGTGAGGTCATTATCCCCCTCTACTCTTCCATGGTCAGACCTCATCTGGAATACTGTGTCCAGTTCTGGGCAACCTAATTTAAAAAGACACAGACAAACTGGAGCAAGTTCAGAGTTACCAAGATGGTGAGCAGTCTTCAAATCATGTCCTATTAGGAATGGTTAAAGGATCTGGGAATGTTTAGCTTGCAAAAAAGAATAGCTGTCTACAAATATCTGAAGGATCTGAAGGATTCTCATTTTCACAAGGAAAGACTAGAAGCAATGGAATGAAAATGAAAAGGAGGAGACACAAATTAGATATTAGGAAAAACTTTCTGACAGTGAGGGTGATCAATGAGTGTAACAGGTTGCCATGGAAAGTGATGAGTTCTCCTTCAATTGAAGACTTCAAACAAAGGCTGAACAAACATCTGTCTGGGGAGATTTAAGGAATCCTGCAGTGAGAAGGGTTTTGGACCCGATGATCATGGAGGTTGCTTCCAACTCTATCATTCTATGATGCTATAGGTTAATAATAAAACAGAACTCTGGGAGTTTGCAAAAGAGTTAGAGGTTTGCTGTCCTACGTCATAAAGGACCAGTGCACACTCCCTAATCCCATCCACCACCAATGACTTGCTATATTAGGAATAGAGATGAGCGAACCTACTCGGCCACGCCCCTTTTTCTCCCGAGCACCGCGATTTTCGAGTACTTCCGTACTCGAGTGAAAAGATTCGGGGGGCGCCGTGGGTGAGTGGGGGGTTGCAGCGGGGAGTGGGGGGGAGAGGGAGAGAGAGAGGGCTCCCCCCTGTTCCCCGCTGCTACCCCCCGCTCCACCATGCCTCCCCCTGCCCCCCGGCGCCCCCCGAATCTCTTCACCCGAGTACGGAAGTACTCGAAAATCGCGGTGCTCGATCAAGTAATTACTCGAAACGAGTATACGTGCTCATCTCTAATTAGGAATTCTCTCCTAATGGCGGATGCCTAAGCAATTGGTCTCATCAGCCATTGTGAGAAATCCCTAATTTATTTATTCCTGCTTCTGATGCTTGCCTGTTTATTGACCATTCTGATTTCTGTGCACCCTGAACTATGTTCTGTATTTTAAAAACTCGGCTATTGTTTGCTACCAAAACTTTGGCTTGGACCACATTAAAAGGGTTGTACCGCAAAACAAAGTTGGGGTATACACTTCTGTATGGCCATATTAATGCACTTTGTAATGTACATTGTGCATTAATTATGAGCCATACAGAAGTTATTCACTTACCTGTTCCGTTGCTAGCGTCCTCGTCTCCATGGTGCCGTCTAATTTTCAGCGTCTAATCACCCGATTAGACGCGCTTGCGCAGTCCGGTCTTCTCCCTTCTGAATGGGGCCGCTCGTGACAGAGAGCTGCTCCTCGTAGCTCCGCCCTGTCACGTGTGCCGATTCCAGCCAATCAGGAGGCTGGAATCGGCAATGGACCGCACAGAAGACCTGCGGTCCACCGAGGGTGAAGATCCCGGCGGCCATCTTCGCAAGGTAAGTAAGAAGTCACCGGAGCGCGGGGATTCGGGTAAGTACTATCCGTTTTTTTTTTTTTTAAACCCCTGCATCGGGTTTGTCTCGCGCCGAACGGGGGGGGGCTATTGAAAAAAAAAAAAAAAACGTTTCGGCGCGGGACAACCCCTTTAATGTTTTTTCTCTACATTCCTGTTCAGACTTACAGACACCGCACCTAAGCCCAGTGTAGCGTCAGCAGCCACAAAATTGGCTAAGGAGCAATGTAACAAAGCTGGTATCCCATACATTAAGTGTGAAAAACAGGGTTCCCTAGGTACCATGCAAAGCTCAAAGCCAAACCTTTGTATGGCAATACGGATACACATCTGTCTTCCTGACAACTGTATGGGAGGCAGATTGCAGATAATGAACAGCATGTAGAGCAAAAATGAAAACCTGTGCTGGTCATATGGTAATGGTATGCAAGCATTACCATGTAATGTCCTGTTGACTTAAAGGTTGCTAAGCAAGCCGGGCATCCGTATTGGTGAAGGTACTGACATTAAAGCTAGCACCATCCATACACCGTAGTCATCACATCGAATCTGCACAAAGTGCAACACAAATCAGGAGTTGCAATGCATCTGAAACTTCCATTAGCTATCTAGTGTATTGTCACCTTCAATAATATAAAAAAATGATTAAAATAGAAATGTATATCATAGTAAACAAGGGGGAAAAACAAACAAATATATATATATATATATATATATATATATATATATATATATATATATACATATATATATATATATACATATATATATATATATATATATATATATATATATATATATATATATATAGACAAAGGAACGAGGAAAGGGGAGAATATTATTATATAATAAATATAAACATTTTTCAGGCCTTTTCCAATCAAGATGTACTAAAAGAAAATATATTTTTTAAGAGTTTTAAAAGGTTTTACTGTTTAGGCTTTACAGAGATTTTATCAGACAGCTCTTAGAATTATTTTGCCTTATGGGATTACAGTTTGGTTCATGTCAGTGACTGCCAGACTAAAGGGATTGTTATGCACGGTACGTATATTTACAGATGGAATAAAAATCCACCAAAAACAAATCTGCCTCAAAATCACTATGTCTTACGTGTCGTTTTTGATGTGGAACTACTAGAGTTTCCCCCGCATTGCATATTGTATTCCCCGTGCTGTTTGCATTGTGAGACAAACAAAAATTATGCAACAACAATCACAGCTGCATCAATGCAGAAATATCCATTAATGCTTTCACTGAATAGAATCCAATTATGTTAAGTAAATAATATTAAATAAGAAAACTCACCTTCGAAGCAGAGTAGTATGAATCATAAAATAATAGAGTGATTCACATTTTTCATTAGACCTTTTATAGAATTGTTTACGGGTGCTACAATATTCCACATTTTGCAATATATACCCCTGGGGTAAAAGGTATCCTCTGGTACATAATTAGAAATTGATATAAGTCCCGTGCAAACCATTAAATAAAAAATGGCTGTACAGTGCTATGAATAATGAACATGCCAACTCCTTTAACTCTCTCAGTATCAACAGAATTGTGATAATCCTTAACTAGCAGAATAAAATCTCCTGGAATGGGACAGGGTGTCCCACTGGCTTGAGGCCCAGAAAAATCAACTATAACTATCAGACTAATGAACACCTTTTAATGTAATTTGTTCAAAACATACTTTACCCAATAAAATAGTAATATACTATGCCGGGCTGAAAAAAGACAAATGTCCATCCAGTTCAGTCTGTTTCCACCAACACCTACCCCCCCCCCCCCCCCCCCGCCTCACCCCCACCTTGCCAATGTTGATCCGGAGTAGGGCAAAAAACTCCAACGAGGTAGAAAACATTCCTTCCCGACTCCATAACAACAGTCAGAATGATCCATGGATCAACACTCTTCACTTCAACACTCTTTCTTCAACACAGAGAAAAGTTCTTTCTTGACTCCAAGTCCTGTAGTCGTTAGATAGCCGGATCAACAACCTGGTTATTTAATGTCTATATTCTGTAATGTCATAGTGCTCTGAAAAGATGTCTAGTTTCCTCTTAAACTCCGCTATCGATTTTCACATCACCACATCCACAGGCAGAGAGTTCCACAGTCTCACTGCTCTTACAGTAAAGAACCCCTTTCTGCATTGGTCATGAAATTTTCTTTCCTCTAGTCGTAGAGGATACCCTCTTGTTACTGTCATAAACTAGGTATAAACAGATCATGGGAAAGATTGTATTGTCCCCTAATGTATTTAGACATAGTCATTTGGTGGCCCCATAACAATCTTTTTACTAGGGTGAATAATCCCAATTTTGATAGCCTCTCTGGGTATTCTAGTCCTCCCATTCCATTTAGTTGCCCTTCTTTGAACCCCCTCAAGCACTGCAATGTCTTTCCTCGGTACTTGTGTCTAGAACTGTACACAGTATTTCATGTGAGGCCTGATAAGTGGCTTATATAGTGCAAGAATAATGTTCTCGCCCCCCACCCTTATACTTCTTTTAATACACCCCAAAACTTTATTTGCTCTTGCAGCAGCTGACTGGCATTGATTGCTCCAGTTAAGTCTACAGACAACTAGTACCCCCAGATCTTTTTCCACTTCACTTTTCCATAGCAGTACCCCATTTAGTGTATATTAGTGACATCCATTTCTCTTGCACATGAGCATAACCTTATATTTATGAATTTTGAACTTAATTTGCCATTTTTCTATCCAAGTCCCAGCTACCCCCCCCCCCTCCTCCCGCAGGCTGCTCAGGCGAGTACACAGTTACTCGTTAAGGCTGCTACTCGATCAAGCAGCAGCCTTAAACGAGCGTGCTCGCTCATCTCTAGTATTAACCTAATATGAGGCATGGTGTCAAATCTATATATATAAAATTGAATGTATGTCTATATGCGTGCGTGTCTGTTTGTCCTTTATGCGCTACTACACCATTCATCCGATCGCCATGAAACTTTGGGAAGTTGTTGAGTACACTCCTGGGAAGATTATAGGCATAGTACAAATATTCTATGATAAATGGCGTGTGTGTGTGCGTCGTCGACAGTTTCGACCCCCCACGTAGATCATTCGATTTCCATCATTGCCACTAATTCTCTCACTTCCCGATGTTGTAGAAACATGAAATTTGGCACGAGCATTGATTATGTCATAAATAAGAAAAGCTAATGGGTCCCAACTCGATTATTCAATTCTATGCGCCAAAGAATTAGTGTCCAAATTTTACGTACGGAATGTAATTTTCTCACATAGAAACTTGAAATTTGGCACAAGCATTGATTATGTCATAAATAGGAAAAGTTAATGGGTCCCAACTCCATTATTCAATTCTATGCGCAAAACAATTAGCGTCCAAATTTTACGTACGTAATCTAATTCTCTCACTTCCTGATATATATAAATGAATGTATGTCTCTCTGTCTGTCTGTCGTTTATGCATTACTACACCATTCATCCAATTGCCATGAGACTTTGGGAATTTGCTGAGTACACTCCTGCGAAGATTATAGGCATAGTACAACTATCCTACGATAGGTGGTGCGCGTGCGAGCATCGTCGACAGTTATGCCCCCCAGACAAAGATCGTTTGATTTCCATCTCAAGCACGAAAGCAAAAGGCATTACGAGCAACGGGATGAGTGTTCAACTACAAAATGATGCATCCGCCGAACGTTTCGCAAGACAATTGCTGGATATTGAGAATGCTGAGGTAAAATGAAAGCTGTGCTGTGATTGGTTGGTATTTCTTATGCTGCTGAGGTAACATGAAAGCTGTGCTGTGATTGGTGGCTACTTCTTATACTACTGAGGTTGCATGAAAGCTGTGCTGCGATTCGTTGTTATATATTATACCACTGAGGTAACATGAAAGCTGCGCTGTGATTGGTTGCTATATATAATACCGCAGAGGTAACATGAAAGCTGCGCTGTGATTGGTTGCTATTTTTTATATTGCTGAGGCAGAATAAAAGTTGCGCTGTGATTGGTTGTTATTTATATTACTGCTAAGGTAACATGAAAGCTGCGCTGTGATTGGTTGTTATATTTTATACTGCTAAGGTAACATGAAAGCTGCACTGTGATTGGTTGTTATCTAGATATATAAAAACGAATGAATGTATGTCTGTCTGTCTTTCAAGCAACGCGCGACGGGTAAGCTAGTTGCTTAATAAAAATCCAGATATACAAGATCAATAGATTCTCCAGGTCCTGCCTAGAACTTACTTCATTGCTGAAGCTGATTGACCCCTCATGAACCCATGATGATGAGGAATTATACCATTGTTATCCTTGAGTATTATAGGATGGCATCTCTCAGAACCCCCTAGAATATTTTTCCAATTATTGAAGTGAAAGGTACCAGCATGTAGCTACCAGGCTCCCTTTTTGACTCCTTTTTTGTATATTGGAACCACATTAAAAATGTGCCAATCCAGTGATACAAGCCTGATCTTAGTAAGGTCCCCTAAATATAAGAAATAGCGGTCTATTACATCATCTGATTCCCTTAGAACCCTTGGGTGTTTTCCATCTGGCCCTGGCGATTTGCTAATTTTAATCTTTTTTAGCCGATTCTGTGGGGGCTTCATTTTGTCCACTGCATCTCATGCAGAGGTGAGCGAGCACACTCGTCCGAGCTTGATGCTCTGTCGTGCATTAGGGTACTCAAGATGCTCGTTACTCGACACGAACACCACGTGGTACTTGAGTCAATTGCATTTCCTTCCCCGCATGTTTAGCGCCATTTTCTAGCCAATAGACATGCGGGGAAGGCATTACCACTTCCTGCTGTGACATGCCAGCGCCCCCCCCCCCCCCCAGTGAGTCGCTGGGCTGATCAGGTGACTGCCGAGTACTTAAACTGATGTCGCCCGTGGCTCGCCTCATATGCATGCTGGCAGAGGTTAGGGAAAGTGCTGCTGCTTATACAGGGATAGTGTTAGCGTAGGATCCTGTCTTCAAAAACCATAACGGTCCTTCTTAGGGCTACTCTTCATAGTGTGCATTACTGTTGTGGCTGGCTGGGAGCAGTAGTGCACCAATTTTTTTTTAAGCATTTCGAGCTGTGCAGGTTACTTTAGCTATACTGTTCTGTGTCTGCAGTGTATTATGCAGAGTTTAGGGAAAGAGCTGCTTATATAGGGAAAGTGTTTGAGTAGGATCCTGTCTTCAAGAACCCTGACGCTCCTTCTTAGGGCTACATCTGACCGTGTGCATTATAGATGTGGCTGGCTGGGAGCAGTAGTGCATCAATTTTTGTATTACTCATCTTGGCCTGTTCCCAGCCTTTCAGTAATAGCTTTCTCAGCCTGCAGTGCCGCACAACCAGCTCTCATCGTGAAACTGCACTCTTACATTCCCTAGCCTACTGCAAACTACTTCAGTTATACCGTTCTGTGTCTGCAGTGCATTAAACAGAGGTCTCACTGCTAAACAGTACTGTAATATTTCCTGGGCCACAGCAAAGTATTTCAGCTCTGCTGCTGTGCAGAGCATCTCACAATACCCTTTCCTTGGTGGGGTTGAGATAGCCGCAGTTACCAGCACTATCCACTGGCTTTAGAGTCTTCTCACGCTCTATACAGCCTCTCTTATCTACAAGTCTCTGCCAGTGGTAAATTACCCATAGGTTTCAGCGCAAGACAGGGGGTTAATTTTTTCAAGTCACAGCATAGAGCCTCTGCTATCTAGAATTCTCTGTGTGCAGTGAATTAAGCCATAGTTGTCAGTACTGTACAGTGGGGTAATTTATATGGGCCCTGCTCTATTCTTAATCCACCATGATGAGGAGTAGGGGTAAGGGTCGAGGACAAGGACACGGATGTCCAAGTGAGGTTGTGGACACAAGCCGAGTTCCTGGGCGTGGTGAATCACAGCCGGCTGCTGCGGGATTAGGAGAGAGGCAAGTTTCTGGGCTCCCCAGCTTCATATCACAATTTATGGGTCTGCGTGGTAGATCTTTATCACAAACAGAGCAGTGCGAGCAGGTCCTGTCATGGATGGCAGAAAATGCGTCCAGCAATGTATTGACCACCCAATCTTCTACGCAGTTCACTACTCCCAGTCTAGGGACTGCAACTTTGAATCCTCTGGCTGCTGCTCCTCCTTCCTCCCAGCCTCCTCACTCCATGAAAATGACATATTCTGAGCAGGCAGACTCCCAGGAACTGTTCTCGGGTCCCTGCCCTGAGTGGGAAAAAACGGTTCCTCTCTCACCTGACGAGATTGTCGTGACCGATGCCCAACCTTTGGAAAGTTCCCGGGGTCTGGGTGAAGAGGCTGGGGACTTCTGTCAACTGTCTCAAGAGCTTTTTGTGGGTAAAGGAGGGGAAAAGTGTAAAGGAAAAAAAAAAGGTGTAGTAAAAGAAAGAAGTGTAAAAGAAAGAAAATAAAGCAAAATAAAAGAACACACAATTTTACAGTTCACCATAGGAGCTGCAGCAGCCATAGCGCCCCCTCCCCACCTCTCCTGGTCTTGGGTGTCACGCACTGCAATGCTAACTTCAGGGATTGCCGACGATCACATGACCCCCGGGTCCCACGCGGTACAGCGGCTATCTTAAGTCCCATTGCTGAGAGGAAGGTAACATAAAAACAGGGGGAGAAATCCTAAATCCCTATCAGCCTCTCATACATAGATTTGAGAGATTACTACATATACCCTTCAAACGACCAGAGTAGCTGTAAAGGGACAGTAATAAAAAGCACAGCAGCACACTAAAGGACCTGCCTGGGACCAGTAGCCATTCCTGACAGTAAACAGACCTCTCGCACCTCCCCCCACATCAACCACCTCGGTGCAATAAAGCAAGGACACACAACCTACGAAAGGAGGAAAAAGAGGGTTAACAAGACCAACAACTGATAGCAGGAAAAGATAGCGCTGAAATCGACAACAAGCTAACTGACATCACTCTTTAATCACATCACCTCTGGCACTCGTGCACCAATATATACAACAATACCCAATTCTGTGAACCATTATATGGAGGAATTCATAGTCAAGATGGGGCGATCCAAAGCAAAGCAACCAGAAACACCCGCAAAAGCTACGACTAAAACATTACCTAAAAAGGAGACGACGCTCCACAATACACCCCCGCCAACACTAGACCAAGAAAACCTACTATCTCAGGACATTCCAACCCTGGACTACAAAACCTTAGCCATTGAAGTGGCAAGGCTTATTGCCCCAGACATTCAAACTGCATTGGTGAACACTGTAGCCGGCACCTTGCGCGAACTCAGAGATGCGGTATCCCAACACCGCAGTCGCCTAGACTCAATCGAATATGACATGGAAAATATATCGTCAGAACATAGTGCGAATACAAAAAATGTAGAAAAGCTGATACGAGACAACAAGTCACTTTGGGACCGAATGGAAGACCTAGAAAATAGATCCAGACGCAACAATCTACGAATTATTGGAATCCCTGAAACCTATTTACAAAAAGACTTACGTCAATTATGTGAGATTATGATCCCTAATATTCTGGGGATCACTCATAACTGCAAAATCGAAAGAGCCCATCGATTAGGACCAGATAGACGTCTCACAAATACCAACTCTAATACAGAATCTAGATTACGTCCGAGACCGACAATAGTAAAGTACTTGGACTACACAGACAAATCGTCAATATTACGAAATTACAAGAGCCGAAACAACTCGTTGGAGATTGAGGGACACAAAATTCTAATTTTTGCAGACTATTCAGCTGAGGTACAGCGTAAAAGAAAAGCCTTCTCGCCGATTTGTTCAGAACTCTACAAGAAAAAATTAAAGTTTGCACTATTATACCCGGCAATATTGAAAGTGTTTTATACTAACGGAGATACTTTTATTTTTCACCGATCCTGAGAGAGCAGAACAGGAACTATCTTCGCTGATCACGGGAAGAGCGCCAGACAAGCGGGGGAATCGCCTAACACCAACATCGGACGAAAACGGACGCTGGCGAGACGATACACCAGGCCCCTAAACTACAACAAAAGAAAAGGAAACACCCAAGGAACAACGCCGCAGAAATACCACAATGAGAGCTTCCCCCCCTTGAGACTAAAGGTCGTGAGTACATGATCTTACAATAGAAACATCTCAGGGTAATGAAGCTCTATTCCAGGACACTTGATATATATAGAACATACAACAGTTTTCTAAATAGAATTATAATGTTATACTTTGTACTAATTCTAGGGTTTGCAATTTGCTGGAGCGGAAAAAGTACATTTGACAATGTGAATAACTTAAATGGACTTCCATTCCATTTTTCTTCCATATCGTGATCCACAAGGGAGCAAAGAAGAAAATCATAGTCACAGTCGCAATTTAACGACTACAACTAATACCTGCTCCTGTAGATTGCTCACGAAGTTGAAGTAAAGGAAGTCAACTTATGCACTCTAGGGACCCACGCACTGCGTTTTATCCCAAGGGAGAAAGCATATTACCTCCTTCCTGGTGCCCGACTAAAGGCTATAACCGTTGACGCAAAAGGAAAGGCACCAGGACAAGAGAAAGTTTTAGTTAAAAGGTTAAAAGTTTACATTTTGTTACCTACAGACGTAATTTATATTTGACTGATCCACTTGACATTAGATAACTAAAAACACCCTAGGGAATGCAAATAATACCATGGAACGTTAAAGGTCTCAGACCACCCCATAAACGAACGGCCGTTCTCCGACATCTCAAGAGACTTAAAGTAGATATAGCATTACTCCAAGAAACTCACTTAACTAAAGAAGACTTCTTCCGTATGCGAAGACTTTGGGTAGGGGAGGTATATGGATCACCATCAGTACACTCAAAAGCAGGTGTGCTGATTCTCATTAGAAACGGTTTAAACTTCGCAATACAAGACAAGTGGCATGACACAGAGGGGAGGATTATTAATCTGCGTATAAAAGTGGGAGCAGAAAACTTCAGCTTGTACAATGTATATGGCCCTAACACAAATAACAAACGGTTCTTAGCAGAATTAACCGACAGGCTACTCACTGACACGGAAGCCCATAAAATAGTGGGAGGGGACTTCAATGCAACAGTTAAAACAGCAGAAGATCGCCGTAACCAGGGCATGAGAGGTGACAACATCAGATATCAGGACTCCAATCTACAAAACTTTTTGCGCGCCTCCAGGCTTAAAGACACCTGGAGAGAACTTAACCCAGAGGGACGGGAGTACACACATTTCTCACATGCACACACCTCATGGTCTAGGATAGACTACATATTTGTGACACCTCACTTGATACCAAGAACTCGCAACATATCTATAGGCGATATGGTCATCTCAGACCACGCCCCTGTGATATGGTCCCTGAGCGAAATACAACTGAGGGGTACCGACTATATATTGAGATTCCCAACATACTTAGCCGAAGACGAAGCTTTTTGCGCTTTACTAAAGGGGTGGTGTCTAGAATATATGTCTGACAACGAAATACATGCAAACAACCCCCAACTGCTGTGGGATGCGGCTAAAGCAGTTCTCCGAGGCAGGATAATGGCATACGTAATCTCCCTAAAAAGGAATATTAAAGATAAAATAAACCAATATAGTGAAGAACTACGTGAAGCATATACTCAATTCCAAAATAACTCAAACGAGCATAACAAACAAAAATGGAAGGCGGCGAAAGAGTTGTATGAAGCATGGCTCCATAAAAGAGAACAACTACTATACTCGCGCAAAGAAGCAAAGTTATTTAAATATGGAAACAAGGCGGGGAAAATAATGGCTAACCTAGCAAGGGGACCACGCTATAGATCCAACATAATGGGCTTGAAAGATACCTCCGGGAAAACGCAAACCCACCCACAAGCAATTAATCACCTATTTTTCAGCTTTTATTCAAACCTCTACTCCCACACACAAACAGACACAGTAATGGAAAACGACATGTTCTCAAATATACCCTGGCCTTCACTAACCGAAAACCAAAAGGCGGAACTAAACTCCCCCATATCTCAAATGGAGATCAAAGAAAATATAACAAATCTGGGAAATAACAAGGCCCCTGGCCCAGACGGCTATACAGGTGAATTCTTCAAGATACTAAAAGACCAAACAACCCCATTACTTGAAACCTTATTTAATAATTACATGAAAGACAGCCCCATCCCATCGGAAATGAATACAGCCCATATCAAACTACTACCCAAACCGGGAAAAGACCCAATGGATGTAAAATCTTACAGACCAATATCCTTAATTAACACAGACCTAAAACTGAGGGCAAAAATTATGGCTAACCGACTGGCAAATATCATGCCCCAGATAATCTCCCCACTGCAAGCAGGTTTCACAAAGGGACGCTCGGCCACTACGGACTTAAAGGGGTTGTCCCGCGAAACAAAGTGGGGGTATACACTTCTGTATGGCCATATTAATGCACTTTGTAATGTACATTGTGCATTAATTATGAGCCATACAGAAGTTATCAGAAGTTATTCACTTACCTGTTCCGTTGCTAGCGTCCTCGTCTCCATGGTGCCGTCTAATTTTCAGCGTCTAATCGCCAGATTAGACGCGCTTGCGCAGTCTGGTCTTCTTCTTTTCTGAATGGGGCCGCTCGTGCCGGAGAGCGGCTCCTTGTAGCTCCGCCCCATCACGTGCCGATTCCAGCCAATCAGGAGGCTGGAATCGGCAATGGACCGCACAGAAGCCCTGCGGTCCACCGAGGGTGAAGATCCCGGCGGCCATCTTCACCAGGTAAGCACTGTCCGGTTTTCTTTTTTAACCCCTGCATCGGGTTTGTCTCGCGCCGAGCGGGGGGGCTATTGAAAAAAAAAAAACCCGTTTCGGCGCGGGACAACCCCTTTAAGGAAAATCTTGACAATACTAGACGACATCAAAGTACATCCCTTGACCCACCCCTCTCCAGCCCTTCTTGCGATAGACGCAGAGAAGGCCTTCGACAATGTCCTATGGCCTTGGCTAAAAATAGCAATGGACAGGATGGGTTTCGAGGGTCCCTTCTGCTCATATTTGTGGAACTTATACTCCTCCCCACAAGCGCAAATACATACACCAGGCTTCCTCTCTCAAAAATTCCCTCTGCAAAATGGCACCAGGCAGGGGTGCCCGTTATCCCCACTATTATTTAATTTAGCAATAGAACCCTTGGCGAGACTCTTAGAGTGCTCTACAGAAATTGAAGGCATCAAAATTCGGAACAAAACAGTTAAAACTATGCTATTTGCCGATGATATTCTGATAGCGCTGGGTAGGCCGCTTACCGATTTACCTAGGGTTTTTGATCTACTAAAAGCGTTTGGGGAAAAAAATCAGGCTTCAAAGTTAACACCACAAAATGTGACCTGTTGGATATCTCGCCCCGGAATAGACTACTGGGCATATCCTTTAAAAACTGCCCAGTAAATATAGTCAAAAGTAGCATCAAATACTTGGGAATACATATAGGCAAAACACCAGAATCCATATATTCATTAATAGAGATGAGCGAACGTGTTCTTCCGAGCTTGATATTCGTGCGAATATTAGGGTGTTCGGTATGTTCGTTATCCGTAACGAACACCATGCGGTGTCCGGGTTACTTTAACTTTCTTCCCTGAGACGTTAGCGCTTTTTTTTGGCCAATATAAAGACAGGGAAGGCATTACAACTTCCCCCTGCAACGTTTAAGCCCTATACCACCCCCCTGCTGTGAGTGGCTGGGGAGATAAGGTGTCCGCCTGATATAAAAGTCTGCCCCTCCCGCGGTTCGCTATGGATGCATTCTATATGCGCTCAATGGGGCCAGCGGCAGCAGCGCTGACCCCATTGAGAACATATAGAAGACAAATCCTTCTTCTCTGGCACAGCTGTAACAGCTGTAGCAGAGAAGAACGATGTTTGCCCATTGAATTCAATGGAGCGGCAATACAGCATGTTCCACTGAATGCAATGGGCTGCCGGCGATCGCAGGATGAATGGTCGGAAAGGGGTTAAATATATAACCCCTTTCCTGCAATTCATCCAGAAATGTGTTACACTAAAAATATATACCGGCGTATAAGGCGACGGGGCGTATAAGACGACCCCCCAACTGTCACCTTATACGCCGGTAATACAGTGGAGCAAAGAATAAAAATCATTACTTACGTTTTTAGATGATCTGCGGCGCTCCTGCAGGCTGTCACTCCCTCCTAATCCACGGCAGACAAGCTTTCTCTATGAAAGGCTTTAAATCCCTGCCTCCAGAAAGACACGTGCCTTCAGCCAATCACAGCCAATGACAATGATGTCATTGAATGGCTGTGATTGGCTGTGTTTCTGGAGGCGGGGATTTCAAGGCTTGAATCCAATGGGCAAACATCGTTCTTCTCTGCTACAGCTGTTACAGCTGTGGCAGAGGAGAACGATCTTTATGCTGACAGTGGGGGGGGGGCACTCTTGCCGCTATTGTGGCTTAATAGTGGGACCTGTGAACTTGAGATGCAGCCCACCATGTAGCCCCTCGCCTGCCCTATCCGTCACTGTGTCATTCCCATCACTTTCTTGAATTGCCCAGATTTTCACACATGAAAACCTTAGCGAGCATCGGCGAAATACAAAAATGCTCTGGTCGCCCATTGACTTCAATGGGGTTCGTTGTTCGAAACGAACCCTCGAGCATCGCGGGAAGTTCGTTCCGAATAACGAACACCCGAACATTTTGGTGTTCGCTCATCTCTATTCATTAAACTTTCCCCCCTTGATACAAAAAATAGTTAAAGAACTAGATAAATGGAATAACCTCCCACTTTCTTTCTTGGGCAGAAGCCATCTAGTGAGAATGATCAGTTTTCCAAGATTATTATACCCACTACAGACAATACCTCTTCTGCTACAAAGAAGAGACTTAGGGAAACTCCACATGGCATTCACGTCCTTTCTATGGTCAAGGAAACGTCCACGCATAGCCCTAAAAAAACTGATGCTCCCCAAGACAGAGGGAGGCCTAAACTTCCCAGACATTCGAATGTATAATGTAGCCAGCCTCACGAGACACTCCCTGGATTGGCTAAGAGGATCTAATAGCATTTCCAATAATGATCTAGAGTCAGAACTACTCGGCCCATGGAGCCTAAATGCGCTCCAATTTACCTATAGAGAGCAAACACTCAGTCATGGCCAAAGATACCATAGCAGCATGGAAGATAGTCCGCAAACTATACGCCCTACCATTTAAAATTTCCAAACACATGGATCTATGGAACCACCCTGAATTTAAAGAGGGACGGGAAAACAAAATGTTTAAAATCTGGCAGCAGAAGGGTATCCTAAGGGTACAACACCTCATACACCCGGAACTCCCAAGATATAAAAACTTCAAAGAAATGTGCGAGGAATACAACCTACCCGCATCCCACTTCCTCCCGTACGCACAAGTAAAAAACTTCCTACAAAACAGATTAACTGATATTTCAAAAGAGTCAGTCTCTAATCCTATAGATATTCTAGTAAATAATAACTCTTATAAAAACTCAATTTCAACATTATATTCTAGGTTTAGGGAGGCGTGGGTGAGGGAAAATGGACCAAACATATTTAAAAAGTGGATACGTGATCTACAAGATCTGGAAATACCTGAAGGAATAATCAGAAGTTGGAACTCAGTAAGAACGGCGATAACGAACGAAAGGTGGAGAGAAACATATTTCAAAATAATGCATGGGGCGATTTATGGGTTTGATAAACCCCAAAATCCTAATGGCCCGGAAAGGTTACAGGCGTGCCCCCGATGTGCAGCGCCCGGCTCAGATTTCTTACACGGCATCTGGCACTGCCCAAAGATTAATAGCTATTGGGTAGAGATTCAAAAAATGGTGCAAGACATGGGAGGACAACCCCTTCAGCTAACACCACAAACGTTTATACTCCACATACTTCCAGAGCAGACAAAAAAATCTACAATGACCCACACCATACTTCTGATTAGTAAGAGATGTATTCTCAACAGCTGGTTACAGTCTAAACCCCCGAGGATAGAAGAGGTCACACAACAACTAAAATACCTCCTAAGGCCTTAGTCAGGCGGGCGGTTTTTTTGCGCGATTTGCGGATCGCATGACGGATGCGCATCCGCAAATCGCGTGACCGGTGCCCGAAAATCGCCCGAAAATCTGCTCCTAGCCGCGTTTCATTAGAAATGGGCCGGAGCTGTCCAGCGCATTGCATTCAATGGAGCCAGCAATACAGCGGCTCCATTGAAAGCAATGCGCTGCGGGCGAGTGTGGGATGAATTTTCGGGAAGGGCTTAAATATATAAGCCCTTCCCTGCAATTCATCCAGAAAAGTGTTAAAATAAAAAAATATATACATACTCATCTGCTCCCGGCAGTCGGAGTTCCCCGCGGCCGGCCTGCAGTGGGTGTGAAGGGGGTGTGAGTCAGACCTGCCCCCTGATTGGCTCAGCGCTGAGCCAATCAGGGGGCAGGTCTGACTCACCCCCCTTCACACCCACTGCAGGCCGGCCTCGCGGGACTCCGGCTGCCGGGAGCAGGTGAGTATGTATATTTTTTTTTATTTTAACACTTTTCTGGATGAATTGCAGGGAAGGGCTTATATATTTAAGCCCTTCCCGACAATTCATCCCGTGCACGCCGGCAGCCCATTGCTTTCAATGGAGCCGGCTGTATTGCTGGCTCCATTGAATTCAATGGGCAAACATCATTCTTCTCTGCCACAGCTGTTACAGCTGTGGCAGAGAAGAATGATTTGTCTTCTATATGTTCTCAATGGGGTCGGCGCTGCTGCCGCCGGCCCCATTGAGCGCATATAGAGAAGAGAACAGGAATCGCAGATTGCAGATAGGTGCGATCTGCTATTTCTGTTCTATAATTTATCGGACGAGCGCATAAAAAGCACTCATGTGTCCGATACCATTGCAAAGCAATGGTTTTAAAAAATCGTCGGACGCATGCGCATGCGCAAATCGCGCAAAAAAAAAACCGCCCGTCTGACTAAGGCCTAAAAATGGAAAGAATTGAAATAGAACGGAAGGTGGAATCCCAAGCACAAAATTTTTTCAAAAAATGGAGAGTATTCATAGAGAAATTCCTTGACCATAATGAAATTAAAAAATGCATGTTACAATTCACTAACACAACATGGTACTACAGTCAGAAAGACATGAATAAATTGGGAAGATTCAGAGTGACATGAAAGGAGACGATCGCAGGAGACCTAGTTTGTGGATCAGTATACGGACAGTTGACACCAATAATATGGTTTAATTTGTGTTTTGTATTGTTTGGTTAATAAGGATTATAATACTTGGAAGAACGGGTACAACTCTATCGGGGATAGAGATAAAAGGCGACATATCTACAATGTAGAGAAGACCACGCATAAAAGAATTATACAATGTAAATTTTATTGCAGAAAAAATTCATTGAAGGCGATATATATGTAAACCTATTTGAATTATACACCCATGTATGTAATCCACGAAAAATGTTAATAAAAAGGAGTTATTAAAAAAAGAGCTTTTTGTGGATGAGGATGATGAGACATAGTTGTCTGTCAGTGTATTAGTAGTAAGTCTGAGGGAGGAGCGCACAGAGGATTCGGAGGAAGAGCAGCTGGACGATGAGGTAACTGACCCCACCTGGTTTGCTAAGCCTACTGAGGACAGGGTTTCAGAGGGGGAGGCAAGTGCAGCAGCAGGACAGTTGGACGAGGCAGTGGAGTGGCCAGGGGTAGAGGCAGGGCCAGAGCGAAGAATCCTCCAACTGCTTCCCAAAGCACGCCTTCGCGGCAAGCTTCTGCGCAGAGGGCTAGGTATTCAAAGGTGTGGATGTGTTTAGTGATAGCGCAGATGACCAACAAACTGGTGTGCAACCCGTGTCTCACCAAGCTCAGCCGGGGAGCCACCACTACCAGCCTCACCACCACCAGCATGCGCAGGCATATGATGGCCAAGCACCCCACAAGGTGGGACGAAGGCCGTTCACTGCCTCCGGGTCACACCACTGCCTCTTCCCCTGTGCCCCAACCTGCCACACAGATCCAATCCCCCTCCCAGGACACAAGGACGAGCGCCTCTTGGCCTGCACCCACACCCTCACCTCCACTCCATCCAGCAATGTCTCTCAGCGCAGCGTTCAGCTGTCGCTAACACAAGCGTTGGAGTGAAAGCGCAAATAAGCCGCCACCCACACGCATGCACAAGCTTTAAACGTGCACATTGCCAAATTAATCAGCCTGGAGATGCTGCCGTACAGGCTTGTGGAAACTGAGGCTTTCAAAAACATGATGGCGGCGGCGGTCCCGCGCTACTCGGTACCCGGTTGCCACTATTTTTCCCGGTGTGCCGTCCCAGCCCTACACCAGCATGTCTCCCGCAACATAAATCATGCCCTCACCAACGCTGTTACTGGGAAGGTCCACTTAACCACGGACACGTGGACAAGTGCTAGTAAGCAGGGCCACTATATCTCCCTGACGGTACATTGGGTGAACTTGGTGGAGGCTGGGACCGAGTCAGAGCCTCGGATTGCTCGCATCCTACCCACACCCAGAATAGCGGGTCCTACCTCGGTGCTGGTATCTGCGCCGTTTTATGCCACCTCCTCCAAACCCTCCCCCTCCTCCTCCTCTGCCAGCTTTACCTCTCAATTAAGAAATGTGAGCAGCGCGTCGCCAGCATTCGGTGTGGCGCAGCGCAGAAGCACAGCGGTGGGCAAGCGTCAGCAAGCCGTGCTGAAACTACTCAGTTTAGGTGACAAGAGGCACACGGCCCCTGAACTGTTGCAGAGTCTGACAGAGCAGATCGACCTCTGGCTTTCGCCGCTGAGCCTCCAACCATGCATGGTCATGTGTGACAACAGCCGTAACCTGGTGGCAGCTCTGCAGCTCGGCAGCCTCACACACGTGCCATGCCTGGCCCACATCTTCAATCTGGTGGTTTAGCGGTTTCTTAAAAACTACCCTCACTTGTCTGACCTGCTCGGCAAGGTGCACCGCGTCTGCGCACATTTCTGCAACTATACCATGGACGCTGCCACCCAGAGCACCCTGCAACATCGGTTTAATCTGCCAGAGCACCGACTGCTGTGCGACGTGCCCAGATGGTGGAATTCTATGCTGCACATGTTGGCCAGGCTCTATGAGCCGCGTAGAGCGATAGTGGAATACCAACTCCAACATGGCTGGCGTAGTGGTAGTCAGCCTCCCCAATTCTTTACTGAGGAGTGGGCATGGATGGCAGATATCTACCAGGTCCTCGGAAACTTTGAGGAGTCTACCTAGATGGTGAGCGGCGATGCTGCAATCAATAGCGTTACCATCTCGCTGCTATGCCTGCTGTGAAGTTCGCAGCAAAGCATAAAGGCCGACACTTTGCGGTTGCAACAGGAGACGGGGGATGACAGTATGTTGCTTGATAGCCAGAACCCCCTCATGTCTATATCTAAGTGCGTTTTTGGAGGAGGAGGAGGAGGGGGAGGAGCAGGAGGAGGAGGGGACAGCTGGGCACACTGCAGAGGGTACCCTTGCTGCTTGCCTCTCATCTGTCCAGCGTGTATGGGCTGTAGAGGAGGAGGAGAAGGAGGATCCTGAAAGTCATCGTCCTAGTGAGGAAAGCCATGTCGTGCGTACTGGTACCCTGGCACACATGGTTGACTTCATGTTAGGCTGCCTTTCTCATGACCCTCGTGTTAGATGCATTCTGGCCAACACGGATTACTGGGTGTACACCCTTCTCGACCCACAGTACAAGGAGAACTTTTCCACACTCATTACCGAACAGGGCCCTGGTGGAAAAAGTGATGCTAAACTTCCCATCTGACAGCGCTAGCGGCAAAAGGCGCAGTTCTGAGGGCCAGGTAGCAGGGGAGGCAGCATGTACATCAGGCAGCATGTACAGCGCAGGCAGGGGAACACTCTCCAAGGCCTTTGCCAGCTTTATGGCTTCCCAGCAAGACTGTGTCATGACTCCCCAGTCAAGGCTAAGTCGGAGGGAGCACTGTAAAAAGATGGTGAGGTAGTACGTAGCCGATCGTACCACCATCCAACATGGTGCCTCTGCTCCATACAACTATTGGGTGTCAAAGCTGGACACGTGGCACAAACCTGCGCTGTACGCCCTGGAGGTGCTGGCTTGCCCTGCCTCTAGCGTCTTGTCAGAGGGGGTGTTTAGTGCAGCTGGGGGAATCATCACGGACAAGCGTACCCGCCTGTCAACTGCCAGTGCCGACATGCTTACACTCATAAAGATGAACAAAGCCAGGATTTCCCCAGACTTCTCTTCTCCACCGGCGGAAAGCAGCGGTACCTAAAGATTATTTTCGCTGCAACCGGAGAAATAAGCATTCTCTATCACCGGAAAAAAAGGGGGAATTAGCTTTGTCAATCACTCACAGATATTAGTCCTCCTCCTGCTCCTCCTCCGGAAACATCAAGTTATCACGCTGAACTGCCAATTTGTCTGCGGCCCAAAAGGCTCTGCTTACAATTTTTTTTACAATTTTTCAGTTTCAAAAGTATTGATTAGAGATGAGCGAACACCAAAATGTTCGGGTGTTCGTTATTCGGAACGAACTTCCCGCGATGTTCGAGGGTTCGTTTCGAACAACGAACCCCATTGAAGTCAATGGGCGACCAGAGCATTTTTGTATTTCGCCGATGCTCGCTAAGGTTTTCATGTGTGAAAATCTGGGCAATTCAAGAAAGTGATGGGAACGACACAGCAACGGATAGGGCAGGCGAGGGGCTACATGTTGGGCTGCATCTCAAGTTCACAGGTCCCACTATTAAGCCACAATACCGGCAAGAGTGCCCCCCCCCCTCCCAACAACTTTTACTTCTGAAAAGCCCTCATTAGCATGGCATACCTTTGCTAAGCACCACACTACCTCCAACAAAGCACAATCACTGCCTGCATGACACTCCACTGACACTTCTCCTGGGTTACATGCTGCCCAACCGCCCCCCCTCCCCCCCACAGCGCACACCAAAGTGTCCCTGGGCAGCCTTCAGCTGCCCTCATGCCACACCACGCTCATGTCTATTTAGAAGTGCGTCTGCCATGACGAGGGACCGCAGGCACACACTGCAGAGGTTGGCACGGCTAGGCAGCGACCCTCTTTAAAAGTGGCGGAGCGATAGCCCACAATGCTGTACAGAAGCAATGAGAAATTGAATCCTGTGCCACCGCCATCAGGAGCTGCACACGTGGGCATAGCAATGGGGAACCTATGTGCCACACACTATTCATTCTGTCAAGGTGTCTGCATGCCCCAGTCAGACCGGGCTTTTTAATTCATAGACACAGGCAGGTACAACTCCCTATTGTGAAGTCCCTGTCGACCCACAGCATGGGTGGCTCCCTGGAACCCACCGGCGGTACACAGAAATATCCCATTGCATTGCCCAACACAGCTGAGGTAGTAATGTCGTGCTTAATGCAGGTGGGCTTCGGCCCACACTGCATGCCCCAGTCTGACTGGGGTTCTTTATAAGTGTACAGATGCAGTAAAAACTCCGTGTACACCTACAGCATGGGTGGGTGCCAGGAAGCCACCGGCGGTACACAGAAATATCCCATTGCATTGCCCAACACAGCTGAGGTAGTAATGTTGTGCTTAACCCTTTCCAATCCAATTTGTATATGGTTTTCCTAGGGGGCTTACTCTTTTTCTGCCGTTATACAACGGCGCTATATGCTGGCTAAAGCCAGTACTGCATGAGCTGACACGTAGGATAGGCTCCGACAGCAGAGAGGCTGGCAATATACAGTAAGAGAACCCCGACGGACGTCTACCAACAACGGAGCTGTACAGCCTTAAACCCTAATGTCTTCACAGGTCAGACAGTGGACTGGAAAGGGTTAATGCAGGTGGGTTTCGGCCCACACTGCATGCCCCAGTCAGACTGGGTTTCTTTATAAGTGGAAACAGATGCATTTATAATTCCCTGTGGACCCACAGCATGGGTGGGTGCCAGGAAGCCACCGGCGGTACATAGAAATATCCCATTGCATTGCCCAACACAGCTGAGGTAGTAATGTCGCGCTTAATGCAGGTGGGCTAAAAATTAATTTGATTACACTGTAGGCGAGGGCCCACAAAAATTGCTGTATCAACAGTACTAATGTACATCAGAAAAATTGGCCATGGCCAGCCAAGAGGGCAGGTGAAACCCATTAATCGCTTTGGTTAATGTGGCTTAAGTGGTAACTAGGCCTGGAGGCAGCCCAGTGTAACGAAAAATTGGTTCAAGTTAAAGTTCCAACGCTTTTAAGCGCATTGAAACTTATAAAAATTGTTCAGAAAAATTATTTGAGTGAGCCTTGTGGCCCTAAGAAAAATTGCCCGTTCAGCGTGATTACGTGAGGTTTCAGGAGGAGGAGCAGGAGGAGGAGGAGGAATATTAGACACAGATTGATGAAGCAGAAATGTCCCCGTTTTGGATGGTGAGAGAGAACGTAGCTTCCATCCGCGGGTGCAGCCTACGTATTGCTTACGTATCGCTGCTGTCCGCTGGTGGAGAACAGAAGTCTGGGGAAATCCAGCCTTTGTTCATCTTGATGAGTGTTAGCCTGTCGGCACTGTCGGTTGACAAGCGGCTACGCTTATCTGTGATGATTCCCCCAGCCGCACTAAACACCCTCTCCGACAAGACGCTAGCCGCAGGACAAGCAAGCACCTCCAGGGCATACAGCGCTAATTCAGGCCACGTGTCCAGCTTCGACACCCAGTAGTTGTAGGGGGCAGAGGCGTCACCGAGGATGGTCGTGCGATCGGCTACGTACTCCCTCACCATCCTTTTACAGTGCTCCCGCCGACTCAGCCTTGACTGGGGAGCGGTGACACAGTCTTGGTGGGGAGCCATAAAGCTGGCCAGGCCCTTAAAGACTGTTGCACTGCCTGGGATGTACATGCTGCTCGATCTTCGCACCTCCCCTGCTACCTTGCCCTCGGTACTGCGCCTTCTGCCACTAGCGCTGTCGGCTGGGAATTTTACCATCAGCTTGTCCGCAAGGGTCCTGTGGTATAGCAACACTCTCGAACCCCTTTCCTCTTCGGGAATCAGAGTGGGCAGGTTCTCCTTATACCGTGCATCGAGCAGTGTGTACACCCAGTAATCCGTCGTGGCCAGAATGCGTGCAACGCGAGGGTCACGAGAAAGGCATCCTAACATGAAGTCAGCCATGTGTGCCAGGGTACCAGTACGCAACACATGGCTGTCCTCACTAGGAAGATCACTTTCAGGATCCTCCTCCTCCTCCTCAGGCCATACACGCTGAAAGGATGACAGGCAATCAGCCGGTGTACCGTCAGCAGCGGGCCAAGCTGTCTCTTCCCCCTCCTCCTCATCCTCCTCATGCTCCTCCTCCTCCTCCTGTACGCGCTGAGAAATAGACAGGAGGGTGCCCTGACTATCCAGCGGCATACTGTCTTCCCCCGCCCCCGTTTCCGAGCGCAAAGCAGCTGCCTTTATGGTTTGCAGGGAATTTCTCAAGATGCATAGCAGAGGAATGGTGACGCTAATGATTGTAGCATCGCCGCTCACCACCTGGGTAGACTCCTCAAAATTACCAAGGACATGGCAGATGTCTGCCAACCAGGCCCACTCTTCTGAAAGGAATTGAGGAGGCTGACTCCCACTGCGCCGCCCATGTTGGAGTTGGTATTCGACTATAGCTCTACGCTGTTCATAGAGCCTGGCCAACATGTGGAGCGTAGAGTTCCACCGTGTGGGCACATCGCACAGCAGTCGGTGCACTGGCAGCTTAAAGTGATGTTGCAGGGTGCGCAGGGTGGCAGCGTCCGTGTGGGACTTGCGGAAATGTGCGCAGAGCCGGCGCGCCTTTACGAGCAGGTCTGACAAGCGTGGGTAGCTTTTCAGAAAGCGCTGAACCACCAAATTAAAGACGTGGGCCAGGCATGGCACGTGCGTGAGGCTGCCGAGCTGCAGAGCCGCCACCAGGTTACGGCCGTTGTCACACACGACCATGCCCGGTTGGAGGCTCAGCGGCGCAAGCCAGCGGTCGGTCTGCTGTGTCAGACCCTGCAGCAGTTCGTGGGCCGTGTGCCTCTTATCGCCTAAGCTGAGTAGTTTCAGCACGGCCTGCTGACGCTTGCCCACCGCTGTGCTGCCACACCGCGCGACACCGACTGCTGGCGACATGCTGCTGCTAACACATCTTGATTGCGAGACAGAGGAGGAGGAGGAGGGTGCTTTAGTGGAGGAAGCATACACCTCCGCAGATACCACCACCGAGCTGGGGCCCGCAATTCTGGGGGTGGGTAGGACGTGAGCGGTCCCGGGCTCTGACTCTGTCCCAGCCTCCACTAAATTCACCCAATGTGCCGTCAGGGAGATGTAGTGGCCCTGCCCGCCTGTGCTTGTCCACGTGCCCGTAGTTAAGTGGACCGTGGCAGTAACCGCGTTGGTGAGGGCGCGTACAATGTTGCGGGAGACGTGGTCGTGCAGGGCTGGGACGGCACATCGGGAAAAGTAATGGCGACTGGGAACTGAGTAGCGCGGGGCCGCCGCCTCCATGATACTTTTGAAGGACTCCGTTTCCACAACCCTATACGGCAGCATCTCAAGGCTGATGAATTTTGCTATGCGGACGGTTAACGGGTGCGTGGCGGCGTACTTGCGCTTGCGCTCCAACAGTTGCGCAAGCGACGGCTGGACGGTGCGCTGAACTACACTGCTGGATGGGGCCGAGGACAGCGGAGGTGAGGGTGTGGGTGCAGGCCAGGAGACGGTAGTGCCTGTGTCCTGAGAGGGGGGTTGCATCTCAGTGGCAGGTTGGGGCACAGGGGGAGAGGCAGGGGTGCAAACCGGAGGCGCTGAACGGCCTTCGTTCCACCTTGTGGGTGCTTGGCCATCATATGTCTGCGCATGGTGGTGGTGGTGAGGCTGTTGGTGTTGGCTCCCCGGCTGAGCTTTGCGCGACAAAGGTTGCACACCACTGTTCGTCGCTCGTCAGGCGTCTCTGTGAAAAACTGCCAGACCTTAGAGCACCTCGGCCTCTGCAGGGTGGCATGCTGCGAGGGGGCGCTTTGGGAAACAGTTGGTGGATTATTCGGTCTGGCCCTGCCTCTACCCCTGGCCACCGCACTGCCTCTTGCAACCTGCCCTGCTGATGCCCTTGACTCCCCCTCTGAAGACCTGTCCTCCTGAGTAAGCGTTGCACACCAGGTGGGGTCAGTCACCTCATCGTCCTGCTGCTCTTCCTCCGAATCCTCTGTGCGCTGCTCCCTCGGACTTACTGCCCTTACTACTACCTCACTGCAAGACAACTATGTCTGATCGTCATCGTCCTCCTCACCCACAGAAAGTTGTTGAGACAGTTGGCGGAAGTCCCCAGCCTCTTCCCCCGGACCCCGGGAACTTTCGAATGGTTGGACATCAGTGACGATAAACTCCTCTGGTGGGAGAGGAACCGCTGCTGCGCAATCTAAGCAGGGGCCCGAGAACAGTTCCTGGGAGTGTTCCCGCTCCTGAGCAGGTGTCATTGTAGTGGAGTGAGGAGGCTGGGAGGAAGGAGGAGCAGCAGACAGAGGATTCGGATTTGCAGCAGTGGACGGCGCAGAACTGCGGGTTGACGATAGGTTGCTCGAAGCACTTTCTGCCATCCAGGACAGGACCTGCTCACACTGCTCATTTTCTAATAACCGTCTCCCGCGTGGACCCATTAATTGGGCGATGAATGTGGGGACGCCAGAAACGTGCCTCTCTCCTAATCGCGCAGCAGTCGGCTGCGACACACCTGGATCAGGAGCTCGGCCTGTGCCCACACTCTGACTTGGCCCTCCGCGTCCTCGGCCGCGTCCACGTCCTCTAGGCCTACCCCTACCCCTCAGCATGCTGTATTACCAGTGATTTGATTTCACAGGCAGCTAATAAATTGGCGCAAGACTGCAGGCCAAATATAATTTTTTCCCTTTTTTGAAAACGAAAGGCCCCACTGCCTCTAGTGAATGTATAATCTAAGTTTAATAACTGTGCTGTTTTCCTGCTAATGTGTCACAGAACGTGAGGGTAGCAGAGTTATTAACTCTGGCAGAGCAGGTATTTTTTTTCCCAATTAAGGAAAGCAAATGGCGAAGCCAGCAGTAAACCGTAGCTGGGTGCGTCTGATTTTTAAAGGTTGCACACGCAGCCGACACGTGTCCACCGCCCTTAGGACGGACAGAGGCAGGACAAATAGAAATATTTTCCGTTTTTTTCCACCAAAAGGCAGCACTGCGTATATTCAATGGACATGAGAAGTTTAATAACTGTGCTGTGTCCCTGCTAATGTGTCACAAAACGTGAGGGTAGCAGAGTTATTAACTCTGGCAGAGCAGTTATTTTTTATCCCAATTAGGGAAAGCAAATGGCGAAGCCAGCAGTAAACCGTAGCTGGGTGCGTCTGATTTTTAAAGGTTGCACACGCAGCCGACACGTGTCCACCGCCCTTAGGACGGACAGAGGCAGGACAAATAGAAATATTTTCTGTTTTTTTCCACCAAAAGGCAGCACTGCGTATATTCAATGAATAATAACTGTGTTGTGGCCCTGCCTACACAATTCTTTCCCTGCAGTATCAATGGAGGGTGCAATGCTCTGCAGAGGCGATTTTGAGAAGTAAAAAAAAATGCAGCACAGCTAACAGCAGCCAGCACAGTACTGCACACGGTTAAATATGGCCCTAGAAAGGACCGTTGAGGTTCTTGAAGGCTACACGCACTCCTAACACTCTCCCTGCCTATGCAGCACTTCTGTCCCTAATGCCGGGTGCAACGCTCTGCAGAGGCGATTTTGAGAAAAAAAAAATTGCCACTGCTAACAGCAGCCAACACACAGCTATCAGTGGCCCTAATAAGGACCTTTGGGGGGTCTTGAAGCCTACACTAACTACCAATTCTTTCCCTACAGCAGCTCCGGTACAAACAGCACTGTCCCTCATCTAACTCACACGGCATCTGAGGCGAGCCGCAGGAGGGGCCGACTTTTATATTCGGCGGACACCTGATCTTCCCAGCCACTCACTGCAGGGGGGTGGTATAGGGCTTGAACGTCACAGGGGGAAGTTGTAATGCCTTCCCTGTCTTTCAATTGGCCAGAAAAGCACGCTAACGTCTCAGGGAAGGAAGTGAAAGTAACCCGAACACCGCATGGTGTTCGTTACGAATAACGAACATCACGAACACCCTAATATTCGCACGAATATCAAGCTCGGAAGAACACGTTCGCTCATCTCTAGTATTGATACTTTAACAGAAACCAATTTTTTTTCACAGGGCTGCCTCCAGGCTCTGTTGCAAAATAAGCAACAGCGAGCTGTATCTTTGAAAAATATTTCTGGGTTTCACCTCTCGGTTGAGAAATTTTTCAGGGGTACAATTGTACTGTTGGTACACCAATTTTTCTGGCCCTCACCTATACTGTTATCTAACAAATTTTTCCGGCCTTTGCCTACACACATGGTACACCAATGTTTCAGGAGTTCGCCTATACTCTTACTACATAAATGTTACTGGGGTCTGCCTCTACTTTTACTACAGAAATGTTACTTGGGTCCACCTATACTCTTGCTACAGATATGTTACTGGGGTCTTCCTATACTTCTGCTACAGGAATTTTACAGGGGTCTGCCTATACTTTTACTACAGAAATGTTACTTGGGTCTGTTTATACCTTTGCTACAGGAATGTTACAAGGGTCTGTCTTTACTATGGGTGCACTAAGTCTTCCCATTGCGGTGTTTTACCTATCTGGCACAAATAATACAGTGACTTACTAGGGCAAAAATGTCCTCCGAGGCCAAGGTCCTTGGCGGGGTGAAGCTCTCACATGGTTGGGCACTCTGATTTCTTCCTGTGTAATACCATCTTTTTGCACTAACAGCATAGGCGAGCCCAAGGAACTCAAAGACTTCCCCGTGCAGTGTTGAGCTATCTGTGTGGGAACACATGGATTTCCCATTGCTATGTAACTCAGGGCACCGTGGGTCACATAAGGTGGAGGCTGGGACCGAGCCTGACCCTGGGCCCGCTCACGTGCTTCCCACACAGACTTTAGCGGGTCCTGGTCATGGTTTCTTGGCCTTCTAAGGCCACCTCTTCCTCCTGCTTGAGGTCAGGGGATCAGCACTGGGCATCATGTATTTTCTCTTGTGTTACCACAGTTATCTGAGACACTGGTTTGGGCCAAAGAAGAGGAGAGTTACTGCATTAATGAGATGTTCACAGCTGTACTAGCATTGGAGACCGCTCTATGCCCACGATTGCTGAGAGTGTGTACAGAGGCCTATGTCCTCGGCGCAGTAAAAGTCTGCCATGTTTGGGCACTGTAATTTCTTCTCTTCTTCAGGTTTAATACTGTCTTTGGTTTCCTTTGGCTCGCCTATGCTGTGGGTGCACAAAGACTTCCCGTAGCGCTGTTTTACCTGTCTGCCACAAATACACTGACTGAGTAGGGCAGAAAAGTAGGCCGAGGCCCTTAGCAGGGTGAAAGTCTGGCATGTTTGGGCACTGTAATTGCTTCATGTTTAATACTTTCCTTGGGTTCCTTTGGCTCGCCTATACTGTTAGTTCACAAAGACTTCCCATAGTGGTGATTTACCCGTCTGACACAAATACGCTGACTGACAAGGGTAGAAATGTGGGCCAAGTTCCTTCGCGGAGTGAAACTCTGCCATGTTTGGGCGCTGTGATTTCTTTATGTGTAATATTATCTTTGTGCACCGACAGCATAGGGAAGCCCAAGGAACTCAAAGACTTTCCATTGCGGTGAAGAGCCATCTAACACCTACACAGAATGAATTGTGTGGGGACACATGGATTTCCCATTGCAATGCAACTCGCGGCACCTTGGGTCACACAAGATGGAGGCTGGCACCGAGCTTGACCCAGGGCCCGCTCACATGCTTCCCACACAGAGTATTGCTGCATTGTGGAGATGTGTAGAAGTGCTGGCACCTGAGTCCCCTTTACGCCCATGTTTGCAGCTCCTGACAATTTTGTGACGGAGGTGCCACAGGATGGGAATGATGATCGAACGTCAATTTATCATCAATTCTCATCAGCATTGTGGCCTATTGCCCACACTTTCAAAGAGGGTCGCTGCCTGGCCGTGCCAACCCTCTGCAGTGTGTGCCTCTGGTTCGTCCTCACCCAGTATGCGCTTATAAATAGACATGGGGGTGGTGTGGCTATGAAGCGAGTGTGTGGCAGGAGCGCAGCTAAACGCAGCGCAGGGAAAATTTTGTGTGCGCTGTGGACGCAGGATCGTGCGGGGGGGGGGGGGGGGTTGGACAGCAATTCCAGCATGTAACCCAGGAGAAACGGCAGCGGTGTCACCCCCACACAGTGATTGTCCTTGGTTGCAGGTAGTGTGATGCTTAGCTAAGGTGTGCCTTGCTAATGGGGGTTTGTCCGAAGTAAAAATTGTTAGGGGGGGGGGGCAGACTCTTGCCCCCATTTTGGCTTAATAGTGGAACCTGGGAGCCTCAGATGCAGGCATGCATGCTGCCCCTGCCCTTCCCTATCCATTTCTCTGGTGTTTCCATGACTTTTTGAGGTTTTCCAGAGTTTCACAAGTCATGACCTATGCAAAGCATCGTTCCTATACAAAAATGCTCGAGTCGCCCATTGACTTCAATGGGGTTCGTTACTCGAAACGAGCTCTCGAGCATCGCGGAATGTTCGACTCAAGCAATGAGCACCTGAGCATTTTGGTGCTCGCTCATCTCTAATCTTATCCAAAATATGAACTAATACCTTGTACATTCTATAGTTATTCCATCTGGCTATGTGTGCAGGTATGCTGGTGAGAGGTTTGAGCATTTGTCAGTCATGTGTTATGTTTCTCTGTGAATTTCGCTGGCTGTTTTCAAGTTCCGCCAGAGTTTCACCAGTTCATGAGTGAACTAGACGTAACAACACCTTACAGTCAATTTAAGAGACTTCAACATGATTGCACTAGAACAGAAAATCTTACAATACAGAGTAACTTAAAGGGGTTGTCCCGAGGCAGCAAGTGGGTCTATACACTTCTGTATGGCCATAATAATGCACTTTGTAATATACATTGTGCATTAATTATGAGCCATACAGAAGTTATAAAAAGTTTTATACTTACCTGCTCCGTTGCTGGCGTCCTCGTCTCCATGGTGCCGACTAATTTTCGCCCTCCGATGGCCAAATTAGCCGCGCTTGCGCAGTCCGGGTCTTCTTCTTTTCTGAATGGGGCTCCGTGTAGCTCCGTGTAGCTCCGCCCCGTCACGTGCCGATTCCAGCCAATCAGGAGGCTGGAATCGGCAATGGACCGCACAGAAGCCCTGCAGTCCATGAAGACAGAGGATCCCGGCGGCCATCTTCAGCAGGTGAGTATGAAGACGCCGGACCGCCGGGATTCAGGTAAGCGCTGTGCGGGTGGTTTTTTTAACCCCTGCATCGGGGTTGTCTCGCGCCGAACGGGGGGGGGGGGGTTAAAAAAAAAAAAAACCCGTTTCGGCGCGGGACAACCCCTTTAATTAAAAAAAGGTTAAAAGATAAACTATACCCCCAATTCCTGTTAAAAGCAACTTTCAGCAGGGTAAAAAATGCAAACTCAAGTGGAAGCCCTTAAAAACAATGAGGAAAGTGGGTAGTGATTCGGACAAATTTAACCTTTGTTTTATCACCACTTATAACCCTTCACAACAAAAAAATATTGGCCTATACTCTTACATGACCTATACCTGGCAATAATTATTTCACAGTTTATTTAGGGGGAAGCTAGAACTCTGAAAGTGTTTCTACCCCTAAATGAATTAAGGACACTTGTATGCAGAAGAACCATCGAACATATTCTTCCAAATTTAGTGGATAGCTGTAGATGCAACAAATGTGACAAATGTTGCTCCAACATAATTAATTAAACCACAAGTGTTTCCAGCTACACTATGGGGGCTTAGTCAGACGGGCGTTTTTTCGTGCGATTTGCGCATGCGCATGCATCCGGCGATTTTATAAAACCATTGCTTTGCAATGGTATCGGACACATGAGCGCTTTTTATGCGCTCGTCTGATAAATTATAGAACAGAAATCGCAGATCGCACCTATCTGCGATCTGCGATTCCTGTTCTCTTCTCTATATGCGCTCAATGGGGCAGCAGCGCCGACCCCATTGAGAACATATACTAGACAAATCATTCTTCTCTTCCACAGTTATAACAGCTGTGGCAGAGAAGAACGATGTTTGCCCATTGAATTCAATGGAGCCGGCAATACAGCCGGCTCCATTGAAAGCAATGGGCTGCCAGCGGGCGCGGGATGAATTTTCGGGAAGGGCTTAAATATATAAGCCTTTCCCTGCAATTCATCCAGAAATGTGAAAAAATAAAAAAAATATATATACTCACCTTGTCCCGGCAGACGGAGTTCAGCCGCGGCCGGCGGCAGTTCTCCTGAACTGCTCTCTGTAGTATTCAGCAGCTGGGGATTTAAAATCCCCGCCTGCTGAATGAGCTGCCTCTGATTGGTCACAGCCTGACCGATCAGAGGCTTCATGAATGGGTGAGTGCTGCCTCTGATTGGCTCAGCGCAGGGACCAATCAGGGGCAGCTCTCAGCTGTCATTCATGAATTTTGAGCAGTTTTTTTGGGCGATTTTTCGGCCCTGGTCACACGATTTGCGGATGTGCATCCATCATGCGATCTGCAAATCGCGGGAAAAAACGCCCATGTGACTAAGGCCTGAAAGAGAGTCACGAAATAAACATCTTCATGAATTGCTCATCACATTCTTTTGTCTGTGCTCTTGCCAGCTGAAATATGTGGGATATACCACACAAACCCTTACGTGTAGGACTAACAAACATAGGTTTAATGTCATACACATTTTTTAAACAGTGTGTCCAGGCATACAGCTTTAAAACATAACTGTAAGGGCTCCCACCCACTTGCGTTAGCGATTTGCATTTTTTTAGCAATGCGATAGAGCGTTAAAACTTTCTAGTTTGAAACGAATGAGTTGTAATGTGGCTAGGCGCACTTGTGTTTTTTTCTCGCAGCGCGGTTGCATTTTTTTATCGCTTGCAACTGCCCTATATTAGTGCGATGTCCTATTTTTCCCTCGCCCATGCAAGTCAATGGTCGCCGAAAAATCACATCGCAGAATCGCATGCGTGACTGTGTTGCGATGCTTTGCTCTATAATTAAGTTTAAAGTGTCAAAAACACTGCCATAAAAAAAAACGCAGGACAGTCACAATACATAGAGTTTTGCGATGCGAGTTTAGTGGGAGAAAAATCGCAGCGCAATCGCACAAAAATTGCATGTTGGCAACTGCGATATCGCAGCGTTTTTAAAAACGCACTATAGCCCTCACAAGTGGGTGGGAGCCCTAACTTAGATGAATTTAAAGTCACAAATACCAGCCAATAGCACCAATAGGTTCAGGACTCCTAAAACACGGGGAAAGTTTTGGCTATATAAGCTAAATACACTTGCATCCATGGGCTTTAATGAGGCACTGGAAAATTTTTGACATGCATTTGAGGGATCACTCAGATAGCTGTTATTTCATATAATTATTAATTTCTTTAATTTAGTCCATTTATTGTTTAGAATTATTTTCTTCTATTAGTGACCACTCAAATGCCTTTTTACATCCTGACTTTCTGGGCTTTAATTCCCAAGGCCATAAAAACACTCTAACCCCGGTGATCAAAGTGACGGGGGCTGTGGGCGTGACAGCTCCCTGCTATTGGCTAACAGCCAATGGATAACAGCAATTGCATAAAAGTAAATAAAAAGGACAATAAAGTAAAATTTTCAGTTCCCCTCATGGATTGGATCCACGAGGAGAGTTGAAACTACATGCCTCCATACTCCGTGATGTCCGACGGCAATCTGGACCTGCCACCGGCTTCTGTACATGCGCCAATGTGGCAAGCATGCGCACAGGGCCGGAGAGCCCATCAAATTGAAAATCGCCCTGCACCCGGCTGTCAAACCTGGGTTTTCCTGAATTCATCATTTGATGTATTAACCCAGCTAGTTAGTTCTTCAAATCTTCTAATTTTGTTAAATTTAGTTATTCACTGTTTATGTGAGGGAGCGGTTGTGGCTAGCCATCCTAATTTACAGAGTATTATTCAAAATAAATGCATACTTTTAATTACTGTATTGATGGGTTTTGTCTTATCCTATTGTTTTATTGAGTGTATTCCGTTCTCTAAGCATTCTATCCTAACTTTCTCCCTTTGCACACTTATACTATGACCTTTTTCTTCTTAAGTGGTCTACCCCCTTTTTAATTAATCAGGCAGTAGTTATGCTTCTATTGTTATGCGCCTTATGCTGAAGACCTTGATGGTATCATCTATTTTATTTGCTTGATAATCTTTCAATAAAAACAGAATTTGTAAAAAAAAAAAAATAACTATCAACAACATTAATTGGGATAACATCCTCAAAATTAACAGTACCGGAGACAAATGGGCAAAGTTTTAAAAACATCCTCTTAACCTCATGGGAGCAGTTCATACCCTTTAGAAATAAAAGAACTACAAGTAGAAGAAAACCAATGTGGCTCGAGAAGACCGTAAGGGGCGCTTTAAGCGAAAAGAAGAAAGCGTCCAAATTATGAAAGCAAGAAGGCAGTGAAGAAGCGCTGAAAATATACAGGAAAAAAACAACTTATGTAAAGAAGAGATAAAAACTGCCAAGGAGGAGGCTGAGAGACTGCTTGCCAAAGAGAGCAAAAATAACCGTAAACTAAACTATTCTTCAATTATATTACCAGTAAAAGGATTTACACTGAAAGCACTGGCCTTTTAACAAACAATGCAGAAAAAATCATAAAAGATGGTGGGGAAGGTGAATCTATTAACTAACTCAGGAGGTAGTGCAGATCCGATTAAAATCGACAAATCGTCAGCCCCAGTAAAAATAACCGCACAGTAGCCCGAGTAATAATAACCTCATAATATCCCCAGAAATATTAATCCCACAGTAGCCACAGTAATAATATTAACCCCACAGTAGCCACAGTAATAATATTAACCCCACAGTAGCCACAGTAGTAATATTAACCCCTTAGTAGTCCCAATAATAATAGCCTTCCCAACCCATATATGTACCTACAAATTTCAGTCAGCGCCGCTCCTCCTCTTCTCGGCGCTAATCTCGGGTGCACACTGACGTCAGTGTGTGAACCCGGAACGTTTCCTCCATTCTCCTCTACTGCGGACATAAAGAGGAGGGGATCAGGGGAGGAGGATCCTAGGTACACACTGACATCAGAGTGTGCACCGGGATCAGCACTGCTGCGAGATTACTGGCCGGGGGGCTGCAGCACCCCGACTGGTAATTACTATTATGGTAAGCAGATTTTGTCACGCATGCCTGTGGGGGGGGTTCTGTGTGCCCCTCCGACACATGTGCCATAGGTTTGCCACCACGGACCCTCGGTGAGAGTGCCCTACAGCTGCTCGCAGAGGCCCATGGGCTCCATGGAGCACAGTTTGGCAAACACTGCCCTAAACATATGAGTTTTAAGATAACATTTTTTCCTTTACCACATGCACATACAAATATCTATGCTGATGTGTAGGGTTCTGGATTAAAGTACTAACAGGAATGAAGGACAAGCAAAAACACTTTTTGCTTCATGCCCCAGCTTAAGAATATATAATGCCCCTGACCATGCTTGCAGTACCCTGCGACTATGGTCAGGTGCACCCTGCCACTGACAGCATTCTTCAACACCAAGGAAATGTTATAACTCAGATGGAGGTTCAGAATAGGGACACTAGAATATGGGTTAGATGTGAATGTTGGTAAGATTGGTGGTGGTGGTTCAACTTCTATTCTCTGTTTCCCACTCGATGCTCTGAAGCCTGGAGCCCGATCATCAACTGCGTAAGAGAGGCCTGATGTAGGCATGCTACTGCCGCTACCCAAAACTGCCTGTGTGCTTAGAGGTTACTGCATGAACAAAGAGGGACATGGAGGAATAGACTTACGTTATTGCTGCATTTTAAACCCATAACGCAGATCTTAGTGTCCTTTTACATACAATGAGTTCCGGGAAAAAATGGCTGACACTCGTCCCTGTGATGCTCGCTCTTCACAGGTGTGAGTATCACTGGAGCACTCTAAGAGTGGCCAGCAGGGAGGCGGGGCAGCTAAAGGAGAGCGCTCTCCCCTCACCCCTCTCCATTCACTGTAAGCAGCGGCCGTTCAGTACAGAACATTTCTCGTCCAGTTGTTCATTTTCTGCGGGCTGTTACACGGGACAATTATCATTCAAAACCACACGGGAGAATGATAACTGTCATGCATAAATGGGCCCTTAATGATGGCCTCTCTTCTGTCATCACATGTGGTTTCAAAGAATGCCCAGACTACACACATCCTGTGAGTAGAACTAGCTGTGGGCCTGATGTTGGTGATGCTGCAACTAGCAGCTGCTGATGGTGACTGTACAGCTCATATATTTGTCTGTGAAACCATTTCCCTATCTTAGCATAGTGCTGCCCTGCCAAGTCTGCCTCTTCCTCCTGCCCTCTGACTCACTCTCTTTTGGAGGGGCGAATGTATGGAACTCTACAGACAAAGATAACTATAATCTATATTTGACAAAAAGATCTAAGTTTATTGATAATAACCAGCTTGTAAATGTGTTTCAAGATATGTGAACCTCTTCCTCGGTGCTCACTGGGGATACAAAACATGAATACGTATGAAAGCATAATTAAAAACAAAAGAACTGAGATCACATGACCATCTGAGGAAAAATTCTAAATCTTATTGGGTAAAGTATGTTTTTACCAAAATTCATTAAAATGTGTTTGTGTTCATTCATCTGATAGTTATAGCCAATTATACTGGGCCTCCAAGAAGTGGGTCACCCTATACTAGTCCAGGAGCTTTTATTCTGCTAGTTCAGGTTTTAAAGAGTTTGTTGACACTGAGAAATTTGAAGGATTTGGCATATTCATTGTACTCAGAAATGTACATGCATTTGGGACTTACTGGTTTGAACTTAACTTATTATAATAATTTCTAATCATGTACCAGAGGATACTTTGTACCCCAGGGGTGTACTTTGCAAAATATAGAATACTGTAGCAGCCACAAATAATTCTATAAAAGGTCTAATGAAAACTGGAGAAATATGCCATTATTTTATGGTTCATACAAGTCTGCTTGGAAGGTAGGTTTCCTCATTTAATATTTACTTCACATGATTGGATTCTATTGGGTAAAAGCATTGATGGATAATTCTTGCTCCAATGATTGTTGATAGATAATTTGTCTTTGGCTCACAATAACACAACAAGAGCATATACTATGACACATGGATGACTCTAGTAGAGCCGCATCAAAATTCACAAATAAAATATAGGGATTCTGTGGCAGATTTGCTTACAGTGGATTTTTATGCCAGGTGTAAATATACCCTGCAGCAACCCTGCATAACAATCCCTTTAATCTGGCAGCCACTGACATGAACCAAACTATAATTCCATAAGGCAAAATAACTCCAGTTTTCCTTTGGAATGTCTGTCTTGATTGTGGCATATAACATTGCAGACTAAATCAGATCATGTAAGTTGATCTTTCCAATAAGCTTAAAATGTGCCTAACCTTTCAGGTGAATTTGCACAACAAACTGACTGTGTGTGCATGAAATCCGAACCAGGAATACCCAAGACAAAGAAGAATGGATCATTCTCTAGTCAAAAGCACCTTTTTCAGTATTCATATAATTTTATGACTACTTATAGCAGTTCTAATCAAACCATCTTAGAAAAGCACTGGCCATTTTTTTACATGATCCATTCTTAACAGATTCTATCCCCTCCAAGCACAGGATTATCTATAGAAGTAGACTTAGTACATTGAAACATATCCTGCCATCTAATAAGGTGAAAGATAGCCAAGAAAAAACAAAACTCCTTTCTTTGAGAACATCCGTTTGTTTTGCATACGGTAAAAATAAACATAAATGTTGCAGCAATATCTCCAACAACAGTAAAGGCGCATTTAGACAGAACGATTATAGCTCAAAATTTGCTCAAAAGCCATCTTTTGAGCAATCATCGTTGTGTCTAAGTGATGCCATTGTGCACTGTTCATGCACTATTCATTCATCATTGATTTCTATCAAGCTTGAAATCACTGATGACTGTTATCAGCGCTGCATGCAGTTTATCTCAGCGGGCAGAGCTGATAGCATTCTTTCAGCTGGTATCCTGCTGGAAGAGCTCTGAAAACAAAAGAAGCTGTCAGCGCTCCTGCTGTTTCTCGGAGCTATCAGCTCAGCAGAACACTGCTGATAAGTGTGAGAACAAAGCAGCTGTTTGCATATACAAAACAGCTGCTTTTCTTGGAGTTATCAGCAGTGTCCCTTTCCACCTGCATAACTCTTTAAGTAGCTAGTTAGCTACTTAAGAGTAGTGTGAAGATGAACACTAGAGATGAGCGAGCATGCTCGGTAAGGTCAGTTATTTGAGCGAGCCTCGCTCATCTCGAGTAATTGCCTTCTCGTTCAGAGCGTTCTCAGGAGGAGGGGGGGGGGGGGCGGGGGTGAGCGGCCAGCAATGAGTGAGGCGCGATTGAGTGACTGACCTTATCGAGCATGCTCGCTAATCTGTAATGATCACTCAAAACTGTCACTCAAAAGCAATTTTTCAGTCATCATCTTTCAGTGTAAATGGACCTCAAGACATTAATAACAATACCGCAGGAGAAAAATTAGTTATCAAAATGCTATTGAATTGTTTCTCGAGGTCCGTTACCTGTCTCCTAGAATCCATTTGCGCATTGCAATATGTAGGACACAAGACCCGAAACCTGCATAGCAGAATCAATAAACACCAGTTCAATGTCACCAAATGCTATATGAAACACTTTTCTAGACAGGCCGCCACAATGTATAGATGTGTCTTAGCACCTTTACAGTTAAAGTTATCAAGCAAATGTCTCATCACCCCAATAACAGATTTTAAAAATTAAGATGCTGTAGGATGTCTTGGATAAACAAACTTAACACGTTGTGCCTCACAGGCCTGAATGAAAGCCTGGAAAATGTATGCAAACAACATCTATGTTTCTATTTTGATCCTTTTTGTGATATTTACCGGTGACACTACACTAGATTGCTAATGAAAGGTTCATATCTATTGAAACTCCTGATAAGCATTGTACTTTATGCAGTATTTAATCTTTATGGCATATGAACGGTGCTAGCTTTATCTTTAGTGCCCTCACCAATATGGATATCCGGTTAGCTTAGTAACCTAAAGTACAACCAGAAATTACATCGTAAACCCTGTCCACCATTACAAAATGAACAGCGCAGGGTTTAGATTTTCTCTCCACGCTATTCATTATCTGCGATCTATCTCCCAGCTGTTGCATCTTAACTGGACGCGCTGGATCCATAACCTGAAATGCTACTGCAAATGCACACCAAACAGTGTCAAACAAAGACAATCGCAACAAGGAAAATTAAGCCCCTGAAGAACTCCTCCAGGTAACCTGCCCTGGGAAGGGTGGACCTGACCATGTACCTAGGCCACTAGCTGACCCTACATGGAATAGGAGGATACCACAGCAAACAGGATGAAACATATATAAACCGCTGTACTTAGCTTTGCATAGACTCAGGTAAACAGGGGAACCAGCTCCAAGCTCTGGCTTTCTCCATAGCCAGTGGAAGACTGAAATTAAACAGCTATGAGCTAAGCACTAGGCAATGCTAAAGACACCAGACAAAGTATCCACAGGTGAGGCCAAGCACGTCTCACTTATTACCACTCCTACCAGAGGCAGAAGATAAGAAACACATAGAAAATCTAGAGCGGATTATTTAGATAAGAAGCTATGCCAAAACTGCTGCAACACTGGCCATACTATACACCGTTGACCACCTTTGGTAAGTCCCTTACAGTTGTCAGGCAGACAGATGTGGATCTGCCTTGCCTTACACTGGCTTGGCTTTGAGCTATTTTAGATGGCAGTACCTGGGTAACCATGGTTTTTAACCCTTCTAAATGGGATACCGACGTAGTTGCAGGGCCCTCAAGCCATTGCACACACAGATAGTCCCAGATATATGGCTGATGCTGCAGTGGGCTGAGGCATGGTACCTGTACATCTGACAGGGATATAGTCAGGAAACAAGCTAAAGTGTGCATTAATGAGGTCCGAGCCCAAGGTTAGGCAGAAAACAATGGCAAAGTCCAAAATACAGAGCCGGGTTCAGGGAGCACAGAACTCCACATGGTCAATAAACTGGCAAACATCAGAATCAGGAATACATAAATTGGGGCTTTTTCACAATGGCTAATGAGACCAATTGCTTAGATAACCTCCATTAGGGGAAATGCCTAATACAGCAGGTGATGGCTGGTGCTTGGTGGGGGATGGAGTTAGGGAATGTGCACTGGCCCTTTATGACATGGGGCGGGAGCGGCCATGAGAGCATTATGGGCAGAAACCTGGCAGTGAGCACAAGCGTGTTTGGACTATGTGACAGATGGTGGCATCTGACCGCCACCTCAGGAGCAGGTGAGCAGTGTTGATGCACCGTGACAACAGTGCCCTCTGCTTGTTTCATTTCCATTAACTTTACATAGGGTTTTAAGCCTTCCGTGTATTATAACACTCCATTGGGTTCCTTTTGAATAATAATTATGAAAGTTTTTTTTTTTTACTCTAGAATCCAATATAGAAAACCTAGTTTGTAAAAATGGGTCCATAATCTGATTATTTCTATTAAACGTATAGATTATGATTTCATAAAATGCTATGGAACCATGAAAGACTGTTTTCCTGTTGTTGCAAGCTTTTGCCAGACTCCTAGTATTTTCTTTGCTTCCCAGTGCGTGTACATATGAAATGACACAATGTCCATCCAGCCAATGTATGACTTACATCCTACATATATCAGATTTCCCTTTCTTTTTTTTTTTTCAAATCAATTTTTATTCAACGTTTTATCATACAAGACAAATATAGCATCCAAAGCACATAGTATTTTCACTGCATACAAGGCAACAGGCCGCCGCTTAACTTATATGGCAAACTCGGGTTGGAGAATGTCTAATTACATACAATTGGGGAGAGAAAGAACCTATTCAGTCCAGTTGTCCGCCCACCCTGCAACCAATCCTAAAGCGGAGGCAGTGAAATAAGCAACAAAGAAAATAGAAGTCCTTATTGAACAACTACATAGGGGGAAGGGTAGTTAACAAGCGGAAGGTGGTAGTGGGGAAAGAAAGGGGGGGTGATGGGGAGTCCCAGGTGAGGGGGGCTAGTGGGGGAACTTAATGAGAAAAGATGTTCAAGAGCCTCAGACGGCGCCATGGGGTCCAGATCTTAGTAAATCTGTCGTGTGTGCAATTGTTCCAGCTTGACAGCTCCTCAAGGTTTCAGAGTCTGTCTACTCTTTCCTTCCATTGTTTCAGGGTGGGGGGTTCCACGGATTGCCAGTGCAGTGGAATCAGGGCCTTTGCTGAATCTATTAGGAAGGCCATCAGTTTATCTCTTCGGGGGTTGATCGTTGTGGTAGGCTTCCAAAGGAGCATTATTTCTGGTAATAAGGAGAAGTTTGGTTTAATTTTCTTTAGAATTTCCTCCACCCCCATCCAATAGGGCTTAAGGAGGGTGCAATTCCACCACAAATGAAGATATGACCCTACTTCTCCCTTGCATCTCCAGCAATTATCCTGGGGTGCCAATTTGTATGCATAAAGCCACTGTGGTGCTTTATACCACCTTACAAGTAATTTGTAATGTGATTCCTGTGCTGTGATGCAAGGGGAGATTCCAAAAGATGTTCCCAGTATCGAGTTGGTATCCTCCTGGGACAAGGAGACACCAGGTTCCCTCTCCCAGGAGACAATAAAGGCCGGTTTAGCAATATTCTGAGGTACAATGAAGCGCTTACGCAATGGGGCAATTTTCCTTAGTTTGGAGTCTTTAATGTTCAGAATGCACTCAAAGGAAAGTAGAGGTCTAACCTCTCTGAACTTTTTGATGAAGTCACCTATTACCCTGGTCACTGTGGCCTGATGCAAAAAGGACAATTTATGCGAGGGGAGGAGCGTTTTAAGTATTACCGGGGGAGATAAGTGGGCCAAGGAAAGCAGATCCCCAATCTTATGAGTTTCGAATTT
This sequence comes from Eleutherodactylus coqui, assembly GCF_035609145.1. NCBI lineage: Eukaryota > Metazoa > Chordata > Amphibia > Anura > Eleutherodactylidae > Eleutherodactylus > Eleutherodactylus coqui. Next base: position 181,227,873 of record NC_089844.1, read on the forward strand.
GTTCCAGATTGACTAAATAACTGGATCTGGTCTGAAGCCCAATAATTTGTGGATTGCTTTCATTGGGAGGGTTGGTGAGGGCGACGAGGCTAACCTTCTCTTACTTCATCCCAAATTCCACACGGACCTCTCAGTAAGGGATTGAAATTCTTTGCTCTGTACTGTTTTTTTTCAGGTAGCCATAGGTCTCCCTCTGAGATTTCCTTATTGTAGTGTAAGGCCATGTCCAGTAATAACTTATCCCTGATCGGGTTCACTAGGTTCATCCAGTAGCTTAGATGCAAGGCACGATAATAATCAGGTATGTTAGGTAGATCCATGCCTCCCTCAAGGCCCCTTTTTATCATCAGGCTGTAGGCCAGTCTCGGTCTCCGTGATCTCCAAACAAACCCTGAGAAAATAGTACATAGGGTTTTTAAGTAGTTTGCTGGAAGGTGAATGGGAAGCATCCTTATTCTATATAGGACTATAGGTAGGATATAAGACTTCAGGATGTTCTTCCTGCCAAACCATGATATGACCGGGATATCATATGTTCTTAGTAGGTTTTTGATTTTATTTATTAGTGGTATAAAGTTGGCCTCAAACAGGTCTTCTGCTTTTTTTTTTTGTTATTATTACTCCTAGATATTCCAATGAGATCTCTGACCATGTGAAGGGGGAGGACAGCGCAAGATTATTAGACAGGACGCGAGGGATAGAGATGTTTAGTATGGTAGATTTATGGAAATTTATTTTAAAGTTTGAGATTTCTCCGAAGAGGTTCAACACTCCCACCAGCCCGAGGAAGCCCTCGCTAGGATTAGTGACCAGAAAGACAATATCATCAGCAAATGCTGCTGTGGACATTACCCTATCTCCTACGATTAGACCCCTTATATTCGAGTCTTGTCTTACTTTTACCAACAGTGGTTCCAGGGTTAGAACAAACAGTGAGTGGGAGAGAGGGCACCCCTGGCGAGTACCATTATTTATCTCAAAGGTAGGCGACATAATGTAATTTATTTTTAGTCTTGCATGGGGTTTGGCATAGAGTATAAAGATGGCCGACACAAATTCAGGCGGTAGGTTATAGTTGAGCAGCACGCTTTTCATATATGTCCAATTCACCCTATCAAACGCCTTTTCTGCGTCTGTGCTGATAAAGGCTAGGGGAATGTGATGGGTTTGGGCATAGCGAGCTGCATGTAGTAGTCTATGATAATTATCCTTGCCCTCTCTCCCCCTCACAAATCCCGCCTGCTCCTCGTTGATCAAAGATGGGATGAAGTTTTCAAGCCTTTTCGCTAAAAGTTTCACCCATAGTTTTACATCGAAATTAATAAGCGAAATGGGCCTATAATTGTAGGGTCCTTATTGTCTTTAGGAATAAGAGTATTATGGGCCTCCTGCGCTTGTCTAGGAAGTTCACTACCTCTCAATAGCGCGTTAAAGAGGTCCATTAATCTTGGGGTTAAGGCTGTTTGAAAGATCTTATAATAAGCCCTAGTAAATCCATCGGGGCCCGGGCTTTTGTTAGGTGGGCATGTGGTTATTAGGTCTTTCACTTCCTCCTGGGTAACCGGTGAGAGCAGCGAATTCGCCTCTTCTTGGTCTAGTTTTGGCATCTTTAGTTTTTGGAGGAACCTATCGATTTGTTCTTTTGGATTTGGAGTTTCCTCCTTAGTGGGGGGGTTTTGTATGTTGTATAGCTTTTTGTAAAACAGCTGGAACTCCTTAGCTATTTCCTCGGAGGACGTAACCAGCTTTCCTGTGGAGGTTTTAATGGTTCTAATTGTATTCTTGGTACGCGCCTTTTTAATTAGTGATGTCATAAATTTGCTGCCTCTATTTCCTTGCGCATAAACTACATGCTTCACATAAAGGTTCTTTTTATTGAATTTTGATTCAAGGCAAAGTTTTAATTCTTTTCTTGGATTTTCTAGTTTCTCTATGTTACCCAGAGTCTGCGAGAGTTTGACAGATTGTTCAAGTTTGGCTATCTGTGAGAGCCTATCATCTATCTCTTTCTGTAGCTTTTTCTTAACCCTGGTACCAAGGGCTATTAATAAGCCTCTCACAAAGGCTTTGTGGGCCTCCCAGACTGTGGGACTGCCGACCTCTCCGTCCGAGTTAAATAAGAAATATTCCTCGATAGCTTTAGCGAGGTTTAGATTCTCATCCCTTCAGTCAAGTAATGAAGGGTTGAGTCTCCATCTGCATTCTTTGAAGGATAGCTGGAGGGATCTGAGTAGAATATGTATGGGAGCATGGTCAGAGATGGTCAGAGGATGTATCATGGCTCTGTTTAAGGACTCCAACAGCCCTATGGTGATGAATAGGTAGTCCAATCTCTGGAAGGAGGAGTGGACCGGGAAGAAAAAGGTAAAATCCTTCGTAGAGGGACTAAGGAGTCACCATACGTCCACTACTCCTAGTTCTTGTAAACCCCGGTTAAGTTTCCTTAATTTGACCTGGGAGATCCGAGACCGGCCCACAGATGAGTCAAGCAGGGGATTAAGGACGACATTTAAATCTCCTCCTAAAATTATGTGGCCTATCGCAAATTGTTTCAGTATATCAAATTGTTTAAGTAACCACGCGACCTGATCAGTATTTGGTGCATACATATTTGCTATGGTAATTTTTACGTTGTCTAGAGAGCCCTTCAGAAAAAGTACTCTCCCCTCCCCGTCCGAATATTGGGATTCGCACGAAAAATTAGTCGTTTTGTGGAAGAGTGTGGAGACTCCTTTAGATGTCGAGGAGGGGTGGGAATTATGGAAGCATTGGGGGTATTGTCTGCCCGGCAACCCGAAGCACCTGTCCCTCCTGAAATACGTCTCCTGCAGGAGTACGATTTTGGAGTTGTACCTTTTTAGCAATAGTGCTACTTTATGGCGTTTCAGTGGCGAGTTGAGGCCCTTGACATTAAATGATGTAACGCATAGATCTCCCATGACTCGTAGTGTTTAGGGAAGTAAGGCGGTATCTGAAAAGAGAAATTATTGTTAATAGACAGTAATACTTTTGCGCTGGGGCACTTGGTTCCCCCACCTGAGGGTCGGGGGAGGAATGGGTGAGGGAGGGGGAGAAGAATGGGGGTGGGAAGGTTAAAGGAACGCAGACGAGCGTTAGAAGGTATAAGCAGTAATAGACTTAAACGTTCTGTGCTCTGTAGAAGGAGAGGCCAGGTGTGGTCCTGGACTTCCTTCAGAGGGTGGGGTGGGGTGGGTATACCTTTATCGGTACTGTACGTAGCAGCTGACAGAGAAATGGAATAACAACTAAGGTTAACAATAGCCTGACCTGGCAGGCGCTCATCAGGACCGTCTAATCCTGCAGGGGAAATAGCCTTTATTCTCAACTGGTGGTGGGTGCATGTGATGTATGCCATGCTCCACTGGCACTCCAAACAACTTGCCAGTTCTCCTCTCCCAGCCCCATACAACAGGGTATGGGTAGTACGGGGGGGGGGGAGCTCTCTCCCAGCCAACAAAAACATTAATTAACGATAGGTGCAGTCCGATGCACCAGAAAGGTTTCAAACGCATAACATTGTCTGCGGCAGGGAGAGAATGGGGCAATCACACCAGAATAGGTGGTCTATCTGGAACAAAATTGTCCTTCAAGTGTCTCTTTCTCCAAGCTCTTCTCTTGTTTTTTTCTTTTTGTTTTTTTGAGATTTGGAGTTGCTCACTAGTTGCCAGTTTTCCTGTGGGGCCAACCTGCGGAATTTAGGCAAGTCCGGCAAAGGTAGCCATTCATGGAGCTGAATGGGCTCCATGTCCAGCAGTTGCCAGAGCTGTTGTAGTTTCTCTGGGGATCATATGTTGAGTCTGCTGCCCTTGTAGGTCACTCCTAACCCGAACGGAAAAAGCCAGGCATATTTTATGCCGTTATCTCTCAGTATTTCCAAGAGTGGGCGGAGGGCCCGGCGCTTCGCTAAGGTTGAGGGAGCTAAATCTTGGTATAGCTGAATAGGAGTGTCCGCATAGCAGAGCTGTTTTTGTTGTCTTACTGCTTTCAGTATAGCTACAGCGTCTGAGAACATGAGCAATTTGCACACGACATCCCTTGGAGGATTTGATGCAGGGGGGAGGGGTCATAGAGCTCTATGAATTCGCTCTATGGTGATGGGTGCAGCTCTTTCTGCTCCCAGTAGTGAAGTGAAAATCTCAGTCACCACCTTAGAGAGACAGTCTGCAGCCCAGGACTCAGGGAAGCCTTTAATGCGCACATTGTTGCACCTGTTTCGGTTTTCTGTTTCAGTCCTCCTGCATAATTAAGGTTTTGTTTAACTGCTCGTGCTGCTCTTTCAAGATTTTTTCCACTTCACAGGAGTGTGTTATGATAGAGGCAGAAGTGGACTCCAGCTCTTCTACTCGCCGTCCCATCTGTTAAAGGTCCTCTTTAATTTCTGTGAGGTCTGTTTTAAGTGGAAGCAGAGCCTGCGAGAACAGGTCCCTCATAAAGGCTCTGGACACATTTTCTCCCTCTTCCTCCTCTGACGAGCCCCCCTCCTCCCCTGCCTTAATGTCTGCTGCTGCAGCTTCCCGGGCCGGTGCCATCTTGAGCTGGGTGTGGGGAGAGCGAGAACTCCGGTCCTTGAGAAACCTCTGCAGGTCAGTCTGTCCCTTCTGCGATCGGGTGTGCCTGAGGGTTCTCCCCCTCTCTCCTTCAAAGTTTTCCCCATCTGTGCTTCTTGTAGCCGCTGTAATCGGTCTCTGATGGCGCCGCTGAGATGGAGTTCTGCACCTAGACCTCCATCACGCTCAGCGGTCAGGCTCCGCCCAGAGATTTCCCTTTCTGAAGGCTAGATACCTAATTTTCAATTCTCCCACTGCTGGTGAGAGCAGTCTAGGTAATATGCTGTGTTCTATACACAGTGTATGTTTTCTCTCTTTCTTTTTCTGTAGCCTACACTGAAATAACATCATCATGTAGGCCCCCTGTCCACGGACACGATTTTGCTGGCAGTAAATCGACACAGTCTGAAGTTTTCATAGCGTTGCTATGGAAAGTGCCAGCCCCCTGTCCATGAGCAGAGAATCACTGGGATTCTCTGCTCGTGGCAGGCAATTCGCTGCATGCTGCGAATTGCCACAATTCTCCGCGGTCAGCCTATCTGTCAGATAGGCTGACCAGCAGAGATCCATCTGCAGACTCCTGCTCCCGGGCTGAGGCTCCCGCAGCAGAGATCTGCTATGGGATACCGCAACGCCAATGGACAGGGGGCCGTACGAACATTGCACAGCAGGACTGAACAGTGTAGAAGTGTTTTTAAGAGGTATAACACAGCAAATAAGTCACTATTAGCTCCAACAGCACATCCATATCTGTCTCTGCTTCTCTCCCCTGCTCTTTCTCCTCCTCCTTGCTATTTTGTACTTCAATGAGCAGCATTTGTAATCCCCCATTTCCTGTTTTTTATTTTGTTATTTGTGTTACTAGAGATGCGCTTCACTTGACAACAGGCAGTGGACAGCAAATTAGAAGGAAGAGAGATCCCTAAAGACTAGAGATGAGCAAGTACCAAAATGCTCGGGTGCTCGGTACTTGAGTCGAGCTTCTCATAATACTTGAGAGCTAGTTTCGAGTAACGAACCCCATTGAAGAGAATGGGTGACTCGAGTATTTTTCAGGCTGACCGATGCTCCACATAGGGGATGATTTGTGAAACACCGGAAAACCTCAGAAAGTCATGGAAACACCACAGAAACAAATAGGATAGGTCATGGGCAGCATGCATGGATGCATCTGAGGCTCCCAGGTTGCACTATAAAGCCAAATAAGGGAGCAAGAACCTGGTGGTCACCCCCCTAACAATTTACTTGGGACAGACGATCATTAGCAAGGCACATATGCTGGCACATCTTACCTAAGCACCAAACTAGCTGCAACCAAGGCCAATCACGGCCTGCGAGTGACACCGCTGCCTCTTCTCCTGGGTTACATGTTGGCATTGCTGTCCAATCCCCTGCATGAGCCAGCGTCCACAGCGTACTCAAATTTTTCCCTGTGCAGCGTTCAGCTGCCCTCATGCCACACGCTCGTTTGATAGTCACACCAACCTCATGTCTATTTATAAGTGTGCCTTGAATGAGGAGGATCTGGAGACACACACAGCAGAAGGTTGGTAGGGCCTGGCAGCCACTCTCCTTGAAAGTGTGGGCGATAGCCCACAATGCTGATGAGAATTGATGATAAATTTCAGTACGATCATAATTCCATTCCCATGCCACTTCCGTCACAAAATTGTCAAGAGTTGCTAATGTGGACATGAAGGGGACTCAGATGGCAGTACTTCTACACATCTCCACAATGCAGCAGTGCAGACTAACACCAAAGATTGGTTTGAAGCAGGAACTGGCACAAAAGGAGCCACCACATGTATACAGTTAAAGTTTCCTTAAATCAGTTACTGCCAACCTGTACTGTTCTCCACACCCCAAGGAGCAGGAGGAGGTGTTAAATTAAGCCCGAGAAACTGTGACCGAGGTAGAACCTACAATACTCTGTGTGGGAAGCACATGAACGAGCCTAGGGCCAGGCTCAGTCCCAGCCTCCACCTGGTTGACCCAATGTCAACCCAACTTGCGTTGCTTTCATCGCTCCAAAGACAGGATGAACCACAAAGAAGTTCCATAGGCCAAACCTGGTGCAGTTGCCACTCACCCCGCCCCCCCCAGGACCTCGGCCTCTGCTCACAACCTCAGCAATCGTGGGCATAAAGCGGACTCGGATGCTAGTACTGCTGTGAATTTCTAATTAATTCAGTTACGCTTCTTTTCATTCGTTCAAACCAGTGTGTCAGATAACTGTGGTAACACGACAGCAAATACATGTCAACTAGTGCTGACTCCCACACCCCAAGGGGAGGGGGAGATGGCATAATAAGGCTGATAAACCATGACCGAGGTAGGACCCGCAATACTCTGTGTGGGAAGCACAGGAGCTGGCCCAGGGCCAGGTTCGGCCCCAGCCTCCACCTGGTTGACCAAATGTGCGTGAGTTACACAGCGATGGGAAATCCATGTGTCCCCAAACAATTCATTCAATGTAGGTGTCAGATAGCTGTACATCACAATGGTAAAGCCATCTGCACTCTCCGCCCTACCCAAGTCATTCAGTTTATGTGTGACCAATAGCTAAAACACCGCAATGAGAAATCGTTGTGCACCCACAGCATAGGCGAGCCCCTGCAACCCAGGGACAGTACGAAATATGAAGCAATCAGAGTGCCCACACATGGCAGAGTTTCACCCCGTCCAGGACCTCAGGCTCTGCCCACACCCTCAGCAATCGTGGGCCTGAAGCGGACTTGGATGCTAGTACAGCTGTAAATGTTTCATTCAATCTGTTACGCTTCTTTTGATTGGTCCAAATCAGTGTCTCAAATAACTGTGGTAACATGAGAGCAACTACATGTTGACCACCGCTGATCCCCAGACCCCAAGCAGGAGGAGGAGGTGGCATAATAAGGCCAAGAAACCATGACCAAGGTAAGACCCACAATACTCTGTGTCAGAAGCACATGAGCGGGCCAGCACATGAGCGGGCCCAGGGCCAGGCTCGGTCCCAGCCTCCACCTGGTTGACCCAATGTGCTGTGAGTTACATAGCGATGGGAAATCCATGTTTGCCTACACAATTCATTCGGTGTATGTGTCAGATAGCTGAACACCGCGCTGGAAAACCTTTGTTTTCCAGCATGGTAGGCAAGCCCATGAAACCCAAATACAGTATTACACATGAAGAAATGACAGTGTCCAATATGGCAGAGTTTCAACCTGGCCAGGACCTCTGCCTCAACACACACTTCTGCCCAAGTCATTCTGTATATTTGTGCCAGACAGCTGAACACCACTATGTGAAACCTTTGTGCACCCACAGTATAAGCGGACCCCTGAAATGTATCTGTAGCAAGCGTATAGGTGGACGCCTGAAATATTTATTTAGCAAGAATATAGGCGAACCCCTGAAACATTTCAGTAGCAAGTGTATAGGCGGAGCAATGTAACATTTCTTTAGCAAGAGTATAGGCGGACCCCTTAAACCTTTCAGGAGCAAGTGTATAGGCAAACCCCTCAAACTTTTCAATAGCAAGTGTATAGGCAGACCCCTGTAACATTTCTGTAGCAAGAGTATAGGCAGACCCCTCAAACATTTCAGTAGCAAGTGTATAGGTGGACACCTGAAACATTTATGTAGCAAGAGTATAGGCGAACCCCTCAAACCTTTCAGTAGCAAGAGTGTAGGCGAACCCTGAAACATTGGTGTACTAAGAGTATAGGGGAACACCTGAAAGAATTTGGTTACCAAGAGTATAAATTAGTGTGATAACAGTATAGACAGGGGCCTGAAAAATTGGTGTACCGAGAGAACAAAAATTGCTGAACCCTGAGGGCAGGTGAAACCCATAAACATTTTTTAAAGATACAGCTTGTTGCTTAATTTGTAACAGAGCCTGGAGGCAGCCCTCTGAAAAAATTGGTTTCAGTTAAAGTATAAAAACTTTTGCAACTTTTAAAAATTGTAAAACTTTTAAACAGAGCCTTTTGGGACGCAGATAAATTGGCAGTTCAGCGTTATGACATGCTGTTTTAGGAGGAGGAGGAGTAATAATATCCTAGAGGGATAGACAAAGCTAATTCTCTCCTTTTTTGGGGTGATAGAGGATGCCTTTTTCTGCTGTTGCAGCAAAAAGAACCTTTAGGATCCGCTGATTTCCGCCGGTGGAGAAGAGAAGTCTGGGGAAATCCAGCCTCTGTTCATCTTTATGAGGGTAAGCTGTGGGGAGGAGCCAAGACCGGGGCGGGGTTGAACACGCCTTGATACTCGTTCCAGTAACGAGCTCCATCAAGTGCGCTAATACTCGAACAAGCATCAAGCTCGACAAAGTATGTTCGCTCAACTCTATTCTGCAATTACATTTAGTGTACTGCAGCTGGTGCGTGTTTTTTGCAAACCAAACTAGCTAGCTATAGATGCCATAGTATAAAGTTACAGCTTAAGGGGATGTCAAAATATAAAACTGTGTAATCCTGCAGTTTTTATTTAATACATGCACCTGTGAATGTAGATATGTGAACTGCTCAGATCTCAGTTTTCTCCAGATATTAGATCTGCTTGAGTAGACAAATTTAGATATTTACATTTTATTTGAATTTCCATGCCAAGTTTCCTTTAAATCCCTGTTTGAAGTAGTTAGTAGATGTTTATACAGTATAAATTATTCTGTTGTATTTTTATACATGATATGCTGTGTGTTCTCAAAAAGATTTAGATTTCAATAATATAGAAGATGTTTGTGGTGTGCAGAAAATATTTTTGCAAGTGTAGGATAAAACTGTGGAGCTCCATTGATGGCTTAAACAGATGAATGTATGCGCAACCATGCTTGCTGCTTTGATTTGTAGTTGAGTATAAACCATGGGGTTTTCTTTCGGACCATTCAAGCTCCATACTAGTGCCTGAGAGTTTGAAAAAAAAAGTGGAAAGATCAGTGCTGCCAGATCTTTCTTAGCATTAACTACATGCAAGAAAGATAGGGCAAGTCCTATCTTTTCTCAGGGGTAGTATTAATGCTTGAGAATTCCATTGGTGGAACCGAAATCAGTGATCCTCACAGGCACATAATTTTATTTAAAACATGCCCATCTGTTTAAGCCCCCCCAAAATAATGTGCTCTTTAAAAACATAACACAGATACTGCACATATTATGGGCAATGGTTAATGAGTAGAGATGAGCGAGCACCAAAATGCTCGGGTGCTCGTTACTCGAGACGAACTTTTCGTGATGCTCGAGGGTTCGTTTCGAATAACGAACCCCATTGAAGTCAATGGGCGACCCGAGCATTTTTGTATATCGCCAATGCTCGCTAAGGTTTTCGTTTGTGAAAATCTGGGCAATTCAAGAAAGTGATGGGAACGACACAGCAACAGATAGGGCAGGCGAGGGGCTACATGTTGGGCTGCATCTCAAGTTCCCAGGTCCCACTATTAAGCCACAATAGCGGCAAGAGTGCCCCCCTCCCAACAACTTTTACTTCTGAAAAGCCCTCATTAGCAATGCATACCTTAGCTAAGCACCACACTACCTCCAACAAAGCACAATCACTGCCTGCATGACACTCCGCTGCCACTTCTCCTGGGTTACATGCTGCCCAACCCCCTCCCCCACGACCCAGTGTCCACAGCGCGCACCAAACTGTCCCTGCCCAGCCTTCAGCTGCCCTCATGCCACGCCACCCTCATGTCTATTTATAAGTGCGTCTGCCAGAGAAAAAGCAGGCACACACTGCAGAGGGTTGGCACGGCTAGGCAGCGACCCTCTTTAAAAGGGGCGGGGCGATAGTCCACAATGCTGTACAGAAGCAATGAGAAATCCAATCCTGTGCCACCTCCATCTGGAGCTGCACACGTGGGCATAGCAATGGGGAACCTATGTGCCACACACTATTCATTCTGTCAAGGTGTCTGCATGCCCCAGTCAGACCGCGGTTTTTATAAATAGTCACAGGCAGGTACAACTCCGCAATGGGAATTCCGTGTGCACCCACAGCATGGGTGGCTCCCTGGAACCCACCGGCTGCACATAAATGTATCCCATTGCAGTGCCCTGGACAGCAGAGCTAACGTCAGATTAAATGCAGGTGGGCTTCGACCTACACTGCATGCCCCAGTCAGACTGGGGTTCTTTAGAAGTGGACACATGCAGTTACAACTCCCTGTGGACCCACAGCATGGGTGGGTGCCAGGAAGCCACCGGCGGTACATAAATATATCCCATTGCAGTGCCCAACACAGCTGATGTAACGTCAGCTGTAATGCAGGTGGGCTAAAAATTAATTTGATTACACTGTAGACGAGGGCCCCCAAAAATTGGTGTATCAACAGTACTAATGTACCTCAGAAAAATTGCCCATGCCCAACCAAGAGGGCAGGTGAAACCCATTAATCGCTTTGGTTAATGTGGCTTAATTGGTAACTAGGCCTGGAGGCAGCCCAGTAAAAATAAAAATTGGTTGAGGTGAAAGTTTCAACGCTTTAATGAGCATTGAAACGTATAAACATTGTTTAGAAAAATTATATGACTGAGCCTTGTGGGCCTAAGAAAAATTGCCCGTTCGGCGTGATTATGTGAGGTTTCAGGAGGAGGAGCAGGAGGAGGAGGAGGAATATTATACACAGATTGATGAAGCAAAAAGGTCCCCGTTTTGGATGGTGATAGAAAAAGATGCTTCCATCCGCGGGTGCAGCCTACGTATTGTTTAGGTATCGCTGCTGTCCGCTGGTGGAGAAGAGAAGTCTGGGGAAATCCAGGCTTTGTTCATCTTGATGAGTGTAAGCCTGTCGGCACTGTCGGTTGACAGGTGGGTACGCTTATCCGTGATGATTCCCCCAGCCACACTAAACACACTCTCTGACAAGACGCTAGCCGCAGGACAAGCAAGCACCTCCAGGGCATACAGCGCGAGTTCAGGCCACGTGTCCAGCTTCGACACCCAGTAGTTGTAGGGGGCAGAGGCATCACTGAGGACGGTCGTGCGATCGGCTACGTACTCCCTCACCATCCTTTTACAGTGCTCCCGCCAACTCAGCCTTGACTGGGGACCGGTGACACAGTCTTGCTGGGGAGCCATAAAGCTGGCAAAGGCCTTGGATAATGGTCCGCTGCCTGCGCTGTACATGCTGCCTGATCTCTGCGCCTCCCCTGCTACCTGGGCCACGGAAATGCGCCTTTGGCCACTAGCGCTGTCGGATGGGAAGTTTACCATCAGTTTGTCCACCAGCGCCCTGTGGTATAGCATCATTTTCGAACCCCTTTCCTCTTCGGGAATGAGAGTGGAAAGGTTCTCCTTATACCGTGGGTCGAGCAGTGTGTACACCCAGTAATCCGTAGTGGCCAGAATGCGTGTAACGCGAGGGTCACGAGAAAGGCATCCTAACATGAAGTCAGCCATGTGTGCCAGGGTACCTGTACGCAACACATTGCTGTCCTCACTCGGAAGATCACTTTCCGGATCCTCCTCCTCCTCCTCCTCTGGCCATACATGCTGAAAGGATGACAGGCAAGCAGCATGTGTACCCTCAGCAGTGGGCCAAGCTGTCTCTTCCCCCTCCTCCTCATGCTCCTCCCCCTCCTCTGGCCATACACGCTGAAAGGATGACAGGCAAGCAGCATCTGTACCCTCAGCAGTGGGCCAAGCTGTCTCTTCCCCGTCCTCCTCATGCTCCTCCCCCTCCTCCTCCTCCTCAACGTGCTGAGATATAGACATGAGGGTGCTCTGACTATCCAGTGACATGCTGTCTTCCCCCGCCTCCGTTTCCGAGTGCAAAGCATCTGCCTTTATGCTTTGCAGGGAACTTCTCAAGAGGCATAGCAGAGGAATGGTGATGCTAATGATTGCAGCATCCCCGCTCAGCATCTGGGTAGACTCCTCAAAGTTTCCAAGGACCTGGCAGATGGCTGCCAACCAGGCCCACTCTTCTGTAAATAATTGAGGAAGCTGACTCCCACTACGCCGCCCATGTTGGAGTTGGTATTCCGCAATAGCTCTACGCTGCTGATAGAGCCTGGCCAACATGTGGAGCGTAGAGTTCCACCGTGTGGGCACGTTGCACAGCAATCGGTGCACTGGCAGATGAAACCGATGTTGCAGGGTCCGCAGGGTGGCAGCGTCCGTCTTGGAGTTGCGGAAATGTGCGCTGACCCGGCGCACCTTTCCGAGCAGGTATGACAAGTGTGGGTAGCTTTTCAGAAAGCGCTGAACCACCAAATTAAAGACATGGCACGTGCTGAGGCTGCCGAGCTGCAGAGCCGTCACCAGGTTACGGCCGTTGTCCCACACGACCATGCCCAGTTGGAGGCTCAGCGGCGCAAGCCAGCGGTCGGTCTGCTCTGTCAGACCCTGCAGCAGTTCATGGGCCGTCTGATTCTTCTCTCCTAAGCTGAGTAGTTTCAGCACGGCCTGCTGACGCTTGCCCACCGCTGTGCTGCCATGCCGCGCGACACCGACTGCTGGCGACGTGCTGCTGCTGACACATCCTGATTGCGAGACAGAGGTTGCGTAGGAGGAGGAGGAGGGTGGTTTAGTGGAGGAAGCATACACCGCCGCAGATACCACCACCGAGCTGGGGCCCGCAATTTGGGGGGTGGGTAGGACGTGAGCAGTCCCAGGCTCTGACTCTGTCCCAGCCTGCACTAAATTCACCCAATGTGCCGTCAGGGAGATATAGTGGCCCTGCCCGCCTGTGCTTGTCCACGTGTCTGTTGTTAAGTGGACCTTGGCAGTAACCGCGTTGGTTAGGGCGCGTACAATGTTGCGGGAGACGTGGTCGTGCAGGCCTGGGACGGCACATCGGGAAAAGTAGTGGCGACTGGGAACCGAGTAGCGCGGGGCCGCCGCCGCCATCATGCTTTTGAAAGCCTCCGTTTCCACAAGCCTATACGGCAGCATCTCCAGGCTGATCAATTTGGCAATGTGCACGTTTAACGCTTGAGCGTGCGGGTGCGTGGCGGCGTACTTGTGCTCGCGCTCAAACAGTGGCGCTAGCGACGTCTGGACGCTGCGCTGAGAGACATTGCTGGATGGGGCCGAGGACAGCGGAGGTGAGGGTGTGGGTGCAGGCCAGGAGACGGTAGTGCCTGTGTCCTCAGAGGGGGGTTGGATCTCAGTGGCAGGTTGGGGCACAGGGGGAGAGGCAGTGGTGCAAACCGGAGGCGGTGAACGGCCTTCGTCCCACCTTGTGGGGTGCTTGGCCATCATATGCCTGTGCATGCTGGTGGTGGTGGCTCCCCGGCTGAGCTTGGCGCGACAAAGGTTGCACACCACTGTTCGTCGGTCGTCAGGCGTCTCTGTGAAAAACTGCCACACCGTAGAGCACCTTGACCTCTGCAGGGTGGCATGGCGCGAGGGGGCGCTTTGGGAAACAGTTGGTGGATTATTCGGTCTGGCCCTGCCTCTACCCCTGGCCACCGCACTGGCTCGGCCTGTGCCCACACCCTGACTTGGGCCTCCGCGTCCTCGCCCGCGTCCACGTCCTCTAGGCCTACCCCTACCCCTCAGCATGCTGTATTACCAGTAGTGCAGAAACAGAACGCTGTAATTAAATGTGCCGCTTATTGGCCTGTGGTTGGAGGCTGACTTCGCTTACGGAACGCCAGGAAATAATTTTGCGCAAGCCTGCTGTAACACTTAGCTGGCTGCGTATGAATTTGGAGAACTACTACACCCAGCAGAGACCCAGAACACTGAGGACACTCACAGGCAGCCCAAATAGATTTTTTTCCCCAAATTTTTTTGCAAAGGCCCACTGCCTATATTCAATCAATATGTCTTCTGTCCCTGCCTAAGCGCTTCTGGCCCTGGAGTATGTCAAAGAACTGCAGAGAGTTGCACTGTGAACTGCAATACAGCGGTGATTTCACAGCCCAGACAGAGCCAGGAAAGAATTTTGCGCAAGCCTGCTGTAACACTTAGCTGGCTGCGTATGAATTTGGAGAACTACTACACCCAGCAGAGACCCAGAACACTGAGGACAGTCACAGGCAGCCCAAATAGATTTTTTTCCCCAAATTTTTTTGCAAATGCCCACTGCCTATATTCAATCAATATGTCTTCTGTCCCTGCCTAAGCGCTTCTGGCCCTGGAGTATGTCAAAGAACAGCAGAGTGTTGCACTGTGAACTGCAATACAGCGGTGATTTCACAGCCCAGACAGAGCCAGGAAATAATTTTGCGCAAGCCTGCTGTAACACTTAGCTGGCTGCGTATGAATTTGGAGAACTACTACACCCAGCACAGACCCAGAACACTGAGGACAGTTACAGGCAGCCCAAATAGATTTTTTTCCCCAAATTTTTTTGCAAAGGCCCACTGCCTATATTCAATCAATATGTCTTCTGTCCCTGCCTAAGCGCTTCTGGCCTTGGAGTATTACTGCAGGGCGCAATGCTCTGCACGGCCGATATACCAAAAAAAAAAAAAGTGCAACACTGCAAAAAGCAGCCTCCACAGTATTGCACACGGTTAGATGTGGCCCTAAGAAGGACCGTTGGGGTTCTTGAAGCCTAAAATACTCCTAACACTCTCCCTATAGCAGCTCCACCAAGATACCACTTTCCCTCCTCTATGTCAGAACGCATCTGTGGCGAGCCGTGGGAGGGGCCGATTTATATACTCGGGTGACACCTGATCTCGCCAGCCACTCACTGCAGGGGGGTGGTATAGGGCTTGAACGTCGCAGGGCGAAGTTGTAATGACTTCCCTGTCTTTCAATTGGCCAGAAAAGCGCGCTAACGTCTCAGAGATGAAAGTGAAAGTAACCCGAACATCGCGTGGGGCGGCCCCACTGAAAGCAATGGGAGAACATCACATTCCTCTGCCACAGCCATGACAGCTGTGGCAGGGGAATTCTTCATCCCCCTTGGCACACCCCTTGTCACTGAACACTGTATGTTTTCATTGGGGTGGCGCTGCTGCTGCCAGGCCCATAGACAACAAGGTGAAACCCCTGGATTTGACAGCATCAAGGGGTTTCACATCCAAAAGAATCTCCTACTACAGGGGTCACAGCTGCAGCAGGGGATAGCGATCTACTTCCATAGCTTTCAATGGGGCTGCATTATATGTGTGAATTTGAGGATTGTGTAAGAATTGTGAAATGCTATCCTATTCTTTTCCGGTGCAAATTTTATTTGCATTTAAAAACACACATGTGCTCACTTTTATTGGAAAGCATTGGTTGTAATAGATGCGAATCAAAAACGCAACTATACACGTGTTTAAAATTTGCTTGTCTAACTAAGCCCTTTGACTAAAAAATTGCATGAAGATGCCAGTGTGTATAAAGTGCTTAGAATTTTAAAGTAGAATTTTAACAATGTGCCAGATATCTTCTTTAAAAAAATAAATGGGTACGGGGGAGTTGCATAATTTCCTTATATATTATTTTGAAATTTAAGTTTTATTTCTAATATCAAAACTGAAAATTCTTGTGCCTTTCAGAGGCAGAAATGTGCAAAAGCACAAAAAGTGAAAGGATTAAACCACACATATGTTGTTTAATAAAAAACAAGCAAAGAATGAGTTATGTCTTCTTTAAAAAATATATACAATCTGAAGGTTAATAAATAATATTTCCTGATGAATCCACATTATCCAAAGAGGTTACCAAGTTCTTTTTGTTTTGGTTTTTTTTTTTTTCAAAATGATTTGGAAAAATGAGACCATACTCAGAGAATTTGTTCTTCTTGGACTTTCCAGTGACCCAAAGACACAAGTTGCACTTTTCATTCTCTTTACATCAGTGTATACAATTATTTTGATTGGAAACTTTCTCATCATTGTTCTAGTCCTGACAGATGCCAACCTTCACACTCCTATGTATTTCTTCCTTTCCAACCTGTCTTTTCTGGATCTTTGTTACTCTACTTCTACTCTACCGAGAACGTTGAGGGATTTATTGTCAATAAATAAAGTCATCTCTTATGGTGAATGTGCAGCACAAATGTACATTTCCCTGTCTTTAGGAGTATCTGAATGTGTTCTGCTTGTAATTATGGCTTATGATCGTTATGTAGCTATATGTTATCCACTGCATTACACCACTATTATGAGTAAGATGGTCTGTGTTAGACTGGCAGTTGGTACATGGATGAGTGGATTCCTTCTGTCTGCTTCCCTTGTAACTCTTACACTTAAGGTTGACCTATGCGGACACAACAAAATAAATCACTTTTTATGTGAAATGCTAGAAATATTGTCACTGGGGTGTGGAAACATTATACTTGTTGAATTAATTATTTTTATTGCTGGTTTAATTTTTCTCCTGACTCCTGTAACATTTATTGTAACATCTTATGTTAATATCATTGTAAATATCTTAAAAATTGCATCATCATCTGGACGGAGGAAGGCTTTTTCCACATGCAGCTCTCATATGATGGTTGTGGTGATCTTTTATGGATCAGCGATGGCTTCCTACATGAAACCTAGATCGAGTTCCCTACCTGGCACTGATAAAGTGATTGCTGTATTTTATGCAATTGTCACACCGATGTTAAATCCCATGATTTATACCCTGAGAAACAATGATGTGAAAGCTGCATTTATAAAATTGATTACAAAAACTGAAAGCTTTCTGATACTATCATGTTTGTAAATAAAGTTTGAATACTGTTGCTAATATTATATAAGATTTATAGGAGGTTTTTAGCCATTTAATAACAGTTGATCAGTCAGGGTCCTACCTTAGGGATCAGCACTGTTCAGCTAATCCTCTAGTCTACTTTCAGTGCAGCAAAGCCAGACATCTGTATCAGTGGTCATAGCTGGATGACATAAACCCCTGTCATAAGGGGATTTAGTAGCATTATAGACAGACTATTATTCCCTAAACTTAAGGACTCTATAGTAATGGGGTCTGTTCCACAGGACTGGTGGATAGCAAATGGGGTGCCAATATTCAAAAATGGATCAAAAAGTGAACTTGTAAACTACAGATCAATAAATGCAATTTCTATTGTGGGTAAAATGTTTGAAGGATTTCTCAGAATTGCTATCCTGGAGTACCTCAAGGAAAATGGCTGTCTAATTTCATATCAGCTTTGGTTTATGAGGGCTTGGTCCTGTCATACCAATCCAATCAGCTTCTACAAGGAGGCCAGTTCTAGATTGGATCAGGTAGAGTCATTAGATCTTGTATAGCTTGATTTTTTCCAAAATGTTTGGCACTGTGCCACATATAAGTTTGATATATAAAATGAGAATGCTTGGAGTGGGTGAGAATGTAACTTGGTAAGTAACTGGCTCAATGATAAAAAAGAGAGGGTTGAATATTAATGGTAAATACTCTCAATGGGTCACCATTACTAGTGGGCTACCACAGGGGTTAGTATTGGAGGGAACACTGTTATTAGTGGGGTATCACAGGGTTCAGTATTAGAGACATTTCTCGTGGAGTGCCACAGAGTCATTCTTGGTCTCTATTGTCTTTAATATACTTATTATCAGCATTGTGTACAATAAAATATCAATATTTGCAAATGATACAAAATTATGTAAAGTTATCACCACAAGAGAGGTCAGAAAAGTACCATATAAGGTTTAACACTGATAAATGTAAGGTTATGCACATGGAAAAGAAAAAATACATGTCACCATTACACATTAAATGGGAAAACACTGGGCAAAACTAACATGGAAAAGGACTTGGGATTTTATAACTGTAAAGTTTACTGGAAAAATAGAACCTCACAGCTGCTGCTGAGGCAAATAGTATCCTTGGGTGCATCAAAGAAGGTCTATGGGCACATGATGAAAGCATTGTTCTTCCTCTTTACAAAGCACTGTTCAGACCACACATGGAATCATCAATACAATTTTGGGCACTAGTACTCAAGAAGGACAAATCAGAGTTTGAGTGGGTTCAAAGCTTGGCAACTATAGTGGATACATGGGAATACGGACACATCAGATGATTTTTCTTTGCTTTATTCTTTCCTTATGCTCGTACAATCAGGTACATGATACAAACAAGAACGCGTTTCGGCGCAATGCCTTGTTCACCTCAATCTATGTTGTATAACTTCCTGATTTATAGGTTAAAAACAATTCTCTAATTACAAACTACCTGATTCATTAACTCCTTCATCACATTTGGTTCGTTACTAGTTCTCTTCCCTCAGAACATGTTACTTAACCCTTACTAGATAATTGATCTATATAGATCATTATATATTAATCATAAGACCCTTGCGGCATTTATAAATCTTGCATTAATATATTATCATTCTGCACCAAAAATCCTATATGATATAGTATATATTCATCAATAGTTTATACCTAAAACCATCTCACAAGATTTCACTGTATTTTTCATATTAAAACTTTCATAATACATAAGTGTGGTTCTTACACTCACATTGTATGTTATAATAATAATAATAATCTTTATTTGTATAGCGCCAACATATTCCGCAGCGCTTTCAGGCATAGATAAATGCAAAACAAAATGTTATGATTTTCTTACAACCAGCATTTATCTGAAAAATCCATTAATTATTTGATTTTTTGGATTTCTGCTTATTGCAATATAATCACATTGTAATCGCATAGAAAACGCATAAGGGTTAAATGTAATAGAAATCCTCAGAATTTTCCTTGCAACAATCTCAATGTCTCAATTTATCAATAGACATTTGTTTTTTTATTTAATTTGCTGCTTGCCGCAATGTAATCGCATTACAAACGCATAGAAATCGCATGGAAGTGAAAATTCTCAGAATCTTCTCTGAAACCATCTCCATATCTTAGTTCATAAGTAAAGATGAGCGAACACCAAAATGTTCGGGTTCGCGTTATTCGAAACGAACTTCCCGCGATGTTCGGGTGTTCGTTTCGAATAACGAACCCCATTGAAGTCAATGGGCGACCGGAACATTTTTGTATTTCGCCGATGCTCGCTAAGGTTTTCATGTGTGAAAATCTTGGCAATTCAAGAAAATGATGGGAACGACACAGCAAGTTCTCCTCTGCCACAGCTGTAACAGCTGTGGCAGAGAAGAACGATGTTAGCCCATTGAATTCAATGGAGCCGTCAATACAGCCGACTCCACTGAATGCAATGGGCTGCCGGCGATCGCGGGATGAATTGTCGGAAAGGGGTTAAATATATAAGCCCTTTCCTGCAATTCATCCAGAAATGTGTAAAAATAAAAAATATATATATACTCACCTGGTGCCGACAGACGGAGTTCAGCACGGCAGGCTGCAGTTCTCCTGAACTGCTCTGAACAGCTGTGAGTAGTATTCAGCAGCCGGGGATTTAAAATGAATTCATGAATGGGTGTGAGTGAGGGCTGGCCTCTGATTGGTCAGGCTGTGACCATTCAGAGGCATCTTATTCAGCAGGCGGGGATTTTAAATCCCCGGCTGCTGAATACTACTCGCAGCTGTTCAGAGCAGTTCAGGAGAACTGCAGCCTGCCGCGCTGAACTCCGTCTGTCGGCACCAGGTGAGTATATATATATTTTTTATTTTTACACATTTCTGGATGAATTGCAGGAAAGGGCTTATATATTTAACCCCTTTCCGACAATTCATCCCGCGATCGCCGGCAGCCCATTGCATTCAGTGGAGTCGGCTGTATTGCCGGTTCCATTGAATTCAATGGGCAAACATCGTTCTTCTCTGTCACAGCTGTTACAGCTGTGGCAGAGAAGAAGGATTTGTCTTCTATATGTTCTCAATGGGGTTGGCGCTGCTGCCGCCGGCCCCATTGAGCGCATATAGAAAAGATTTCTCAGGGAAGAAAGTTAAAGTAACCCGAACATCCGAACATCGTGTGGTGTTCGTTCCGAATAACGAACATCCCGAACACCCTAATATTCGCCCGAGCATCAAGCTCGGACGAGTACGTTCGCTCATCTCTAGTAGTTTGTAATTAGAGATAATTGTTTTTAACCTATAAATCAGGAAGTTATACAACATAGATTGAGGTGAACAAGGCATTGCACCGAAACGCGTTCTTGTTTGTATCATGTACCTGATTGTACGAGCATAAGGAAAGAATAAAGCAAAGAAAAATCATCTGATGTGTCCGTATTCCCATGTATCCACTATCATTTGAACAAGCCATAGGACCGAATGGCAGGACGGATGTGAGTATGATTTTCTGTGCATGCACAGACTACAAGCACCGCAATCAGCTAAGAAGGTGAGACAACTTCTTATTCTTGGCAACTATAGTAATAAATGGAATGGGCAGACTACAATACCCAGAGAGTTTTCAGAATTGGAGTTGTTTAGTTTAGAAAAAAAGATAGCTGCAGAGCAACCTAATAACTATCTATAAAAATATCAATAAATACAAAGAATGAGAATAGCGCTCCACAGAGTAAACACTCTCCGCAACAATTATATTAAGGTGTTCAACTCACCCGGTGTGCTGTAGAGCCCTCGATCAGGGTCTCCACTAGCACACAGTATCCTGTAAGGCCTTTAAATACATCCACAGCTGTTGCTGGAATCCCGCTGAGCTAGAAAGCAGGAGAGCTATGCAGATGTTCTTGTTCCCTCCCGGGAACCAGATCAAAGGATTGCCTAAATATAGTGAAGGTTTTAAAAAAACCACCCGCGCTCCTTTAAAAAAAAACCTTTTAAATGGTGCTCCCAGCTCGGGAGGTAAAATCTTCTTTATTGTACAACACGTTTCATCTCCTGTGGAGACTTTTTCAAGTACATATAACAAACGACAATAAACATTCCTTTAAATAGTTCTAAAAACATTACCTTGGTCCCATGAGATCCTCCGTCTCCTCCGTGCCCCGCGGCGTCTCCCTGCGTGCTCTGCGTCTGACGCGACACGTCGTCACGCAGCGGAGTGACGTCACTACGTCGGGCATGTTCCCTGATGTGGGGGGTGGAGCTCGGAGCGTATCCCAGGTCCTGCCGACTTCTGCAAATACAGAAAGGGCCAAACGGAACATATGTTCATTAGAATAACATACTACATCCACATTTTGTTGTTCTTTTCAAAGAATAAACCACTATTATAAAAATATGCCCTAGCTCTGGCTAAATTTTAGTGGATTTATTCAAAATTAAAATAGTTGAAATCTGTTATTATAATCTATTGATGTAACCTATAAATATAACCTGTAAAACGCAATTACCTCTATAATAATACGTATGTCTATATATGTACATATGGAATATAATGGTATAATAGCGCTAAACATATACTGACATGATCAAGCCGAACCTACCTGAAATAGTATATGTATTTGTTAATATATATATATAAATATTTATGGTGATAAAAATTCTAATGTAATATCTAAAAACTATTTATATATACATGTGTAATAAATATACAGTACCTACATATTAAAATATTTTCTCATAAAATAAAACTTTTTTCTTAAAATACATAAAATGGCGTCCAATCCACTACATATTTAAATAGATCTCCATATATATCATCCTATTCATAACTTTTCCAGTACTTCATTTAAACCGTTCGGCACTAGCGTGTTTATCCGGAAAATCCAATACATTTCCTTCTCTCTTAGTTTTGATACCGATCTTTCATATATATATTCTAACGGAGTGATTTTGAGTCCTTTATAATCTTTCCCATGTATCTGCATAAAATGTCGGGAAACACTATGTTTCGTAAAACCATTGCTGATATTACTTCTGTGTTTATTCATTCTTTCTCTTACTGTATTTATCGTTCTTCCGACATACCTAAGACCGCATGAGCACTCTAACATATATACCACACATTTTGTTTTGCATGTCATATGTTGCTTAATTTCTATTTGTTCTTGGTTCAATAAATCTATGTTCTTTTTCCCGTGTGTGATATTAAGACAACATTTACACTTCTTTTCTTTGCACCTGAATATCCCTTTTTCCTTATCTTTTTCTTTCTTCTCTTGTGTCTTTCTTCCTTCTTTTTTAAGATTCGTCTCTTTTTTGGGGCATGAAGGCGCAAGTAGATTTTTCAATGTGTTATTATGGCGGAATATACATGGTGGTTTACTCTGTATCTCTTTTGTTAGAAAAGGGTCCTCCCTCAAAATGGCCCAGTGTTTCCTCAAAATTTGGTTTATTTAACCAGCTTGTGCACTATATTTAGTAACAAAAGCTGTTTGATATCCTTCATTTTTTTCCTTCTTAATCAATTGTGTATTCATATCCTTCTCGTTGTTGGTGCTTTTATTTAAAACTTTATTGTATGCATCCTCAATTAGACCTTTTGGATAACCCTTATCTAAAAACCGCTTTTTAATTGTACCTGCCTGTATTTTATAATCCTCTACTTTCGTACAATTCCTTCGTATCCTCTGAAGTTGCCTGTATGGTATATTAGATTTCCATTTTATGTGATGACAACTTTTATAATTAAGGTAACTATTTGTGTCCACTTTTTTAAAATGTGTACGGGTTATAATTTGATCTTTTTCACTGCTCAGTTCCAGATCAAGGTAAATAGCCCTATCTGCACTGATTTCATGTGTAAATTTGAATCCAAACTCATTTTCCGCAAGGTTCAAAACAAAATTCCTCAAATCCTGTTCTTCCCCATTCCAGATAATTAAAAGGTCGTCTATAAACCTTCTATACATTATAATTTTGTCGTCTTCAAAGCGATCTTTTTCAAAAGTCCCCATTACTAAATTAGCAAAATTTGGCGCACATTTCGTGCCCATTGCGGTTCCCCTACATTGCTTATAGATGACACCATTATATGAAAAAATATTGTTTTCTAAAATGAATTTAATACTCCTCAAAAGGAATTCCTTTGGTGTGTTGGCATTAGTATGTCCTCCACCAGTATTTTTTCCACCACTCTAACTCCTGTATCATGTTCAATGTTAGAGTACAAGGACTCTACATCTATGGTACACCAAAGGTATGTGGACTTCCATTGGATACTCTTCACTATATCTAATATGTGCCCTGTATCTTTCACATACGACGGCAAATTGTTCACATATTTTTGTAACTGATAATCCACGTATTCAGACAGTCTATGTGTTGCTGCTTCCATTCCTGCCACTATAGGTCTTCCAGGGGGATTTTTGGTGTTCTTATGAATTTTGGGAGAATGATAAAAGTAAGGCATGCCAACTGGTGTCTCTCTAATATAATTATACTCTCCTTTTGACAAGCTATTATTATTATATGCCTCCTGCAATAAAATGTATAGTTCCTTCATAATGTGGGTAGTTGGATCTATATCTATTTTTTGATAATAATCAGTATCTCCCAATATTCTGAGGGCTTCCGTATGATATTTATCGTAGTCCATAATTACGATTCCACCCCCTTTATCCGCCCCCTTTATAACAATGGATTTCTCTGCCTTAAGATTTTTCAAAGTTCTCCTCTGTTCCTTTGTTAAATTATATTTTATGGTCCCATTCTCCTTGTTTTCTTTACACATATGGGAAAAATCTCTTATTGTCCGCTGATAAAATAATTGAAGGTATTCCCCTTTAGCTTCAATTGGATAAAATTTGCTCCTGGGCCTTAAATCTGTAATTATAGGATCCCCAAGGTTAAATTCTCTCTCTTTTTGATCTGACATGTCTAATTTTTTATTTTCCTGTCCATTTTTTATCTCCTGTATATTAAAGTATCTTTTTAATGTCATTTTTCTAATGAAATCATTTAAATCCCTGAATAATTCAAATAAATTTGACGTTCCCGTGGGGCTAAACGAGAAACCCTTTGATAATATCTCCAACTCCCTTCTCTTTAGTGGATACTCAGATATATTAAATATACCGCTTTTTTCTGCTGTTTCATAATCCACTATCTCTTCCCCCCCACTCTTTCTCTTGGGGTACTGCTTCCCCCCTCTTTTGCCCCTCCTTCTCCTCTTATGTTTCTTTCCCTCATGCCTGTTACCTGTATAGGATGATAAAATTGGTGTATCTTTGATCTTACTACAGGTGTACTCTTCTTCATACTGTTCCTTTGGGTGACAGGGAGTTGTTGTCCTTTTTGAACTTTTTCCTTTGGCATACTATCTATAGGGTTTATTATCCCTCCTATTCCTAAAAAAAGACCGTCCTGTGTATTTAATTCTTCGTCTGTGTGTATTATATTAGTCATATTAGTAGATCCATTAATATCTGTCATATCAGGAGGAGAATCGGCCATAGGTGACCTAAGTAGTAGTGTTTCTACCTGACTTGGAATTAGTTTTGGCGTGGATAGAATAGGTTCTCTATTGTTTCTAAATGTTGTTCTTTCTTTTCGTATATTAGGTGTATTTTCTACTATACTACAACTGGTGGAATCTATAGTGTACAGAGAGTGTGCATTAGCATCTAGGAATTTTCCCATTGTAATATTTTGTTATCTAGGAATTTTCCCATTGTAATATTTCAGGTAGGTTCGGCTTGATCATGTCAGTATATGTTTAGCGCTATTATGCCATTATATTCCATATGTACATATATAGACATACGTATTATTATAGAGGTAATTGTGTTTTACAGGTTATATTTATAGGTTACATCAATAGATTATAATAACAGATTTCAACATAAACACACTCATGCGAATCCACAATCAGGCAGAGATTTCCATAGTATCACTGCTACTGTAGTAAAAGAACCCCCTTCTGTGTTGGTGTAGAAACTTTTTTTTTCTCTAGATGTAGAGGATTCCCCCTTGCTAAAGTCCTAATCTAGTGTATAAATAGAGGATCTCTCTATTGTCCCTTGATATTTTTATAGGATTGCCTGAATATAGTGAAGGTTTTAAAAAACCACCCACGCTCCTTTAAAAAAAAAACCTTTTAAATGGTGCTCCCAGCTCGGGAGGTAAAATCTTCTTTATTGTACAACGCATTTCATCTCCTGTGGAGACTTTTTCAAGTACATATAACAAACGCCAATAAACATTCCTTTAAATAGTTATAAAAACATTACCTTGGTCCCATGAGATCCTCCGTCTCCTCCGTGCCCCGCGGCGTCTCCCTGCGTGCTCTGCGTCTGATGCGACACGTCATCACGCAGCGGAGTGACGTCACTACGTCGGGCACGTTCCCTGATGCGGGGGGTGGAGCTCGGAGCGTATCCCAGGTCCTGCCGACTTCTGCAAATACAGAAAGGGCCAAACGGAACATATGTTCATTAGAATAACATACTACATCCACATTTTGTTGTTCTTTTCAAAGAATAAACCACTATTATAAAAATATGCCCTAGCTCTGGCTATATTTTAGTGGATTTATTCAAAATTAAAATAGTTGAAATCATGAATGGGTGAGTGCTGCCTCTGATTGGCTCAGCGCAGGGACCAATCAGGGGCAGCTCTCCGCTGTCAATCAGAGGCAGCACTTACTCACCCATTCATGAATTCATGAATGGGTGTGAGTGAGAGCTGCCTCTGATTGGTGAGGTTGTGACCAATCAGAGGCAGCTCATTCAGCAGGCGGGGATTTTAAATCCCCGGCTGCTGAATATTACAGAGAGCAGTTCAGGAGAACTGCCGGCCAGACGTGGCTGAACTCCGGCTTCAGCGGAAAGGTGAGTATACATTTTTTTTTTTTTTTTTTTACACATTTTAGGATGATTTTCAGGTAAGGGCTTATATTTTTAAGCCCTTCCTGAAAATTCATTCCGCGCTCGCCGGCAGCCCGTTGCTTTCAATGGAGCCAACTATATTCCCGGCTCCATTGAATTCAATGGGCTAACATCGTTCTCCTCTGCCACAGCTGTTACAGTTGTGGCAGAGGAGAACGATCTTTATGCTGACAGTGCGGGGGGGGGGGTGTCTCACTCCCGCGCTTGCCGGCAGCCCATTGCTTTCAATGCTGTATTGCCGGCTCCATTAAATTCAATGGGCTAACATCGTTCTTCTCTGCCACAGCTGTTACAGCTGTGGCAGAGGAGAACGATCTTTATGCTCACAGTGCGGGGGGGGGGGGGCACTCTTGCCGCTATTGTGGCTTAATAGTGGGACCTGGGAACTTGAGATGCAGCCCAACATGTAGCCCCTCGCCTGCCCTGTCCGTTTCTGTGTCGTTCCCATCACTTTCTTGAATTTCCCAGATTTTCACAAATGAAAACCTTAGCGAGCATCGGCGATATACAAAAATGCTCGAGTCGCCCATTGACTTTAATGGGGTTCGTTACTCGAAATCAACCCTCGAGCATCGCGGGAAGTTCGACTCGAGTAACGAGCACTCGAGCATTTTGGTGCTCGCTCATCTCTAGTGCATACCTCAAGTCCCAGATTAAGCAAAAAGTAGAGATGAGCGAGCACCAAAGTGCTCAGGTGCTCGGTACTCGAGTCAAACTTTTCGTAATGCTCGAGAGCTCATTTCGAGTAACTAACCCCATTAAAGTCAATGGGGGACTCGAGCATTTTTGTGTGGGACCAATGCTCCGCATGGGGAAGATTGTGTGAAAGACCTGAAATAATCAAAAAGTGATGGAAACAACACATAAACGGATAGGGAAGGGCAGGGGCAGCATGCATGGCTGCATCTCAGGCTCCCAGGTCGCACTATTAAGCCAAATTGGGGGCAAGAGCCTGGCGGTCTCCTGATAACAATTTACTTGGGACACACCAAAAGCAGCAACGCACACGCGCTGGCACATCTTAGCTAAGCACCGCACTAGCTGCAACCAAGGAAATCACCACCTGCGAGTGACACCGCTGTCCCTTCTCCTGGGTTACATGCTGGCATTGCTGTCCAGTCCCCCTGCATGAGCCTGCATCCACAGTGCACACAAAATTTTCCCTGCGCATCGTTCAGCTGCCCTCATGCCACATGCTGGCTTGATAGCCACACCACCCTCATGTTGATTTATAAGTGCGTCTGCGATGAGGAGGATACAGAGACACACACTACAGAGGGTTGGCAGGGCCTGCCAGCAAGGCTCTTTGAAAGTATGGGCGATAGCCCGCAATGCTGATGAGAATTGATAATAAATTGACATACGATCATCAATTCGCGCAGAATAAATTGGCGCTATACAAATAAATATTATTATTATTTATTTCAATCCCGTGCCACCTCCGTCACAAAATTGTCAGGAGCCAGAAACATGGGCATAAAGGGGACTCAGATGCCAGTACTTCTAAACATCTCCATAATACAGCAACACATTCTTAAACCAAGGATTGGTTCGAAGCAGGAGGTGTCGCCTAAGCAGCCACCACATGTATACAGTGACCCTGTGAAAGTCTCACGAAATCCGTTTCGCTCCCTGTGAACGCTCCAATCCAGTGTCTCGGATAACTGTGGTAATGTGTAGCACGAGAGATAATACATGTCTGGGGATGTAATACATACCCAGCGCTGATCCCCAGACCCCAAGCAGGAGGAGGTGGGATAATAAGCCCAAGAAACCATGACCGTGGTAGGAACCGCAATACTCTGTGTGGGAAGCACGTGAGCGTGCCCAGGGTCAGGCTCGGTCCCAGCCTCCACTTTGTGTGACCCAAGGTGCCATGAGTTACATAGCTATGGGAAACCCATGTGTCCCCACACACTTTATTATGTGTATGTGTCAGATAGCTGAACACCAAATGGGAAAACCATCTGCACTCTGCGCTCTACCCAAGTCATTCAGTGTATTTGTGCCAGATAGCTGAACACCGCTATGGTAAACTGTTGTGGACCCACAGTATTGGCGAATCCATGAAACCCATTGACAGTATGAAGAAATTAGAGTACCCAAACATGGCAGAGTTTCACCCTCCACAGGACCTCGGCCTCGGCCCACACTTCTGCTCAAGTCATTCAGTGTATTTGTGCCAGATAGGTAAAACACCGCAATGGGAAATCTTTGTGCCCTCAACAGCATAGGTGAGCCCATGAAACCTAAAGACAGTATTACGCATGAAGAAATGATAGTCCCAAACATGGCAGAGTTCCACCCCGTCCAGGACCTCGGCTTCTGCCCATACTTCTTCCCGAATCATTCTGTGTATGTGGCAGATAGCAAAACAACGCAATGAGAAAGCCTTTTGCTCCCTGCCCAAGTCATTAAGTGTATTTGTGCCAGGCATTTCACAGAGGCAGAAACAGTCTATAGTAATTTTAGAACCCTTCGCAGAATAGACGTAACTAAAAATTCAACTTTTATTAAATAGAATATTAAAAATTATTTTTATATAGGGCTCAAGACACACACACACAACATATCGCCACACCACAACAAAAATTGTGTGCATGAAGGTGTTGCGATAACTGGGGAAATTGGGGGGTCACATGAACTTGTAGTCACGCCTACATATGGCGAACGATGCACTCCTGTGTACCAATTTCCCAGAAACAGTAATAATAAAGAAAGGACTTTAGAGCACACTAATTTGGAAGATAACCCAGGTGTGTAAAGTTAGTAGTCATCCCAGTAGACACATAAGAGGTGCGTACTGTTAAATGATATGCGGTTCGCTGTTTAATGCATTTCGTTGCAGATGATGCAATTCATCAGGAACCGTAGTTTGATTATAGATGAATCTGAAAAAGGATGGTTACCACAAGATTAAATAGATAGATAACTACCCACCCCTATAGATAAAGGGAGATGTTTTGACAGCAAACTAGATTATGGTAGGTTCACTAGTGAGAAGATATGTCTGTATCCTATATTATGGGGAATGGTATTGATAATATAACCCCACATGGATAGCTCAATCTCCAATTTCTAATTCTTCCACAAGAAGGTGCCAAATTTTTCTACGCAGAAGACAAAAAGGCTTTTCTATTGCTCAAATAGATCCTAGCTCAGAATGTGGTGATAGCTGTCTAAATTCCCTTTCTAAAGTCAAAGATACGACGCAAAATAATAAAGATAAAGTCTAGCCATGTAACCTTGATGGTAGGCTACTGGCATTAAGGAGTCTGCAGCCAGAGCCATTCAGATATAGTTGCTTAAGGACCGCCCCTGGGCTTGGACCAATTTTACATGGCCAATAAGGTACAAGGGGAGGATATGTGTTGACAGGAGATGCACTTCTTTTATACATGCATACATTCGACTATATATAAAGAATACTCAACTTCATTATCTGTATATGTCAATGTATTCAGTTTGTTAATATCAGCCTGGATTTCAATAGTGATCCTCCCAGAATTATGCAGATTAGTGAACTTGGAATAGACTATTAGCTGTGTTTCCCGGAGGTAAGGGGAGGTGCTATGACGTAGTGGGTCACCTGATCGCATTGGCCGGAAGTCAGGTGCCCATAATGTATGCGCGATATCCCTTAGATTTGGAGCACACACTGATGATGCAGGCACCATGTCCGCCATGTTTATCAAGGGCAAAGGAGGGTATGATAACGCAATCGGGTCACATGATCGTGATGGTTAGAAGTCGGGTACTTAAGGTGTATGCGCGATGTGAGACATGTATTGATGATGCATGCATAGGACCCGCGTGACCACAATTTGCAAGGGAAGAGATGCCTATAATAAAAGCACCAGGACCTTCAGAGCGGTCATGTGATGAAGTCACATGACATGATATAGCATCATAGAGACATATGTTCTCTGCTGTCAAGATATATAATGTACTATAGTAATGGTATACGATGTCACCATTATACGTAGTCGAGTCACATGATCATGATGGTTGGAAATCAGGTACCTACGGTGTATGAGCGATGCATGCATAGGACCCATGTGACCGCTATATGCAGGGGAAAGGACGCCTATAATAAAAGTGCCAGGACCTTCAGAGCGGTTATGTGATGCAGTCACATGACATGATGTAGCGTCATAGAGACAAATGTTCTCTGCTGTCAAGGTATATAATGTACTGTAGTAATGGCATACAATGTCACCATTATATATTTAGGAGTGGTCATATGTCGCACATATTATTACACCCAATAAATAGTCATGTGACACGGACTGTCATGTATCCTAAAGTATTTATTCCTACAGGTTATACCCTGTCATGATTTCTTCGGCAACCATGCCCTCACAGTCTAGTACACTAGTTAGGTGCCAAGTATTGTCATACAAGATATGTGCTGCCTCAAGGTATTTAAAGAATCATATCCATATGTTGTTTATCACATAGTGCCTAGCGGAAATAGGCTCCTTTGGTCAGATGATATTCCTATACCCCAGGGGAGAAAGCGATCAAGACAAGATAGGTTCCGAAAGATTTCCCATGGTACATCTTAACTCAAAATAAGGACTCAGGGGTCACAGAAAGCAAGTAAAAGAGAGGTTTTCATTTAGTCCTGTGGGGAAAGACAGTCCATTCTGAAAATCCATGAAGTTTCTTTTTGTAAGATTTTGCGTTCAATATTGCCTCTCCTTTTGTTCACACGAATAACCTCTCTGCCCTGGAAGGTTACTAATTCATCATTACCACCATGACTGGTCCACATATGATTTGCAAGTGGGATGCTTTCCTTACGACAGATGTTACCAATATGGGACAATATGCGACACCAAAATTGTTGCCTGGTTGTGCCCACATAGTTTAGTGGGCATGAGCATGAGGCCAAGTAAACAACGTTTCTGGTCAGACAATTAATGAACTCGCGGTTGGTATTGCATTTCTTTGTCGTTGCGCTTTGGAAGGAGTTACTCTTTTTGATATATTTACATGCAAGGCAATTATTGCAGGGAAATGTACCCACAGGTCTCATTGTACCCAGCCAGGTGACATTGGTCTCAATAGGTGAAAGATGGCTCTTGATTACATGATCCCGAATATTTCGACCTCGCCTGTATATTATTGCTGGGGTATCCGGTATGGGACGCACCAAGTCCTTGTCCTTTTTGAGGATGTCTCAGTATCTCCTAAGGACTTCCCCGACCTGAGTTGCCGCTGTATCATATGTGCCAATGATGCACATTTTTTTAGAATCCTCTCTGGTATGAGGAATTAGAAGGTCAGCCCTATGTTGATTTGAAGCAAATTGTTGTGCTTCTTGTAGAATCTCTATAGGATAGTCTCTCTCACGAAATCTCCTTGTGAGGTTTGCGCATTCCTCCCTAAAGGAGGTATCATCAGAGCAATTTCTTCTCATGCAAAGAAATTGCCCCTTCGGTATCCCCTTCTTGAGCGAATACGGATGATGACTATTCCATCTTAGCAGACTATTTGTCGCTGTTGTCTTTCTAAAGAGACTGGTAGAGAGGGTACCATCAGATTCTTTACAGATTTTAATATCCAGGAAAGCCAGTACCTCATTACTGATCTCGTAGGTTAATTTAAGGTTCAGGTTGTTGGGATTAAGATGTTTTATAAACTCCTTAGATTGGGACTGGCTTCCTGACCATAATAGAAAGATGTTGTCTATAAAACGCAACCAAGTAAGCATTTGGTCTGACCAATTGGAATTCTCAGAGGCAAAGATGTATTTTTCCTCCCACCAGCCCAGGAACAGATTAGCGTACGATGGGACACACAAAGTCCCCATCGCGGTGCCCCTGAGCTGGTGGAAGTATTTTTGGTCAAATAGAAAATAATTCCGAGTCAGAATGAATCGTAGCAATTTCTCCATGAACGCATTATGTCTACCGAATTGGGAACCCCTTTGTAAGAGAAAATGTTGGACTGCTTTTATTCCCAGTTCATGCAGTATTGAACTGTAGAGTGCCTCTACGTCGATAGTAGCCAGAAGCGTCTCTGCACCCACCGTTATGCCTTCAATGTGTCTCAACACGTCCATCATGTCGCGAACGTATGATGGTCTAGATGTGACGAACGGATGTAAAATTCGTTCAGTATAGAGGCTGATGTTCTGCATTAATCTATCAACCCCGGAGACAATAGGCCTCCCTCGTAAGGGGTTGGTGCCCTTGTGTAGCTTTGGAAGAGCGTAAAACGTTGCAATAGTCGGAGATGTAGGTACCATGTATTTAAACTCAGTTGCGTCAATGAGGCCCTGTTCTTTTGCTTGTGTCAGCAGTTGTCTTAGTTCAGGCAGAAATACAGATGTTGGATCACGTGCCAAAACTGTATACATTGCTTTATCATGGAGTAACTGATAACACATGCTTTTATAGCTATCCCGATCCATTACAATAACATTCCCCCCCCTTGTCCGAAGGCTTGCCAATAATACTGGTATTTTTTTCTAAGGCACGTAGAGCTAACAGTTCTTTATGTGTTAGATTTGATCCTTTCTGGGGAGTACTCTGTAGACTCTTAAGGTCCCTAAGGACCAAGGACTCAAGGATATCAATTTCTGGACACTGTAGGGGGGAATGTTGGCAACGCTGGGTGACTTTAGATCAGAGAAAGGGCCACAGCCTGGAGGCCTTAGGGCTTCGCTTTTCAGATCTAACAGTATCTGGAGCCCGGGTAGGTCCTCTGGTTTAATATTCTATTTAATAAAAGTTGAATTTTTACTTACATCTATTATGTGTGCCAGGAAGGTGGACACCGCACTGGGAAATCTTTGTGCACCCACAGCATAGGCGAGCCCCTGAAAACTAAGGAAAGTAGTACACATGAAGAAATCAGAGTGCCCAAACATGGCAGGGTTTCACCCCGCCAAGGACCTCAGTGTCTGCCCACACTTCTTCCCGATTCATTGTGTGTATGTGTCAGATAGCAGAACAAAGCAATGGGAAAGCCTTTGTGCACCCACAGTATAGACAAACCCCTGAAACATTTCTGTAGCAATTCCATAGGCGTTCCCCCGAATCATTTCTGTAGCAAGAGTATAAGCAAACCCCTAAAACCTTTCTGTAGCAAGAGTATAAGCAACGCCATCAAACCTTGCTGTAGCAAGAGTATAAAAGAACCCCTCAAACCTTTCTTTAGTAACAGTATAGGCGAACCCCTGAAACATTTTTTTGGCAAGAGTATAGGCAGACCCCTCAAACTTTTCTGTAGTAAGAGTATAAGCGGACCCCTGAAACTTTTTTGTAGCAAGAGTATAGGCGAACCCCTCAAACCTTTTAGTTGTGAGAGTATGGGCGAACCTCTCAAACATGTCTGCATGTCTGTAGCAAGAGTATGGGCAGACCACATAAACATTTCTGTAGCAATAGTATAGGGGAACCCCTCAAACCTTTCAGTAGCAAGAGTTTAGGAAGACCCCTCAAACTTTTCTGTATCAAGTGTATAGGCGAACCCTTCAAACCTTTCAGTAGCGAGAGTATGGGTGTACCACGGAAACATTTCTGTAACAAGAGTATAGGCGAACCCCTCAAACCTTTCAGTTGCAGGAGTATAGGCAGACCCCTCAAACTTTTTTCAGCAAGTGTATAGGCGGACCCCCAAAACGTTTCTGTAGCAAGAGTACAGGTGGACCCCTGAAACTTTTCTGTAGCAAGAGTAGAGGTGAACCCCTAAAACCTTTCACTTGCGAGAGTATGGGTGGACCCCCGAAACATTTCTGTAGCAACAGTATAAGCGGACCCCTCAAACCTTTCAAGAGCAAGAGTATAATCGGACCCCTGAAACTTTTCTTTAGTAAGAGTGTAAGTAGACCCCTGAAACTTTTCTGAAGCAAGAGTATAGGCGGCCCCTCGAAACATTCAGTAGTGAGAGTATTAGCAGACCACGTGAACATTTCTGTAGCAATAGTATAGGTGAACCCCTCAAACCTTTCTGTAGCAAGAGTATAGGTGGACCCCTCAATCTTTTCTGTGGCAAGAGTATAGGCGAACCCCTAAAACCTTTCAGTTGCGAGAGTATGGGCGGACCCTGGAAACATTTCTGTAGCAACAGTATAGGCGGACCCCTCAAACATTTCAGTAGCAAGTATATAGGTGGACCTCTCAAACTTTTCTGTAGCAAGAGTATAGGTGGACCGCTGAAACTTTACTGTAGCAAGAGTAGAGTTGAACCCCTAAAACCTTTCAGTTGCAGGATTATAGGCGGACCCCTCAAACTCTTCTGTAGCAAGAGTATAGGCAGACCCCTCAAAATTTTCAGTAGCAAGTGTATAGGCGGACCCTCGAAACTTTTCTGTAGCAAGAGTAGGGGTGAAACCCTTAAAACTGTCAGTAGCGAGAGTATGGGCGGACCCTTGAAACTTTTCTGTAGCAAGAGTATATGTGAACCCCTCAGACCTTTCAGAAGCAAGAGTATAGGCAGACCCCTCCAACTTTTCTGCAGCAAGAGTGTAAGCGGACCCCTGAAACTTTTCTGTAGCAACAGTATAGGCAAACCCCTCAAACCTTTCAGTTGCGAGAGTATGGGCGAACCTCTCAAACATTTCTGGAGCAAGAGTATAGGCGAACCCCTCAAAACATTCAGTAGTGAGAGTATGGGCAGACCACGTAAACATTTCTGTAGCAATAGTATATACGTGAACCCCTCAAACCTTTCAGTAGCAAGAGTTTAGGCGGACCCCTCAAACTTTTCTCTAGCAAGAGTATAGGCAAACCCTTCAAACCTTTCAGTTCCAGGAGTATGGGCAGACCCGTGAAAATTTTCTGTAGCAAGAGTATAGGCAGACCCCTCAAACTTTTCTGTAGCAAGTGTATAGGCAGACCCCCGAAACTTTTCTGTAATAAGAGTACAGGCGGACCCCTGAAACTTTTCTGTAGCAAGAGTAGAGGTGAACCCCTCAAAACTGTCAGTAGCAAGAGTATGGACGGTCCCTTAAAACTTTTCTGTAGCAAGAGTGGAGTTGAACCCCTAAAACCTTTCAGTTGCGAGAGTATTGGCGGATCTCTGAATCACTTCTGTAGCAACAGTATAAGCGGACTCCTCAAACCTTTCAGTAGCAAGAGTATAATCAAACCCCTCAAACTTTTCTGTAGGATGAGTATAGGTGGACCCCTGAAATTTTTCTGTAGCAAGAGTTTAGGCGAACACCTCAAACCTTTCAGTTGCGAGAGTATAGGTAGACCACGAAAACATTCTTGTAGCAAGAGTATAAGTGAACCACTCAAACCTTTCAGTAGTGAGAGTATGGGCGGACCACGGAAACATTTGTGTAGCAAGAGTGTAGGCGGACCCCTCAAAACATTCAGTAGTGAGAGTATGGGCAGACCACATAAACATTTCTGTAGCAATAGTATGGGTGAACCTCTCAAACCTTTCAGTAGCAAGAGTTTAGGCGGACCCCTCAAACTTTTCTGTAGCAAGAGTATAGGCAAACCTTTCAGTTGCAGGAGTATAGGCAGACGCGTGAAACTTTTATCTAGCAAGAGTATAATCAGACCCCTCAAACTTTTCTGTAGCAAGAGTATAGGTGGACCCCTGAAATTTTTCTGTAGCAACAGTATAGGCGAACACCTCAAACCTTTCAGTTGCGAGAGTTAAGGTAGACCACGGAAACATTTTTGTAGCAAGAGTATAAGTGAACCACTCAAACTTTTCAGTAGCGAGAGTATGAGCGGACCACGGAAACATTTGTGTAGCAAGAGTATAGGCGGACCCCTCAAACCTTTCTGTAGCAAGAGTAGAGGTGAACCCCTCAAAACTGTCAGTAGCGAGAGTATTGGCGGATCCCCGAATCATTTCTGTAGCAACAGTATAAGCAGACTCCTCAAACCTTTCAGTAGCAAGAGTATACTCAGACCCCTCAAACTTTTCTGTAGCAGGAGTATAGGCGGGCCCCTGAAATTTTTCTGTAGCAAGAGTATAGGCGAACACCTCAAACGTTTCAGTTGCGAGAGTATGGGTAGACCCTAAAAACATTTTTGTAGCAAGAGTGTAAGCGAACACCTCAAACCTTTCATCTGTGATAGTATGGGCGGACCCCGGAAACATTTCTGTAGCAACAGTATAGGCGGACCCCTCAAACCTTTCAGTAGCAAGTATATAGGTGGACCTCTCAAAATGTTCTGTAGCAAGAGTACAGGTGGACCCCTCAAACTCTTCTGTAGCAAGTGTATAGGCAGACCCTTCAAAATTTTCAGTAGCAAGTGTATAGGCGGACCCTTGAAACTTTTCTGAAGCAAGAGTACAGGCTGATCCCTGAAACTTTTCTGTAGCAAGAGGAGAGGTGAACCCCTCAAAACTGTCAGAAGCGAGAGTATGGGCGGACCCTTGAAACTTTTCTGTAGCAAGAGTATATGTGAACCCCTCAGACCTTTCAGAAGCAAGAGCATAGGCAAACCACTCAAACCTTTCAGTTGCGAGAGTATGGGCGAACCTCTCAAAGATTTCTCTAGCAAGAGTATAGGCGAACCCCTCAAATCATTCAGTGTAAGAGTATGGGCAGACCACATAAACATTTCTGTAGCAATAGTATAGGTGAACCCCTGAAACCTTTCAGTAGCAAGAGTTTAGGCGGACCCCTCAAACTTTTCTGTAGCAAGAGTATAGGCAAACCCTTAACACCTTTCAGTTGTAGGAGTATAGGCAGACCCGTGAAACTTTTCTGTAGCAAGAGTATAGGCAGACCCGTGAAACTTTTCTGTAGCAAGTGTATAGGCGGACCCCCAAAACTTTTCCGTAGCAAGAGTACAGGCGGACCGCTGAAACTTTTCCGTAGCAAGAGTAGAGTTGAACCCCTAAAACCTTTCAGTTGCAGGATTATAGGCGGACCCCTCAAACTTTTCTGTAGCAAGAGTATAGGCAGACCCCTCAAAATTTTCAGTAGCAAGAGTATAGGCGGACCCTCAAAACTTTTCTGTAGCAAGAGTACAGGCGGAGCCCTGAAACATTTCTGTAGCAAGAGTAGAGGTGAACTCCTCAAAACTGTCAGTAGCGAGAGTATGGGCGGACCCTTGAAACTTTTCTGTAGCAAGAGTAAATGTGAACCCCTCAGACCTTTCAGAAGCAAGAGTATAGGCAGACCCCTCAAATGTTTCTGCAGCAAGAGTGTAAGCGGACTCGTGAAACTTTTCTGTAGCAAGAGTATAGGCGAACCCCTCAAACCTTTCAGTTGCGAGAGTATGGGCGAACCTCTCAATCATTTCTTTTACAAGAGTATAGGCGAACCCCTCAAAACATTCAGTAGTGAGAGTATGGGCAGACCACGTGAACATTTCTGTAGCAATAGAATAGGTGAACGCCTCAAGCCTTTCAGTAGCAAGAGTTTAGGCGGACCCCTGAAACTTTTCTGTAGCAAGAGTATAGGCAAACCCTTCAAACCTTTCAGTTGCAGGAGTATAGGCGGACACCTGAAACTTTTCTGTAGCAAGAGTAGAGTTGAACCCCTAAAACCTTTCAGTTGCGAGAGTATTGGCGGATCCCCGAATCATTTCTGTAGCAACAGTATAAGCGAACTCCTCAAAACTTTCAGTAGCAAGAGTATAATCACACCCCTCAAACTTTTCTGTAGCAAGAGTATAGGCGGACCCCTGAAACTTTTCTGTAGCAAGAGTAGAGTTGAACCCCTAAAACCTTTCAGTTGCATGATTATAGGCAGACGCCTCAAACTCTTCTGTAGCAAGAGTATAGGCAGACCCCTAAAACTTTTCTGTAGCAAGAGTACACGCGGACCCCTGAAACTTTTCTGTAGCAAGATTAGAGGTGAACCCCTCAAAACTGTCAGTAGCAAGAATATGGGTGGACCATGAAAACATTTCTGTAGCAAGAGTATATGTGAACCCCTCAGACCTTTCAGAAGCAAGAGTATAGGCAGACCCTTCAAACTTTTCTGTAGCAAGAGTATAGGTGAACCCCTCAAACCTTTCAGTTGCGAGAGTATGGGCAAACCTCTCAAACTTTTCTGTAGCAAGAGTATAGGCGGACCTCTCAATCATTTCTGTAGCAAGAGTATAGGCGAACCCCTCAAAATATTCAGTAGAGAGAGTATGGGCAGACCACTTAAACATTTCTATAGCAATAGTATAGGTGAACCCGTCAAACCTTTCAGTAGCAAGAGTTTAGGCGGACCCCTGAAACTTTTCTGTAGCAAGAGTATAGGCAAACCCTTCAAACCTTTCAGTTGCAGGAGTATAGGCGGACCCGTGAAACTTTTCTGTAGCAAGAGTACAGGCGAACACCTGAAACTTTTCTGTAGCAAGAGTAGAGTTGAACCCCTAAAACCTTTCAGTTGCGAGAGTATTGGCGGATCCCCGAATCATTTCTGTGGCAACAGTATAAGCGAACTCCTCAAAACTTTCAGTAGCAAGATTATAATCACACCCCTCAAACTTTTCTGTAGCAAGAGTATAGGCGAACACCTCAAACCTTTCAGTTGTGAGAGTATGAGTAGACCCCGGAAACATTTTTGTAGGAAGAGTATAACCGAACCCCTCAAACCTTTCAGTAGTGAGAGTATGGGCAGACCACGTGAACATTTCTGTAGCAATAGAATAGGTGAACGCCTCAAACCTTTCAGTAGCAAGAGTTTTGGCGGACCCCTCAAACTTTTTTGTAGCAAGAGTATAGGCAAACTCTTCAAACTTTTCAGTTGCAGGAGTATAGGCGAACCCATGAAAAATTTCTGTTACAAGAGTATAGGTGAACCCCTCAAACCATTCAGTTGTGAGAGTATGGGCGAACCCTGGAAACATTTCTGTAGCAACAGTATAGGCGGGCCCCTCAAACATTTCAGTAGCAAGTATATAGGCCAACCCCTCAAACTGTTCTGTAGC
The DNA here is from genome assembly GCF_035609145.1 of Eleutherodactylus coqui. Classification (NCBI taxonomy): domain Eukaryota; kingdom Metazoa; phylum Chordata; class Amphibia; order Anura; family Eleutherodactylidae; genus Eleutherodactylus; species Eleutherodactylus coqui. The sequence goes on from NC_089844.1 coordinate 181,266,830, forward strand.
AAGAGTATAGGCTGACCGCTCAAAACATTCAGTAGTGAGAGTATGGGCAGACCACGTAAACATTTTTGTAGTAATAGTATAGGTGAACCTCTCAAACCTTTCAGTAGAAAGAGTTTAGGCGGACCCCTCAAACTTTTCTGTAGCAAGAGTATAGGCAAACACTTCAAACCTTTCAGTTGCAGGAGTATAGGTGGACCCATGAAACTTTTCTGTAGCAAGTGTATAGGTGGACCCCCGAAACTTTTCTGTAGCAAGAGTACAGGCGGACCGCTGAAACATTTCTGTAGCAAGAGTAGAGTTGAACCCCTAAAACCTTTCAGTTGCATGATTATAGGCAGACGCCTCAAACTTTTCTGTAGCAAGAGTATAGGCAGACCCCCTAAACTTTTCTGTAGCAAGAGTACACGCGGACCCCTGAAACTTTTCTGTAACAAGATTAGAGGTGAACCTCTCAAAACTGTCAGTAGCAAGAGTATGGGTGGACCATGAAAACATTTCTGTAGCAAGAGTATATGTGAACCCCTCAGGCCTTTCAGAAGCAAGAGTATAGGCAGACCCTTCAAACGTTTCTGCAGCAAGAGTGTAAGTGGACCCCTGAAACTTTTCTGTAGCAAGAGTATAGGTAAACCCCTCAAACCTTTCAGTTGCGAGAGTATGGGCGAACCTCTCAAACTTTTCTGTAGCAAGAGTATAGGCGAACCCCTCAAAATATTCAGTAGAGAGAGTATGGGCAGACCACTTAAACATTTCTATAGCAATAGTATAGGTGAACCCGTCAAACCTTTCAGTAGCAAGAGTTTTGGCGGACCCCTGAAACTTTTCTGTAGCAAGAGTATAGGCAAACCCTTCAAACCTTTCAGTTGCAGTATAGGCGGACCCGTGAAACTTTTCTGTAGCAAGAGTATAGGCGAACACCTGAAACTTTTCTGTAGCAAGAGTAGAGTTGAACCCCTAAAACCTTTCAGTTGCGAGAGTATTGGCGGATCCCCGAATCATTTCTGTAGCAACAGTATAAGCGAACTCCTCAAAACTTTCAGTAGCAAGATTATAATCACACCCCTCAAACTTTTCTGTAGCAAGAGTATAGGTGGACCCCTGAAAATTTTCTGTAGCAAGAGTATAGGCGAACACCTCAAACCTTTCAGTTGTGAGAGTATGAGTAGACCCCGGAAACATTTTTGTAGGAAGAGTATAACCGAACCCCTCAAACCTTTCAGTAGTGAGAGTATGGGCAGACCACGTGAACATTTCTGTAGCAATAGAATAGGTGAACGCCTCAAACCTTTCAGTAGCAAGAGTTTTGGCGGACCCCTCAAACTTTTTTGTAGCAAGAGTATAGACAAACCCTTCAAACTTTTCAGTTGCAGGAGTATAGGCGAACCCATGAAAAATTTCTGTTACAAGAGTATAGGTGAACCCCTCAAACCATTCAGTTGTGAGAGTATGGGCGAACCCTGGAAACATTTCTGTAGCAACAGTATAGGCGGGCCCCTCAAACATTTCAGTAGCAAGTATATAGGCCAACCCCTCAAACTGTTCTGTAGCAAGAGTATAGGCTGACCGCTCAAAACATTCAGTAGTGAGAGTATGGGCAGACCACGTAAACATTTTTGTAGTAATAGTATAGATGAACCCCTCAAACCTTTCAGTAGAAAGAGTTTAGGCGGACCCCTCAAACTTTTCTGTAGCAAGAGTATAGGCAAACACTTCAAACCTTTCAGTTGCAGGAGTATAGGTGGACCCATGAAACTTTTCTGTAGCAAGTGTATAGGTGGAACCCCGAAACTATTCTGTAGCAAGAGTACAGGCGGACCGCTGAAACATTTCTGTAGCAAGAGTAGAGTTGAACCCCTAAAACCTTTCAGTTGCATGATTATAGGCAGACGCCTCAAACTTTTCTGTAGCAAGAGTATAGGCAGACCCCCTAAACATTTCTGTAGCAAGAGTACACGCGGACCCCTGAAACTTTTCTGTAACAAGATTAGAGGTGAACCCCTCAAAACTGTCAGTAGCAAGAGTATGGGTGGACCATGAAAACATTTCTGTAGCAAGAGTATATGTGAACCCCTCAGGCCTTTCAGAAGCAAGAGTATAGGCAGACCCTTCAAACGTTTCTGCAGCAAGAGTGTAAGTGGACCCCTGAAACTTTTCTGTAGCAAGAGTATAGGTAAACCCCTCAAACCTTTAAGTTGCGAGAGTATGGGCGAACCTCTCAAACTTTTCTGTAGCAAGAGTATAGGCGGACCCCTCAAGCATTTCTGTAGCAAGAGTATAGGCGAACCCCTCAAAATATTCAGTAGAGAGAGTATGGTCAGACCACTTAAACATTTCTATAGCAATAGTATAGGTGAACCCGTCAAACCTTTCAGTAGCAAGAGTTTAGGCATACCCCTGAAACTTTTCTGTAGCAAGAGTATAGGCAAACCCTTCAAACCTTTCAGTTGCAGGAGTATAGGCGGACCCGTGAAACTTTTCTGTAGCAAGTGTATAGGTGGACCCCCGAAACTTTTCTGTAGCAAGAGTATAGGCAGACCCCTGAAACTTTTCTGTAGCAAGAGTAGAGTTGAACCCCTAAAACCTTTCAGTTGCGAGAGTATTGGCGGATCCCCGAATCATTTCTGTAGCAACAGTATAAGCGAACTCCTCAAAACTTTCTGTAGCAAGAGTATAATCACACCCCTCAAACTTTTCTGTAGCAAGAGTATAGGCGGACCCCTGAAATTTTCCTGTAGCAAGAGTATAGGCGAACACCTCATACTTTTCAGTTGCGAGAGTATGAGTAGACCCCGGAAACTTTTTTGTAGGAAGAGTATAAGCGAACCCCTCAAACCTTTCAGTTGCGAGAGTATGGGCGGACCCTGGAAAGATTTCTGTAGCAACAGTTTAGGTGGACCCCTCAAACCTTTCAGCAGCAAGTATATAGGTAGACCCCTCAAACTTTTCTGTAGCAAGAGTATAGGCGGACCCCTGAAACTTTTCTGCAGCAAAAGTAAATGCGAACCCCTCAAACCTTTCAGCTGCGCGAGTATGGGTGGCCCCTGGAAACATTTCTGTAGCAAGAGTATAAGCGAACTCCTCAAACATTGGTGTACCAAAAGTATACGCGAACACCTGAAAAAATTCATTGACCAGGAGTATAGGCAAAGCCTGCAAAAAGTAGTTGGCTAAGAGTATAGGCGAGGACCTGAAAAATTGGTATACCAAGAGTACAAGTGTACCTCTGAAAAATTGCTTAACCCCGAGGGCAGGTGAAAGCCCTAAATATTTTTTAAAGATACAGCTCCTTATTGCCTAATTTGTAACAGAGCCTGGAGGCAGCCCTCCCAAAACATTGGTTTTAACTGAGCCTTTTGGGCTGCAGAAAAATTAGCGGTTCAGCGTGATGACATGCTGTTTGAGGAGGATTAGGGGGAGGAGTAATATCCGAGAGGGAGAGACCTAGCTATTTCTCCCCTTTTTTGGGGTGCTAGTGGATGCATATTTCACCTGTTGCTGCTAAAAGAATCTTTAGGAGCTGCTGCTTTCCACCAGTGGAGAAGAGAAGTCTAGGGAAATGCAGCCTTTGTTCATCTTTATGAGTGTAAGCATGTCGGCGCTGGCATTTGACAGGCGGAACGCTTATCCGTGATGATTCCCCCAGCTGCACTAAACACCCTCTCTGACAAGATGCTAGCAGCAGGGGAAGCAAGCATCTCCAGGGTGTACAGCGTAAGTTCATTCCACGTGTCCAACTTTGACACCCAATAGTTATATGGAGCAGAGGCATTCACGGAGGACGGTGGTACGGTCGGCTATGTACTCCCTCACCATCTCAGCCTTGACTGGGGAGTGGCAACACACTCTTGCTGGGGAGCCATAAAACGGGCAAGAGCCTTGGAGAGTGTTCCCCTGCCTGCGCTGGACATGTTGCCTGATCCATGCACCTCCTACTAGTTGGCCTTCTGTACTGTGTCTTTTACCGCTAGCATTATCATATGGGAACTTTAGCATCACTTTTTTAACCAGGGCCCTGCAGAATTGCATCACTCTCGCACCCCTTTCCTCTTTGGGAATGAGTGTGGAAAGGCTTTCCTTACACCATGCGTCAAGAAGGGTGTACACCCAGTCATCCGTGTTGGCCAGAATGCGTCTAATGTGAGGGTCACGGGAAAGGCAGCCTAACATGAAGTCAGCCATGTGTGCCAGGGTCCCAGTGCGCAACACATCACGGTCCTCACTAAGAGGATGATTTTCATGATCCTCCGCCTCCTCCTCCTCTTCATCCCATACACGCTGAACAGATGAGAGGCAAGCAGCATGGGTACCCTCTGCCGTGTAGCCAGTAGTCTCTTCCCCCTCCTCCTCCTCCTCCTCCTCCCCCTCCAAAACGCGCTGAGATATAGACATGAGGGTGGTCTGGCTATCAAGCGACATACTGTCATCCTGTTCTAACCGCAAAGCGTTGGCCTTTAAGCTTAGCAGCGAACTTCCCAGCAGGCAAAGCAGCGGGATGGTAACGCTAATAATGGCCGCATCACTGCTCACCATTTGCGTAGACTCCTCAAAGTTTCCGAGGGCCTGGTAGATGCCTGCCATCCATGCCCACTCCTCTGTAAAGAATTGCGGAGGCTGACTACCACTCAGCCGCCCATGTTTCAGCTGGTTTTCCACTATTGCTCTATGCTGCTCGTACGGCCTGGCCAACATGTGCAGCGTAGCATTCCAGCATGCAGGCACATCACACAGCAGCTGAAACTGACATCGCAGGGTCCTCAGGGTTGCAGACGCGGTGCAACTTGCCGAGCAGGTCAAACAAGCTAGGTAGTTTTTCATAAACCTCTGAACCACCAGATTGAAGATGTAGGCCAGGCATGGCACATGTGTGAGCCTGCCAAGTTACTGCCGTTGTCACACACGACCATGCCCGGTTGGAGGCTTAGTTGCAAAAGCCAGAGGTCGGTCTGCTCTGTCAGACCCTGCAACAGCTCGGGGACCGCGTGCCTCTTGTCACCTAAGCTTATTAGTTTCAGCACAGCTTGCTGACACTTGCCCACCGCTGTGCGGCCGTGCTACGCGCTACTGACTGCTAGCGACGTGCTCACACTTCTTAATTAAGGTGGCGTAGGAAGAGGAGGGGGGGCTTTGGAGGAGTGGCATAAAACGCCGCAGCACCAGCACTGAGGTAGGACGTGAGCGGTCCCAGTCTGTGACTCGGTTCCAGCCTCCACCAAGTTCACTTAATGTGCCGTCATGGTAATATAGTGTCCCTGCCCGCCAGTACTTGTCCACGTATCCGTTGATAAGTGGACCTTCCCAGTAACTGTGCTGGTGAGGGCACAGTTAATGTTGCGGGAGACGTGCTGGTGTAGGACGGGGACTGCACACCGGGAAAAATTGTGGCAACTGGGTACCAAGTAGCGCGGGACTGCCGCCATTAGCACGTTTTTGAAAGCTTCCGTTTCCACAAGCCTGTATGGCAGCATCTCCAGGCTGATTAATTTGACAATGTGCACGTTTAAAGCTTGCGCATGCGGGTTGGTAGCGGTGTATTTCCACTTTCGCTCCAACACTTCTGTTAGCGACAGCTGAACGCTGCGCTGAGAGACATTGCTGGATGGAGTGGAGGACAGTGGAGGTGAAGGTGCGGGTGCAGGCCGGGAGGCGCTCTTGCCTGTGTCCTGGGAGGGGGATTGGATCTGTGTGGCAGGTTGGGGCACAGGGGAAGAGGCAATGGTGTGACCCTTCGTCCTACCTTGTGGGGTGTTTGGCCATCATATGCCTGCGCATGCTGGTGGTGGTGAGGCTGGTAGTGGTGGCTCCCCGGCTAATCTTGGTGCGAAACAGGTTGCACACCACTGTTCATCAGTCGTCCGTGCTCTCACAAAAAAACATCCACACCTTTGAACACCTAGCCCTCTGCACAGAGGCTTACCGCGAGGTGGTGCTTTGTGAAACAGTTGGGGGATTCTTCGCTCTGGCCCTGCCTCTACCCTGGCCACCCCACGGCCTCTTCCAACCTGTCCTGCTACTACACTTGCCTCCCCCTCTGAAGCCCTGTCCTCAGTAGGCTTAGCAAACCAGGTGGGGTCAGTCACCTACTTGTCCAGCGTCTCTTCCTCCGAATCCTCCCTTGGACTTAGTGCCCTTACTACTACCTCACTGACAGACAAATGTGTCTCATCATCATCATCCTTCTCACACACAAAAAGCTCTTGAGACAGTTGCCGGAAGTCCCCAGCCTCATCACCCATACTCCGGGAACTTTCCAAAGGTTGGGCATCGGTCACGTCAAACTCCTCAGGTGAGAGAGGAACCATTTTTTCCCACTCATGGCAGGGACCCGAGAACAGTTCCTGGGAGTCTGCCTGCTCAGAATATGTCATTTTCATGGAGTGCGGAGGCTGGGAGGAAGGAGGAGCAGCAGCCAGAGGATTCAGAGTTGCAGTCCATAGGCCGGAAGTAGTGGACTGCGTAGAACAGGGGTCCCCAACCACCGGGCCGCGGACCAGGGCCCAGGGCCGGGCCGTTGGGTGTTTAGCGTCGGTCCGCGGCACCGCCGGGAACTTTTGCTCTAAACACAAGGCCCGCGGGCCGAATCCAGCCCGTTGCCTTGTGTTATGTGGCTCGCGGCGTGCGGACGCCGCTCACCACTGAAGCGATTACCAGCGGGGGCGCCGCAGCTTCCCGCTAGTAATCGCGCTGATCCCGGCGCACACTGACGTGTGCAGCCCGGAACGCCTTCCTCCCCGAGTCCCCTGCTCATTAGTTCCGCAGGAGAGGACTCGGGGAGGAAGTGTTCCGGGCTGCACACTGACGTCAGGGCAGACAGCGATGCTGACAGCAGGGAGGAGGTAAGTATATGGGTTGGGAGGCTGCTTACTACTGGGGGGGGGGGCTGCCTATTATGGGGGGCTACTTATTACAGGGGAAGGGGATGCCTATTACACGGGGCTGGTTATTACTGGGGGGGGCCTGCTTATTACTGGGAGGGTTGCTTACTAAGGGAGGTGGGGGCTACTTATTACAGGGGAAGGGACTGCTTATTACTGGGGGGGCTACTTATTACAGGGGAAGGGGCTGCCTATTACTGGGGGGGGGGACCTGTCTATTACTGGGGGGAATGCTTATTGGGGGGGATGCTTATTACTGAGGGGATGGGGGCTACTTATTACTGGGGGGGCTGCTTATTACTGGGGGGAGGCTGCTTATTACTGGAGGGGAACTGCTTATTACTGGGGGGATTGCTTACTGGGGGGGCTGCCTATTACTGGGGGGGGCTGTCTATTACTGGGGGTGGGGTGCTGTCTATTACTGGGGGTGGCTCTGCCTATTACAGGGGGGGACCTGCTTATTACAGGGGGGGACCTGCTTATTACTGGGGGTGGGGGCTACTTATTACAGGGGGAGGGGCTGCTAATTACTGAGAGGTGGGGGCTGTCTATTACTGGGGGGGAGATAAATTATATGCTGCCCTATGTTTGTGCTGGGGAGGGGGGGGGTAGATTATATACTGCCCTATGTGTGTGCTGCCAGGCAGGGGGGGGGGATATATTATACTGCCCTATGTGTGTACTGCCAGAACATTCTAGATGTCATAATTAAATAAGAATGCACTAAACTCCAACCCCCTTCATAGCCCCGCCCATATAACCAAAGCCCCGCCCATGTCCCGCCCAACCCTGCCGGGCCTTGTAAAAATGGTCTTGCTTGAAGCCGGTCCCTGGTGCCAAAAAGGTTGGGGACCCCTGGCGTAGAAGACTGGGTGGTCAATACATTGCTGGATGCATTTTCTGCCATCTACGACAGGACCTGCTCACACTGCTCTGTTTGTAATAAAGGTCTATCACGCGGACCCATAAATTGGGATATGAATTTGGCAACCTCAGAAACTTGCCTCTTTCTCAATCCTGCAGCAGCCGGCTGTGATTCACCTGGACCAGGAACTCGGTCTGTGCCCACACCCTCGATTGGATGTCCGCGTCCCAGCCAGCCATAACAGTAATGCACATAGTCAGATGTAGCCCTAAAAAGCACAGTTGGCGTTCTTGAAGCCAGAACCTATGCTAACACTTTCCCTATATCAGCAGCAGCACTTTCCCTAACCTCTACCAGCGTGTGTCTGAGGCGAGCCGTGGGCAGGACAGCTTTAAGTACTCGGCAGTCACTTGATCTCACCAGCCACTCACTGCTGGGGGGTGGGATAGGGCTGACACGTCACAGGAGGAAGTGGTAATGCCTTCCTGTCTATTGGCTAGAAAATGGCGCTAAACCTGCGGGGAAGGAAATGGAATTGACTCGAGTACCGCGTGGTGTTCATCTCAAGTAACGAGCATCTCGAGTACCCTAATGCTTGAACGAGCATCAAGCTTGAACGACTGAGCTCGCTCATCTCTATGAGTGACCTTTTAAAAGGAGAATTTAGCCCTCTAGCATTTTGTGACATTACTTTAACCAACATAGTGATTAGGAAATAAGCATATAGTTGTGGAAGTTTGAGAACTTACTGCGCCTGGATAAAGTATAGAGAATACCGTAAGTTAAACATCAACAGAAAGAGCAGGTCTGTCACCATTGAGCAGTGTCTTTGGTATATATTGCAGTGTCTCTGAGTGACAAACTGAAAGAAAAAAACAGTTCAACAGAAAAAATGTTAGAGCAGGAATTATTACCTGCATTGTTTGGGAGGCGATATTAATAGTCCACCTGACAGCATCCGCCTTTTACAGTAGGTGTTTTTGTTTGACGTGTCACACTTAATTAGGGTAGATTATCTGTCTTAGTGTCCAGTGAGATTAGATGTGATATAACCTATTTTGATCTCTGCAGTGGCTCGTGTTTTTGATTGTTGTCAATCGGTAATCCCCATTTTGTTAGGAGCTTTTTCCCCTCTTCAGGTGAGGTTATTATATGCAGGATACCGCCTCTGTGGATCAGAAGCTTTGTGGGGAATCCCCATTTGTATAGGATTTTTACTGCACGCAGGGTTAGCGTTATGGGCAAAAAGGCTCTTCTTGCCTGCATAGTTGTAGGGGAGAGGTCTGCAAAAAGATGAATGTTGGAGTATGATGCAGGCAGCGGGTTCGCTTTATGTGAAGCGTACATTAAGGCCTCTTTCATATGAAAAAAATGAATTCTCCCAATGGTGTCTCTTGGTACTTTTTCTGGAATATGGCTAGGTTTAGGCAGTCTATGGATTCTATTGATTATAAGTTCTTGTTGAGGAGTATTTGGAAGCAAGGTAGAGATAAATTTTGATAGGTATTCTTTCAATTCACTCTGACTGACGCTTTCAGGAACTTCCCTCATTTTTATGTTATTGTGTCTGCTCATATCCTCCAAATCAGCCATCTTCTTTTTCATAACTGCTAGCTCCTCTGTCAAGGGATAATGTGCATCAATTAGAGAGTTATGCGATGTAATTAGCTCTTTCATTTTGTTGTCCATGTAATCTGTGCGGTTCCCTAATTTTTGTATGGAGGAATTGAATGCCGCAGACATGGAGGATATATCACTTTGAAATGATCCCCTCAGGGCAAGAATCATATTTTTAATAAATTCTAAAGAAGTGGGTTGTTTGGAAGTAGAAACATTTAGAATGGGGTTTTCTTCTTCTAATGTGTACTTATATTGTTATAGCTGTGTCTGCTTTGCTATTGGGGACTTAGGAGACAGCCTTGGTCTCTGTTTTTTCCGGGCTGGCTGGGTGAGTTACAGTGTTGGAGAGAGGTTGTTTGTGAGCCGGCGCCATTTTGTTGGGAGCATTGGGGCTGGGGTCTGCTCTTGCATTGGAGTGACTTACCCCCTCCTGAAGAGATGCCTGGCTGTGCCGATCTTCTGTGCCGTCCGCGGTGCTCGCGGCTCCCTCAGAGAGGTGGGGAGAGTTGGTTCGCTCTGAATTCCTTCCCTCCAAGGCTGTAGTAGAGGGGGGCCTGTGGCTCTGCACAGCGTGATCCCTGTCGGTGCTCCTGCTGTCATGGGAAGGGGGGCGGTGTGGATAATGGCAATCGCATAAAAGTTTTTAAAAAGTTAAATAAAGTTAAAAATTCATCTGCTCTCATGGATCGAATCCGCGAGGAGAGCTTAAACTACTCACCTCTGGCATCTGTGATGATCTGGACCTGCAAGGACCTGACATAGCCTTCTGCACATGCATGCCAGATGGCAAAATGTATGCAGAAGGCTGAAGGGCCTGGGAAATTCATAATTTCCCTGCTCCCAGCTGTCAAACATTGCTAAGAGCAGGGAAATGTCACTCGGGGCCATGATAGGTGGTTTTCAGTCACATGATGGAAAGTGAAAAAAATGTTTCAAAACAAGTTTCAAAAAGTTAGTTTCCTCTCCCTTCATGGATGATATCCATGAGGGGAGATGAAATTACTTATCTAAGGCCCCCAGATTTTTTTTTGAAAATCAGTTTTTATTAGATTTTTGTTGCATTATATAAACATACATGTAACTTGGCATATATATAGATCAGTTTTATGCCTAGTCCTACTGGGCTAGGAGCAGTATAAGAGCCATAACAAATAACAACTATGAGAAAACATATAGTTTAGTTTAGCACCAACTTGTACCCTTACACCGGGTATTACATCATCTCTCATATATAGTTCTTGGTGCATGGTAAACTAATAGACAAGACAGTGTGGGGGGGGGGGGGGTTGTGGAGGTGGGGTGGACAGGGGGAGGGTAGAAGATGTGGGAGGGGTGAGGTGATTGGCATCCGAGGTTGCCCGGGTGTTTGACTCACGAGACTCTCAGTGTTTCCTGTCTATATTCTTGATGCGGTGATCAAGTCCTCTCCTCTGTACATCAATCATCTCCAGAGGCGTATTCTAGGCTTGTTTGCTTATGTTAGGTCATATTTATGTGTATCGGGTACCCCCAAATGGGGGGGACAGCTGAGAAGGCACGGCACGAACCACCCTCATATATCCTGCATCAATCCCTCCACATTAGGGCCTTCCAGGGGCTCCACATCTGTATGAATTCATCATGTTTTCCTCTTCCCCAACTTGCTAATTCTTTTAAGTTGCAGATTAGGTCAACTTTCTCCCTCCATTGGTTCAATGAGGGTGGGGATTCCTGTAGCCACAATAGAGGGATAAGAGCCTTAGCTGCATCAATGGCCAGGGCAACTAATCTGTTCCTCATAGGATGGAAGGCTGTAGAAGGTCTCCAAAGGAAGATCAGGTCTGCAGTGAGTTTTAAGTTTGGTGACATGCCTTTTAGTATTTTTTCTACCCCCTTCCAGAATGGGATAATAAGAGGGCATTCCCACCATATATGGAGATATGAACCTACTCCCTGTTTACACCTCCAACATTTATCTTGAGGGGCAAGCTTATAAGCGGCTAACCATTGGGGGGTTTTATACCACCGTACCAAGAGTTTATAATGGCATTCTTGCATTAACAGGCATGGAGATAAGCCAAATGCTGTTTTTAATATAAGTTTTACTTCAGCTGGGGAAAGTGATATATTTAGCTCTTTCTCCCATGAAGCTAAGAACGCAGTCTTGGAAACCGTGGGTGGGGAGATAAACTTTCTCCTTAAAGGGGTTGTCCCGAGGCAGCAAGTGGGTCTATACACTTCTGCATGGCCATAATAATGCACTTTGTAATGTACATTGTGCATTAATTATGAGCCATACAGAAGTTATAAAAAGTTTTATACTTACCTGCTCCGTTGCTGGCGTCCTCGTCTCCATGGTGCCAACTAATTTTCGCCCTCCGATGGCCAAATTAGCCGCGCTTGCGCAGTCCTGGTCTTCTTCTTTTCTGAATGGGGCTCCGTGTAGCTCCGTGTAGCTCCGCCCCGTCACGTGCCGATTCCAGCCAATCAGGAGGCTGGAATCGGCAATGGACCGCACAGAAGCCCTGCGGTCCATGGAGACAGAGGATCCCGGCGGCCCTCCTAGCAGGTGAGTATGAAGACGCCGGACCGCCGGGATTCAGGTAAGCGCTGTGCGGGTTGTTTTTTTAACCCCTGCATCGGGGTTGTCTCGCGCCGAACGGGGGGGGGGGGGGGTTTAAAAAAAACAAAAACCTGTTTCGGCGCGGGACAACCCCTTTAAGTTAGAAATTTTCCTTGATACAGTGGAAACCTCTCCCAGGATCTTTTCAAAGGGGGTTTTAAGGCCTTGTAGATTTATAAGTGTTTAGAAACTTCCCTATGGAGCTGGTTATGTGGGCTGTCTGTAGGAAAGAGAATTTATGATTGGGTAGTAGGTTCTGGAGGATCTCCTCTGTTTTTTTGTGAGATTGAGTTTGAATATCTTTCACCCTCCCTGCGGAAAAACTCTTCCACAGACTCTCCGTTGAGGGGTCTGGGGGGACCCCTATCAACCTATGTAGGGTTCGTAGTGGGGAGAGCAGGGAGGGTGTTGGAGCTAGGGAATCCCTAAGGTTGTCCCAGGCCTCGCAGGGGCCCCCAAATAGAGGGTTAAAGCTTGTTGTTTTATATTTAGATTTCGCAGGGTACCACAGGTCCTCCATTATAGATGAGCTGTGTGCTTTCTCCGCTAGATTAAATAGTAAAGAATCTTTCGTTGGTTGAGCCAGCTCCATCCAATAATTTAACTGGGTTGCCTTATGGTAGTCCCTCACGCAGGGCAGATCGATTCCTCTTTCAGCTCGTCGTTTTATCATCAAACTATAAGCTAAGCGTGGTCTCCTCTGCCTTCAAACATAACTGGTGAAAGCTCTCCTTATGCTCTCAAAGAAGGTTCTAGGTAGAGCAATCGGTACCATGCGAATTTTGTACAAAATTATTGGTAGTACATACGATTTTATAATATTTTTTTTTTACCAAACCACGATATAAAAGGGAGGTCATATGAGAATAACTTGCTTTTTATATGTGGTATGAGAGGCTTGAAATTTTAGGAATATAGGTCTTCAGTTTTTTTAGTCAGTTTAATGCCAAGATAGTCGATTGCTGAGTTAGACCAAGTGAAGGGGAAGCAAGATTTCAAATTGCGGTAATAAAGTTCCGATATTGAAATATTTAAGATGGTGGACTTGGAGAAATTAATTTTGAAATTTGATATTCTCCCAAAGTCTTCTAGTTGTGTAATCAGTTTGGGCAGACTTTTTTCTGGTTCGGTAATGACTATTGCTATATCATCTGCAAATGCCGCAGTTGAGAGGGTGTTTTGGCCACAACTTAATTCGTGTATATTTGGGTCTTGTCTAATGCTCTGTAGAAGAGGTTCGAGGGTTAGGATGAAGAGGGTGGGGGATAGTGGACAACCCTGACGAGTCCCATTATGAATGTCAACTGGGGCCGACAATATTTCATTAGCCTTTATTCTGGCATATGGGTTGGCGTATAAGGAAAATATAGCTTTGATAAAGGGTTCTGGAAGGCCGAATTTCTCCAGCACCGCCTCCATGTACATCCAGCTAACCCTATCAAACGCTTTTTCAGCGTCAGTGCTGGCAATGACCATTGGGATATTGTGAGTCCGCGCATATCTTATTGCGTGTAGAAGACGGTAGCAGTTGTCACGACCCTCCCTTCCCTTCACAAAGCCTGCTTGTTCGCTATTAATTAGTGATGGTATGTAGTCTTCTAAACGTTTGGATAGCAGCTTGGCCCACAATTTCATATCCTGATTTATTAAGGATATTGGCCTATAGCTGCTACACTCTTCGGGATCTTTGCCTTATTTGTATATTAGCGTAATCTGTGCTTCCAGTGCCTGTTTGGGCAGGGGTTTCCCCTGTAATAGTGCGTTAAACAAGTTTGTTAGCTGCGGGATCAGAATTGGTTTAAAAGTTTTATAGTAGGTCAAGGTAAGGCCGTCAGGGCCAGCGCTTTTTCCTTGTGCACAGGAATCTATTGTATCCTCAATTTCCTGTTGGGTTATTGGGGTCAGGAGAGAGCGAGCTCCGTCCATTTCCAGTTTAGGGAGGTGTACTGAGTCTAGGAATGAATTAATTTGTGCTTTAGTTTGCTGAGGGTCTGTATATTCGGGTTTTGACTCTGTAGGTCGTAGAGTGTTGAGTAAAATTGGTGAAACTCCCTCGCGATTCCCGTTGAGGAGGACACAATATCCCCTGTTTGGGTTTTTATTGAGTTTATATGGTTTCTGCTGCGTTTATTTTTAATTAAAGCTGTTATAAATTTACTCCCTCTATTTCCGTGTGCATAGAGCGTATGTTTTAAGTAGAGATGTTTCTTATTAAATCTAGACTCTAGGGAGTTACGTAAATCTTGTCGCAGGCCTATTAGTTCTTCTAAGTTATCTTTATTTTGAGTGCTTTTAGCTACCTGCTCAAGAGCGGCAATTTGTGTGAGTTTCTCATCGATTTCTTTTTGCTGCTGTTTTTTGGCTCTTGTACCTAAGTCGATGAGAAGGCCTCTGACATATGCCTTGTGGGCTTCCCAAACTATCAGAGTTCCTGTTTCGCCGTTAGTGTCAAGCTGAAAGTACTCTTGAAGTGACTCCTTAATTTGGGTTTTGTTTTCTAGTGTGTCTAATAATGAATCATTAAGGCGCCATCTCCACTCCTTCTGGATTTCTTGAAGCGGTAGGATATTAATGTGCAAGGGGGCGTGGTCAGATATCGTCATAGGTTCTATGACGGCGCTCTTCATAGAAGTTAGGAGTTTGGCGGAGATAAAGAGGTAATCTAACCTCTGGTAGGAGGAATGTACTGTGGAGTAATAGGTGTAGTCCTTAGTGGATGGGTAGAGGATTCGCCAGGTGTCTATTACTTTTAATTTTTGTAGGGTCCTGCTCAGCGCCTTCAGTTTCCTCTGCGAGACCTGGGACCTACCCCCCGAGGAGTCCAGCAGTGGATTAAAGGTCAGATTCCAGTCGCCTCCAACAACGACCTGAGCTGAGGCGAAATTCCCAAGCACCTCAAGCTGCTTAATTAGCCATGGCACCTGATCTGTGTTGGGAGCATATAAATTAGCTAGGGTCAATTTGGTGTTGTTAATCGATCCCATGAGGAACAAGACCCTACCCTCACCATCTGCATATTGTGCTTCGCATTTAAAGACCAGAGATTTGTGGAATAGGATGGAGACCCCCTTTGATGCCAAAGTAGGGTGTGTGTTGTGGAAGGCCTGAGGGAAGTGTCTGCCTGGTAGGGCGATACATCTATCTCCTTTAAACTGTGTCTCCTGTAAAAAAAGGATTTTCGTGCCATACCTTCTCAGCATGAGGGAGAGGTTGTGCCTCTTAAGGGGAGAGTTTAAGCCTCGTATGTTTAAGGTAGTGATACGGATGTCTGCCATTGGAGCTTTCTATCGGTCAGTGAGGAGAGATTTTCCTTCTCGGACGGGCCGGCTAGATATGGAGGGAAGCAGAACAGTAAGATAAATCTATACCGTGCCTTTAAAAGCGCTTAAATGTGAGTCTGCTAGAGGGTCTGTAGAGATAGAGATCCGTAGATGTTAGGTAATACGGAAGAGGTTGGTGGTAGTGGGGGAAGACACAAAAGGGAGAGGGAGTCGTTAGGTAGAGGGTAGAGTTAGGCAAGTGCCTATAGTAATCCCCAGGAATCCACCGGGCTGGATGTCCAACAATTGGGATATTTCCGCACGACGGGTTACAACTGAGTGAAAAGTGGGGGGAATGAAACAGTAATATCAACAGAATATTAGTTAAAGTTTCAAAGTGATCCTGATCAGTACATGCGCTAACCAAACAGACATTGAAATAGGAGGATTAAAGTCCTTCAAACTTAGAAATGGAAGGCGGGTAGCAATGTTGCTACGGCAATAGTAATCCTGAGGGTTCTCGAAGAAGAAGATAAATTTTCCAAACAATGCATAGCTTTAGCTTCAGGTTCCGCTTCTATTTATGTCTTCCTTGCTCTTCTTTTTTTTACTTTTAGGGGATTTGGCGGGTCCCACAAGTTGCCAGGTATCTGTCGCCGGTAGATGAGAGAGTGGGGGCGGCTCTGGTAGTGGCATCCAGTTTGGTATTTCTATTGGGTCAAGTTGTGAGGGTATATGTATATATTGTCAAATGTTTTTTATGCTTTTATACCTGTATGCAAGTTCTATTCAAAGTTAAAATGAGAAAGACTTATATGTCGCCTTACATCAGATATTCCAAAAGTTTGCAAGGCTGAGAGAGATGTGTCTAGAAATTCAGAGATGATACAGAACCGAACACGAAGGCCGCGTGCTTGGCTGTTTTCCCAGAGGCGCCGTATCAAGATAACGACTGTTTAACTACGTATATGACTATCAGTGCCTCAGCCGGAAATCCGGACTTAACATATATGGTTATGCGGTGAATTTGAGCCAATGAGACCATCACCCATTCCTAGTGATGAGACCAAGGGTATCCCATGTAATCTGTAATAAAGTGCGCAGTTATGTCCCCGTGTGAGGAACTATACCAGACCTCCGCGTGTGGTGTCTCTTCTTTACCGCCGGCAGCGGGGCATTGGGGTGGGCCTGATTGGTGCTGTACGCAGAAAATTTCCCTAACAAATAGCGCCCAACGTGGGGCGGTAAAACCGGAGCTGTGCAGCGCAGTCCACCCGGATCCACGCCACGGGGAAGCCGTCCTGCTGCAAACTGAGCCTGATCAACTCACAGAACTCCAGGTAAGACCGGCATATATTTATGTTGTGTTTTACGCTGAGAGTCTTGTAGCAGAAGGGACTATCTGTGTTTTGTGACAGGACGGGTTGGGTTAAGAGTTCTACACGGTAACTCGTGGGCTTCGGGTTTGCCGTCACGGACCACTGACCGTGATAAGCGCACCAATCGCTCACCCAGAAACTAGTCACTAGTCTATTTGTACTCTGAAGTCCGTAGCGTTTTAACGATAGTGAAGGTTGTTTGTTGTATCTGCAGAATTTTTTCTCTTTCTTTTCATTTAGTCTCATAAGAGAAGGGACCCTCGGTTGTTTTGCCATATATATAAGGGGCTAACAATTTGATTTAAGAGGGATGCATTTTGTGAGACAGGCTTCATAGGAGAAGGGACTCTCGGTTGTTTTGCTCTATATATGGGGCTAACGATTAGATTTCAGAGAGATGCATTCTGTGAGGCTGGTTCCATAGGAGAAGAGACCTTCGGTTGTTTTGCCAGTATATAAGGGGCTGACAATTTGGTTTAAGAAGGATACATTCTATGGAGCGTTTTATTATTATTATTGTTGTTCTAATATGCGTAAGACCTTATTAAAGAAGACGGAGCCCCTCAAGGGCTGCCGCCATGCGGATGAATTGGTGGAGGAGAGACAAGGGTCTCAATTTGTAAAATCTAAGAAAACTCTTATGAAAATGTGTAACAAGGACCCGCACGGTAGATTACAGCATAGTGACTGGGAGGAGGTCTTTAGGACCAAGAAGGGTGCCTTGAAAGACCAAGGTTTGCTAGAAAGTGCTGAAGTGAGGAGCATAGAGACAGTCAGAGGAAGTTAAGTATGTACACGTATTAAGAAAGTATCCGTAAGTGAAATGTTGGAAAGTACAGTAAGTGATCAAGAGGGTGTCGGGAGAGTGTCTATTGAAGGTTACATTGGCAGTTAGGTAGGGAGAGAAGTATGGGGAACAAGCAAAGTCGAGAGGAAAGTTACAAGACGCGATTTGGTGACAGAGAGAGAGAGAGAGGAAAAGGTGTATAATACTAGTTGGAGAGATATAAATGTGTGTGTGTGTGTGTGTGTGTATATATGTATATATGTACAAATGGTTAACTGAGCTTGCTTTTAGTGAGAGAAGGATTGTTTACTTGAAGCTGCAGCTTGTGTCTAGCTTCCAAGGCCAAGCGATAACAGAGCGACAGAGAAGGAAAGGAAGGGGAGCTGAAAGATACCCACGCATTCTAAAATATATCAGCATTTCATACAGCATATAATCGCTTCAGTAAATAAGAAAGATACAATGTCTCAGTCACTCAAACTTTTTCACATAATTTGTCAAAAATAGCGCTCATTAAAATCTCATCTCAATAGAATCATGTACTTTATAACATTATAGCACTCACCTAAATGTTTTTCAACTGATGTATGTATGTTTGTCACACTTTTTGTCTGTGCATCTGTATATACTGGTACACCTTTAATGGGGGGTGACGGGGCAGACTTGAGTGCATGGATCGATGAGAGTTAATGCCCAGTGTTCAGGCTGTGATGAATGTAAAATGTGTGATGCGGATATTGACTGGGGATAAAAGTGTTCCCCACCCCATACATAAGACTTTACTTGGTTGTGATGTGGACGTGCAGACTGTGGAGCTTAAATGAAGGTGAAAAAAAGACGTAAGCGGCCAGTATCGAGGGGGTGGAGCTAGATGACGTAATGGATCATCCTTCTTTTGTCCACGAAGGAGGGGGTGAGAATCTTGAGCAGCTAGTAAAAGTTGTTTTTTTTCCTCAAATTTGATAAGACATTACAGGCAGGATCAGATTAATGATGAATTCACTTAAAGGATATCACATTTCAAATATTAATACATGTTTGTAGATTATTCTGCCCCGATGTAACTCATGTCTCTGTTATTGGTGCTTACATCTTACAGGCCTTATCTGCATCCATCAAATCTTTTTACAATGTTGTACTACCTTGAACCCGGCTACTCTTCTTACAATTGAGTACCCTGGTTCAAAGGGGGGGGGGGGGAGGAGAAGGCATAGGTCATCTAGGTATTGCAAATCAGCCATTTTAAAAAATTTTTGCAACAAGATTCTGATCTATTTGAAATAGAATACCAGCATGATTGTCTAGCATTAATGCAACAAGAAAATTTAAGTTTTAAAAAGTTACTGAAAGCCCTTGTTAATAATGCATTTTTTGAGTTGCTTTTTATAGATGGTACCAGGGGTGATTGACGACTCCACACTGGATATGCAGTGGTCACACAACAAGATGTCCTAAAAGCAGAAGCTCTGCCTCCGCATGTCTCAGCACAAGAAGCGCAACTGAAGGCCCTCACTGAGGTGAGTAGAGTGGCGAAAGGTAAGACGGCAAACATTTACACTGATTCCCGGTATGCATTTGGCATAGCTCATGATTACGGCCCAACATGGAAGGCCAGACAGTTTTTTACCTCAGCAGGACAGCCAATTAAGAATGGTGCAGTGGTGCAGAGTCTCATGGAGGCCCTACTTCTACCTAACAAAGTGGAAAGCTCACACCAGTTCCTACACCGGAGAAACAAGAGGCAATGCCATCACAGACCACACAGCAAAGGCAGCGGCCCTCAAGCCGTGGAAGAAAGAAGAAAATAAGAATTTGACTAAAAACTTTGGACTTTGATAAAAACTTTGGACTTTGATATACTAAGGACTTTACAGTTACAAGCCAGCAAGGAAGAAAAGGAAAAATGGACTAAAAAGGGACGGCGTATGGCGAACAGTCAACAGCACTTGCCTACCACAGTCCCTGTGCCCCATGATGGCCCAGCTGATGCACGGAAAGACGCACCTCTCAAAGCAGCAATGATGTCGACGCTTGAACAAGGACGGGTGGCTCCTGGGTTTTCTGTAGCTGCTGCATCATTTGTCCAATTTTGCATCATCTTTGCCGTAAGCAACAGGGCAGAAGTAAATTTGCCATATAACACTTGCCGGGGCCACTCTACCCATTTCAGGGATTGCAAATTGGCTACATTCAGCTCCCACTTGTTGGGAAGTATGAATATGTGCTTGTTGTTGTTGATGTTTTTCAGGTTGGAAAGACCTACCTTGTTACCAAAGTAAATAAGCAGGTAACCACACAGAAGCTCATGAACGAGATAATCCGCAGATACAGGGTACCGGAAGTGATTGAGTCAAACAAAGGTACACACTTCACAGGTGAAATAATGCAATACATCATGTCTGTTTTAGGTATATTCCAGACTTTTCACACACCCTACCATCCGCGGAGTAGTGGGAAAGTAGATACAAAAGACAATGGAGGAAAATGGGCAAATTTTTAATTGAGTGTCTTCTATTAGTTTTTCTTTTTCTCCGGAGGGTACATGCCACAGTAGCTGAGTTTGGGGAATGATTTTCTTGTTAATTTTGTCATAGGCCCCTCCAAGGAATTGTCAATAACGCATTCTGCAGTCTCTGCTTTTCTCCCAGGTCCTACAGATGAGTGTCACAATCTGAAACCAGGTGACAGGGTCTATGTAAAAAAGTTTGAGAGAGAAACCTGGTTTGCAGGTCCTTACCAGATGTTGTTCACCACCCCAACTGCAGTCAAGCTCAAAGGAAAGCCAACTTGGATCCACACCTCACACTGCAAAAAGGCCCTGGGTCCCGGAGCACAGAACTCATGATCCTGCATATCCTTTACA
This sequence comes from Eleutherodactylus coqui, assembly GCF_035609145.1. Classification (NCBI taxonomy): domain Eukaryota; kingdom Metazoa; phylum Chordata; class Amphibia; order Anura; family Eleutherodactylidae; genus Eleutherodactylus; species Eleutherodactylus coqui. The sequence goes on from NC_089844.1 coordinate 181,287,075, forward strand.
GGTTATGGGCAGGATTGGGGACCTGGGCGGAAGTGGCTGTCACAGTGACATTGTGGTACAATTTCTCTAACACACACAAGTAGCCACATACACCTTTGACTACTGTACACTAGCCCCCTGTTTCAGGGATCAGAACAAATTAATACAATCAAATGTGCAATGTGAAGACTCTAAGAGAGAAGTTGACGCTCCAGGTGGTAACTTTGATCCACATGTATACATAGATGCAATAGAAGTGCCAAGGGGGGTGCCAGATGAATTTAACTCTAGAGATCAGGTTAAAGCAGGTTTTGAGTCCTTATTTGCTATTGTCACTGTTAATAATAATGTAGATTGGATGAATTACATCTATTACAATCAGCAGAGGTTTGTAAACTACACAAGAGATGCTTTGCAAGTGTTAGCTGACCAGTTAGGGCCCACGGCATCCATGGCGTTCCAAAATAGAGTGGCCCTGGATATGATTTTAGCAGAAAGAGGTGGGGTATGTAATTTCCTGTATGTGTATTATCCCTTTGATCAAAAAGAGTATGAGTAAGGGACTGGACAATGTGACACCAACGTTTCCCTTGTTTGAAAAAGATGAAGAGCCAGTTCCGATAATGCCAACCACGTACGTTACCAGAAGAATGGAGAAATGTACTAGTACTGCGCCTGCCCCGATCTCCTAAGATAGATTGTCAGTGGAATTCCCATTTGCCTAGGGATAGTGCAGAAGACCTTAGGTTCCGGCGAGGGCGCACCCTGTGGGGTGTTAACTTGTACAGATAGAGGGTATGGATGCCCGGAAATGAGCCCAGGGAATCCATGGCCTCCTTCTGAGGTGAGGTAGGGATCCCCCTCCTAGCAGTAGGGCCTTACGGGCAGTGGGGAAACCCTGAAGCAAGGGAGAGGCGACCGAGGAAGAGTGCAAGGCCTGGTGCTTGATCTCCATATAAGTTTTTAGGGGGGTTTGTGAGGGTATATGTATATATTGCCAAATGTTTTTTATGCTTTTATACCTGTATGCAAGTTCTCTTCAAAGTTAAAATGAGAAAAACTTTTATGTCACCTTACATCAGATATTCCAAAAGTTTGCAAGGCTGAGAGAGATGTGTCCAGAAATTCAGAGATGATACTGAACCGAACACGAAGGCCACGTGCTTGGCTGTTTTTTTTCCCAGAGGCGCTGTATCAAGATAACGACTGTTTAACTACGTATATGACTATCAGTGCCTCAGCCGGAAATCCGGACTTAACATATATGGTTATGCGGTGAATTTGAGCCAATGAGACCATCACCCATTCCTAGTGATGAGACTAAAGGGTATAAGATCCCATGTAATCTGTAATAAAGTGCGCAGTTATGTCCCCGTGTGAGGAACTATACCAGACCTCCGTGTGTGGTGTCTCTTCTTTACCGCCGGCAGCGGGGCATTGGGGTGGGCCTGATTGGTGCTGTACGCAGAAAATTTCCCTAACAAAGTCCCAGATGCTGCCAACAGTTCTTTAGGTCCTCTGGCATGCGGATGTTGAACCTTTTTTCCTTATAGGTAAACCCTATGCCAAAAGGGAAGAGCCATGCATATCTTATGTCTTTTGATTGTAGGGCATCTGTTAGCGGGCGAAGAAGGCGGCGTTTTGAAAGGGTAGAGGGAGCGAGGTCCTGGAAAATTTGTATTGTTGTTTCCATACTTCAGATTCTGGTGATTTCTCGCAGCATTGAGCACCGCCAAAGCATCTTGAAAGGAGAGAAGTTTGCAGATGATGTCTCTCGGGGGTTCAGAATGTGCTGGGGGTTGACGAAGCGCTCTGTGTATACGCTCAATTGTAATTGAATCAGCTTTTTCTGAGCCCAGGAGTGAGGTGAAGAGCTCTTTCACAATTTTAGGGAGGACCTCTGACACCCAGGATTCAGGGAGGTTTTTTATCCTGATATTATTGCGCCTATTTCTATTTTCGAGGTCCTCTTGTGAGAGAAGCATTTTATTTAAATAGACATGGTGGTCATTCAGAATCTGGGCCATCTCTAGGGAGTGTGAGGTGATGGTGGAGGTAGAGGTCTCCAACTCCTCCACTTTTCTTCCCATGCTTCTAACCTCCTCTTTTATCTCCATTAACTCTGCGAGCACTGGGCACATAGTTTTAGCTAATAATTCTTTCATGAATCCTTTTGAGATTCTATCGCTCTCCTCACCTTCTGAGTACAAGTCTTCTCGCTCTCCGCGGACTGAAGTAGTGGAGTCTTGGCTCTTGCTGCCAGCGTGGGAAGAGCAGGACGCCCGCTCCTTTAAGTACCTCTGCATGTCTGCCTGGTTCCTGGCTGGCCGAGGAGTTCCAGTGTGCTCTCCGCCTTTCTCCTTCGTTGTTTTCACCATCCTCCGCATCTAATCGCTGCTGCTGTCGGTTCGAGTAAGCGCCGCTGCACGGGAGCTCAGCTCTCAGCAGCCATGTCTCTCCGCGGTCAGGCTTTACCCCTAAAAATTGGGATTTTTGTAGTTGATACGAACTTTTGTCTAAAGTCCTTAAAAATGATATCTGCAGTAGATCTGACCTACTCAGATCCGTAAAAATTGAGCTATGCTCTTAGGAGGCTTCTTGCTTTAATGCGAGTCAGGTAGTCCCCTGCAGATGTATGGCGTTATTCCGTATCAATGAGGTCAAGCAGGTTTTTGTTGGTAACAGACATGCATCTTCAGGAAAAATTATATTATTTTTGTGGAGCTGGGAAGACCAGCTCTGGAAAAATTAGTGCTGTGCCCTTATACAAAGTTCGGCCTGTCAGTCTGTCAAGCTGTTTCAGTAGCTTGGGATGTATACTCCTTACTTGTTTTACCTCTGCTCTCACCCACGACCGCGGGGCCCGGGAGGAGAGGGGGGGAATGGCGGAGAGTTTGAGCGGGAAAGAAGCTTGGCTGGGCTGTTCAGGGAGGTGAGAGGTATATTAGCTTCTGCGGCTCTTGAGGGACTGCCCGCTGTGTGAAGGAGCTTTCTAGGGGTTCCGGTACTCACAGTTCTGATGATAGCTTACAGATCTCCTCTGTGCCAGCGGCCGCCGTGCCCGATCGCGGGGCCGTCTGTGCTAGTGCAGTGTGGTCCGTTCTGCAAGCTCTGTGACTCACCGCTACCTCTCTCCTCTCCTTGCACTCAGATTTCGGGAGCTCTCCGGGGTAAGTCCGCTTTAGTTTTCAGCTTTTCTGGAGCATCCCTACGCGCGCTGCTTCCGTTCCTCTCTCAAAATTTAGGCCGCGGCTCCGTGCTGGTGTTAGGTCCCGACACTCCAACTCTTCCGATTTCGTGGCGAGACCCCTCCAAATGGCCCTTGCTCTGCAAACAAGCTGTTCTGGTTGGTATGAGATGCCACTGGTGTTAAAAGATGCTTTAAAGCTTCTCTGGCTCAGGAGCCCAGTTTCAGTGCGTCCTCACACTATGCAGGCTTTGTCAAATATATCTAAGGCCCCCAGATTTGTCACTCGATTGGATCTTTATTAGAGATGAGCGAGCACCAAAATGCTCGAGTGCTCGTTACTCGAGTCAAACTTTCAGTGATGCTCGAGAGTTCGTTTCGAGTAACGAACCCCATTGAAGTCAATGGGCGACTTCGAGCATTTTTGTATATGACTGGTGCTCCGCTAAGGTTTTCATTTGTGAAAATTTTATCAAATCACCAAAGTCATGTAAAAAACACAGAAATGGATAGGGCAGGCGAAGAGCAACATGCAGGGCTGCATTTCGGGCTCTGAGGTCTCACTATTAAGCCACAATAGTGGCAAGAGTAAGACACCCCCCCCACCCCCCGCACTGTCAGCATAACGATCATTTTCCTCTGCCACAGCTGTAACAGCTGTGGCAGAGAAGAACGATGTTAGCCCATTGAATTCAATGCAATATAGCCGTCTCCATTGAAAGCAATGGGCTGCCGGCGAGCGCAGGATGAATTTTCGGGAAGGGCTTAAAAATATAAGCCCTTACCTGAAAATCATCCTAAAATGTGTAAAAAGTTAAAAAAAATATACTCACCTTGTCCCGGCAGAACGATGTTAGCCCATTGAATTCAATGGAGCCGGCTCCATTGAAGCAATGGGCTGCCGGCGATCGCACAATGAATTTTCGGGAAGGGCTTAAATATATAAGCCCTTCCCTGCAATTCATCCAGAAATGTGTAAAAATAAAAAAAAAATATATACTCATCTAGTCCCGGCAGACGAAGTTCAGCCGCGGCCAGCTGGCAGTTCTCCTGAACTGCTCTCTGTAGTATTCAGCAGTCGGGGATTTAAAATCCCCGCCTGCTGAATGAGCTGCCTCTGATTGGTCACTGCCTGACCAATCAGAGGCAGCTCTCACTCACACCCATTCATGAATTCATGAATGGGTGAGTGAGTGCTGCCACTGATTGGCTCAGCTCAGCTGTCATTCAGCTGAGAGCTGCGCTGAGCCAATCAGAGGCAGCACTCACTTTTTGAGACCAGTGCATCTCAGCAAGCTTACAAAGGCTCCCAGAGCATCCCTTTCTACACCCCATTCTTGCCAGTAAGGTCAAGAAATACCCCATAAAATGTGTTGGGTTTGCAGCAAGCATGGGAGGAGGTAGGATACGCGGTTTTATTGCCCCATATGCCCATCTCATCCAGGCCTCAATAATTATCTCCGGGGGAGGATGCTTTTTAGGGAGTCAATTATTTTTCTGTACAAGTGTGCAATGGGGCCAGTAATTTTTAAAGAGGAAGAACAATGATCACATCATGTGCCCCTAGATCTTTTTAGATGTAAGCTGCCTGACAATGGTTTCTCCAGTTATAAAATTGCCTTTTCCATATTAGTTTTGCCCAGTTGTTTCCCATTTAGTGAGTAATGGGGACATGTATTTTCTCTGCACATGTATATAACCTTATATTTATTAGTTACACCTTATTTGTCACTTTTCTTCCCAAATTACCAGCTTATACAGATCCATTTGCAACCTATACTATCCTCTCTTGTGTTACTTGCTTTAGATAGTTTTGGATCATTTTCAAATATTAATATTTTATTGTACACAATGTCATTAATAAATATATTAAAAAGAATAGAGACCAATGCTGCCCCTCCCCCCCCCCCCTTGTTGCACTCCACAAGTAACCTCTCCAATACTGCCTCCTGTGCTACTCAACTAGTATTGGTGACCCAATCAGTACCAATGATAACTACTAGGGTGGCCCTTAGCTATAAATAATTTATCAAAAGTTAAACTTTTGCTGCTCCCACTCCCTAATCCTGTTCCAATCAACAAAAAAATGGGCTGTGCAGATCTTCAGCTCAATCGGATAATTGCTAGTCGACCATCAAAAGTCTTGAAGTGGGAATATAGTATACGCATTAGGCAATAATTAATTCCATTCAAAAGCGCTAAACTCTTCCCTACCCCAACCAATTTATTTTTTCTTCTTAGAGAAGTTTATGTGGACACATCCAGGCAACTCCAGCTATTTTAAAACATACAGAATCAAATTTCCCGAAAGGTAATTCCAAAAGCTTCCTTAAAAAAACATGAAAAATTTAAAAAATTCTTATTTTTTTTAATAATGCACACAACTTCTATGAGAAAAATGCATATTTATTTACAATAGTTTTTAAAGAAACAAAACATAATGTGAACAAATGAACATTGGACATTATTTTTCCGGATTTGCATTTGAGAATCTGGAGCAGACGTCCGCCTCCGGATTCCCAGCAAATACTGGCCATAGCATGCAATGTTAAAGCAGGTTTTCATGCCCACGAGCGGAAATGAATTGTCATTTTCCACTCACAGAGGGAAAAAGCCAGCATGCTCTATTTTGAGCCGGATTCTATGCAAATGGCTTCTATTGAAGTCAATGCAAGCTGTCCATCCCGTGGCATCTCCTAGCAATGGCGCAGTCACATCTGTACTGTGCATGTGCAGTGGCCAGCGCATCCACAGCATAGACTAAAACGATTCAGACAGGTATGCAGGGGTCACAGGCTGGGCACCGGGTCGTTTTTCACTGCAGGATCTCGGTTGGGTGTATACGCCTTGGGGGGGCTTCACACGACCGTGTTTTTGTGTGTTCATAAGCACGCTTGTATTTGCAACATTGAATTTCCTATGGTGTGTGCACATGTCCGTACTTTGCAGGTGCGTGCCTGCAAAGACAGGACATGCGTGCGCCATTGGGAATGCACGCATTGTTTTCAATGGAGCCGTGGCTGCTGCCGGCGGCTCTATTGAAAACAATGCTGTGCCGGCACCCCTGCATTCTTTTTCAGGAAAGGGCTTTACATATATACCCTTCCCTGAAAAAGAAATATTTTGGTGTAAAAAAAGAGAGAAAAAAATCCTCTCCGCCGCTGTTGTGACCCCCATGGGGATAAAGAACACATCTACCGCATGCAGCAGATGTTTCCTTCACCCCCGCTAGTTAAAAGAATTCCCTGCTGCTACATCTGTCACATCTGTGACAGTTGCAGCAGAGGAATTCTTCAATTCTCTACCACAGCTGTCACACATGACAGCTGGGGTAGAAAATCCTGCTGCCGGCAACCCCCTTCATTGGATTTCAGGGAAGGTCTTTAAACATAAGCCCATCTCTGAAAATCCAATAAAAGTAGTGTAAAAAATGTTTTTAAAAAACATACTCGCCTTCCTTCAGCTGCCGGGCTCAGCCACGACTTCTGGCTCTGTCCCTAGCTCTGTAGTTCTGAGCTATCAGCAGCGGGGGATTTAAAATCCCCGCCTGCTGGTACTTTTGATTGTGATTGGCTGAGCACTTCAGCCAATCACAATCAGAGCTATCAGCAGGCGGGGATTTTAAATCCCCCGCTGCTGATAGATCAGCAGTGCTACTGAGCCAGGGACAACACGAGAAGTCACCGCTGAGCCCCGACAGCCGTCAATGGATTTCAAGGAAGGGCTCAGCCAATCACAATCAGAGTTACCAGAGCCGGGGACAGCGCCAGAAGTTACGGCTGAGCCCCGGCAGCTGAAGACAGGTGAGTATTTTTTTTAACACTATTTTAAATCGCTTTTCAGTGAAGGGCTTATCTTTAAAGCCCTTCCCTGAAAGTCCCTCAGCTCCCGAGGCTCAGCTGCGACTCCTTGCACTGTCCCTGGCTCTGCACTGGTGTGCTGATCTATCAGCAGGTGGGGTTTTAAAATCCCCACCTGCTGAAAGAGCTGATTGTGATTGGCTGAGGCGCCTGCTAATAGATCAGGATTGCAGAGTCTGGGACAGCGCAGAGAAGACGCGTCTGAGGGGGGTAATTTTTTTTTTTTTTTTACTTTTTTCATGGTTTTTCAGGGAAGGGCTTATATTAAAGCCCTTCCCTGAAATCCTAGATGGGTACCGGCAGCAGGATGCTTTACCACAGCTGTCATACATGACAGCTGCGGTAGGGAATAGAAGAATTCCTCTGCTGCATCTGTTTACTAGCGGGGATGAAGGAAACATCTATCGCATGCGGCAGATGTGTTCTTCATGCCCGCGGGAGACACAGCAGCGGGGGAGAGTACTTTTTTTTTATTTTTACACTAAAATGATTGTTTTACTGGCAAGGGCTTATATGTAATGCCCTTCCATGAAAAACAATTCCGGCAGCAGCTGTGGTTCCATTGAAAACAATGCACGCAGCTGCATACACGCGTGTTTTTGCTCGTACCTAGGTGCACACATATGTACGCACCTATGTACGCAAAAAAACACGCTTGTGTGAAGGAACCCTTAGGCATTTTTTACAGTTTCTGGGAACGATCTGTTAAAGAAATCATTTCTTAGTTTCATCTTTTGTGTGAATATTATTGTAATCCTGAATTAGTTTGACACCTTCTATTAAGTGCAATGATAAAGCCCAATAATGATTCCTATGTATAACACAGACCAAATGTGCATAGCGTAATACATAGGAAACCATGTTAAAAGTAACAACACGGTTTATAACGCTGGAGAAGTACTGCATGCAACGTTATTGTATGTTAAATTAATTGTAACGCTGGCTTAACCCAACAATAACAATGTTAATACAATTAATGAAAACTCCCATTAATTTCCACTACTAGTGCTTACAAGTGATTATAAATAAAATAACAAAAAAATTGTATCTAAAAAATTTATTCTGGACAGAAATTTCAAAGCTTCATGCTCAATGAGGGTCACCTCACAGTCGTCCGATTGAGCAAAAATTTGCACAGATAATTTTTTTGTTGTTGATTGAAATGAGATTGTCGGGGGGGGGGGGGGGCTAAACTTTTAGAAAGTTAAAAAATAACAGCCACTCTAAAAACCACCCTTTGCTTTCTGTCACTTGGCCAGTTACTTACCTGCTTACACATATTCTCACCCAGTCCAAGCTGTCTCCTTTTATATACCAACCTTTTGTGTGGCACAGTAACAAGCACTTTGAAAAAATAAAGAAATGCAAGATCCATTGGCTCTTCCTGATTCAGTCTGGAACTTGCTTCCTTGTAGAATCTGATCAGATTGGTTTTACAGGATTGCCTTCTCATCTAATCATGCTGACATGGAGTTAAACAGCCATTATCATTGAAGTAATCTAGTATAGCAACTCTTAAAAATTCCTCAAACACTTTTCCCGAAATAGAAACTACATTTATCAGCCGATAGTTTATAGGTTCACTTTTTGACCTCATTTTGGATATTGGCACCACATTTGCTGTGCACCAATACAGTGGCACAGACCCCATCACTATATGGTCCTTAATAACAAAAAATGGTCTATTTATCATATTATTAAATCACTGATACAGATGTCTGGCTCTGCTGCACTGACGGTGGACTGGAGGATCAGCTGAAGAGCAGTGATCCCTAAGGTGGGATCCCCAACAATCAACAGCTGATGACCTATTTTGAAGGTAGGCTATCAATTGCAAATGCCCCCCAAAATCTTTTTAAATCCTATATAATATTAGCAATAGTATTCAAAGTGAAATATTATTATATCCAGACACAATAGTATCAGAACAATTTATTCTTTTTAATCAATTTCATAAATGCAGCTTTCACATCATTGTTTCTCAGGGTATAAATCATGGGATTTATCATTGGTGTGACAATTAAATACAATATAGCAATCATTTTATCAGTGCCAGGTAAAGAACTTGATCTAGGTTTCATGTAGGAAGCCATCGCTGATCCATAAAAGATTGCCACAACCATCATATGAGATCCACATGTGGAAAAAGCCTTCCTCCGCCCGGATGATGATGCAATTTTTAAGATACTTAGAATGATATTAACATAAGATATTACAATAAAAATCACAGGAGTCAGGAGAAGAATTAAACCAGCAATAAAAATGATTAATTCCACTAGCATAATGTTCTCACAGCCCAGTGACAATATTTCTGGCATTTCACATAAAAAGTGATTTATTTTATTGTGTCCACATAGGTCAACATTAAAAGTAAGAGTTACAGTGGAAATAGGCAAAATAAATCCACTCATCCATATACCAACTGCCAGTCTAATACAGACCATCTTACTCATAATAGTGATGTAATGCAGTGGGTAACATATAGCCACATAACGATCATATGCCATAACAACAAGCAGAACACAATCACATGCTCCTAAAGACAGGGAAATATACATTTGTGCTACACATTCACCATAAGGGATGACTTTATTTACTGACAAGAAATCCTTCAACATTCTTGGTAGAGTGGAAGTAGAAAAACACAGATCCAGAAAAGACAGATTGGAAAGGAAGAAATACATAGGAGTGTGAAGGTTGGCATCTGTCAGGACTAGAACAATGATGAGAAAGTTTCCAATCAAAATAATTGTATATACTGATGTAAAGACAATAAAAAGTGCAACTTGTGTCTTTGGGTCACTGGAAAGTCCAAGAAGAATAAATTCTCCAAATGTCTCATTTTTCCAAATCATTTTGAAAAAAAAAAAAAAAAAGGAATTGATAATCTCGTTGGATAATGTGGATATGTCTGGAAATACTTAATTAACCTTCAGATTACATTTCTTTTTAAAGAAGTCAAAACTCATTTTTTGCTTGTTTTTTTATTACATGCAATTTATATGGTTTAACCCTTCCATTGTCAAGGTTTTTAAAACATTTTCTGCCTCTGAAAGCCACTAGAATTTTCCATTTTGACAAACCTAAATTTTAAAATAATAGATACTAAAATTATATAAAGCCCCTGCACCGGTATATTTACTTAAGGAAGATACCTGACCCATTGTCAAAATATTACTTTTCACCTTATGGACACCAGCATATTCATGCAATTATTTTAGTCAAAGTGTAATTTTTCATATAAAATTCCTAAAGATTTATAATTCTGGCTAAAAGTGTGACTTGGGCAGAAAATGATGTGCACAATATCTTAAGATGCATTTAAATGCACATTTGCATCTAAAACGCACGTGCAAGTAGAGGAAGACACTCAACAGCAATGTAAGAATAATAGATCACCATGTACAGTTTATATATGCCACAACCATCTACATCAACAAAGTGACACACCTATGCCATAGCCATATACAGTCTAGCTTCTGTCTGAAAAAGAGGCATATTGCCTTGTGTGGGAGATGCCTGTGATGTTCGCCATTTTGTGTATTTTGTGTATTTTCTGTTATCAGCTGTGAAAATTTTAAGATGGGGATGCTACTTGTGTATCTAAATTAAACCTCTGGGGAAAGGGACCATTCCTCCCCATATAATATAAACAGGACAGACTGGTTTTTACCAGCAGACGACATCTCCAGGGTTCAAGTTACAGCCGCATGGCAAAAAGGAATGTCTTTGTATTAAAGGGAAGGGAATGACTGGAGAGAACCACAGGAAGCATTTCTTCTGGACAGCAAGTCAGAAATGAATAGAAAATGCTTATAGGAAGCTCCTCCACAGTGAATTAGCTCACAGCTACCTTACAAATACCTCCCTATGAAAATGACCTATCAGCACACAGAATGTTGTAAATGTACCTGAATGTTCCCCCTTCCTGTGTTTGTATACCTATATACTTTTTACCCACCTAAATAAAGGTTAGGTGCCTTTTGGTGTACACTTTAAGTAGATGTGTGCTCATTGGGGGATCTCCGGGCCTGTATATTGATCATATCTAATATGACACCCATAGTATATAGAATAGTGCAAATTGTGCTAACACCTTGAAAAATGTTTTGAATGCTGACTAGTCAGATTCCCACAGCTCTGTGAATTGTATTTGTTCTTTGAAATGTGTACAGCATAAATTGTATATTGTATATACATCTACTAAATGCTCCAAATAGATATTAAAATGAAAAATGGCACGAAAATTCAAATCTGCATATTAAATGTCTACACCAGAAGATCTAATATCTGAACAAAATATTTTCTTTAAAAAACTGAGATGTGAGGCATTTATATAAACCAACCATATCTACATTCATAGGTGTATGTGTTAAAGAAATGCAAGAACTTCAGAAATGCATCAACCAATTTTCGCATGGAAATTGCATTGGGGATTATATAAGTTTATCCCTCTAAATCTGCTGTAACTATATACTATGGCGGATCTATATTAAGCCACTTTGGGCTGTCACTCATGGTATGAGGCTCAGAGAGATCGATGGTCACCCAAATCACCCATGAGCTGTAAAGCACTAAAAGTAATGGCAACTGAGACTGCAGCAGTTTGTTCTTAAATGGGTTTTGTTATTAAAACAAAAAATTGTATACTTGCCTATTGCTCCTGAGGCAGCCTTCTTACCTCTTCTCCTGGATCCTCTTATCCTTTGGGTCACATGATCTGCAGCTGGCCAATTTTCCTGGATCCTGTAATACAGCATACATACGCTACATTTTGCTTCCTGAAGGTCAATGTACGCTACGTCACTAGGGACGTAGCGTTCATTGCCTAGGCAGGAAGCACCAAACTATCTGCTGCCTGTAATAGGGTGCATGCGTGGATCTTTCATGTGAGAGTGCATGTGGGAAACTTCTGTGTCAACATGCACATGCGGGTGAGGGATAATGCTAGACAGGGCTCAAGCATTTGTGCACTTGCAAGTTAACACAGCAGCCAATAGAAATGTATCTCTGATATAAATAGATAGATACAAATATATCTATTCCTATATATCTGTCTATCTATATATATTTTTTGTATATATCTATATCTACATTTATCTGTATTTATCTATTTAAATCTATCTATCGGCATATATCTATCTACCTCTATCTATATCGATTTATATTTGCCTATCGCTATCTATCTATCTATCTATCTATCTATCTATCTATCTATCTATCTATCTATCTATCTATCTCTACCTATCTATATCTACATCTATCTATGTCTATCTATATCTATCTCTTTATTTCTATTTATATCTATCACTTCCTTTTAATCCATCTATTTATCTACATCTCTCTTTCTTACTATCTTTATCTATTAGAGATGAGCGAGCACCAAAATGCTCGGGTGCTCGTTACTCGGGACGAAATTATCGCGATGCTCGAGGGTTCGTTTCGAGTAACGAACCCCATTGAAGTCAATGGGCGACCCGAGCATTTTTGTATTTCGCCGATGCTCGCTAAGGTTTCCTTGTGTGAAAATCTGGGCAATTCAAGAAAGTGATGGGAACGACACAGCAACGGATAGGGCAGGCGAGGGGCTACATGTTGGGCTGCATCTCAAGTTCACAGGTCCCACTATTAAGTCACAATAGCGGCAAGAGTGGGCCCCCCCCCTCCCAAAAACTTTTACTTCTGAAAAGCCCTCATTAGCATGGCATACCTTTGCTAAGCACCACACTACCTCCAACAAAGCACAATCACTGCCTGCATGACACTCCGCTGCCACTTCTCCTGGGTTACATGCTGCCCCACCGCCCCCTCCCCCCCACAGCGCACACCAAAGTGTCCCTGCGCAGCCTTCAGCTGTCCTCATGCCACACCACCCTCATGTCTATTTAGAAGTGCGTCTGCCATGACGAGGAACCGCAGGCACACACTGCAGAGGGTTGGCACGGCTAGGCAGCGACCCTCTTTAAAAGGGGCGGGGCGATAGCCCACAATGCTGTACAGAAGCAATGAGAAATAGAATCCTGTGCCACCGCCATCAGGAGCTGCACATGTGGGCATAGCAATGGGGAACCTATGTGCCACACACTATTCATTCTGTCAAGGTGTCTCTGCATGCCCCAGTCAGACCGGGCTTTTTAATTCATAGACACAGGCAGGTACAACTCCCTATTGTGAAGTCCCTGTCGACCGACAGCATGGGTGGCTCCCTGGAACCCACCGGCGATACACAAAAATATCCCATTGCATTGCCCAACACAGCTGAGGTAGTAATGTCGTGCTTAATGCAGGTGGGCTTCGGCCCACACTGCATGCCCCAGTCTGACTGGGGTTCTTTACAAGTGGACACATGTAGGTTAAACTCCGTGTGCACCTACAGCATGGGTGGCTCCCTGGAAACCAACGGCGGTACACAAAAATATCCCATTGCATTGCCCAACACAGCTGAGGTAGTAATGTCGTGCTTAATGCAGGTGGGCTTCGGCCCACACTGCATGCCCCAGTCTGACTGGGGTTCTTTACAAGTGGACACATGTAGGTTAAACTCCGTGTGCACCTACAGCATGGGTGGCTCCCTGGAACCCACCGGCGGTACACAAAAATATCCCATTGCATTGCCCAACACAGCTGAGGTAGTAATGTCGTGCTTAATGCAGGTGGGCTTCGGCCCACACTGCATGCCCCAGTCAGACTGGGGTTCTTTACAAGTGGAAACAGATGCATTTATAATTCCCTGTGGACCCACAGCATGGGTGGGTGCCAGGATGCCACCGGCGGTACATAGAAATATCCCATTGCATTGCCCAACACAGCTGAGGTAGTAATGTTGTGCTTAATACAGGTGGGCTTCGGCCCACACTGCATGCCCCAGTCAGACTGGGGTTCTTTACAAGTGGACAGATTTAGGTTAAACTCCGTGTGCACCTACAGCATGGGTGGCTCCCTGGAACCCACCGGCGGTACATAAAAATATCCCATTGCATTGCCCAACACAGCTGAGGTAGTAATGTCGTGCTTAATGCAGGTGGGCTTCGGCCCACACTGCATGCCCCAGTCAGACTGGGGTTCTTTACAAGTGGAAACAGATGCATTTATAATTCCCTGTGGACCCACAGCATGGGTGGCTCCCTGGAACCCACCGGCGGTACATAGAAATATCACATTGCATTGCCCAACACAGCGGATGTAACGTCAGCTGTAATGCAGGTGGGCTAAAAATTCATTTGATTACACTGTAGGCGAGGGCCCACAAAAATTGCTGAATCAACAGTACTAATGTACATCCAAAAAATTGGCCATGGCCAACCAAGAGGGCAGGTGAAACCCATTAATCGCTTTGGTTAATGTGGCTTAAGTGGTAACTAGGCCTGGAGGCAGCCCAGTTTAACTAAAAATTGGTTCAAGTTAAAGTTTCAACACTTTTAAGAGCATTGAAACATAAAAATTGTTTAGAAAAATTATGAGTGAGCCTTGTGGCCCTAAGAAAAATTGCCCGTTCAGCGTGATTACGTGAGGTTTCAGGAGGAGGAGCAGGAGGAGGAGGAGGAATATTAGACACAGATTGATGAAGCAGAAATGTCCCCGTTTTGATGGTGAGAGAGAACGTAGCTTCCATCCGCGGGTGCAGCCTACGTATTGCTTACGTATCGCTGCTGTCCGCTGGTGGAGAAGAGAAGTCTGGGGAAATCCAGGCTTTGTTCATCTTGATGAGTGTAAGCCTGTCGGCACTGTCGTTTGACAGGTGGGTACGCTTATCCGTGATGATTCCCCCAGCCACACTAAACACACTCTCTGACAAGACGCTAGCCGCAGGACAAGCAAGCACCTCCAGGGCATACAGTGCGAGTTCAGGCCACGTGTCCAGCTTCGACACCCAGTAGTTGTAGGGGGCAGAGGCGTCACGGAGGACGGTCGTGCGATCGGCTACGTACTCCCTCACCATCCTTTTACAGTGCTCCTGCCGACTCAGCCTTGACTGGGGAGCGGTGACACAGTCTTGCTGGGGAGCCATAAAGCTGGCCAGGTCCTTAAAGACTGTTGCACTGCCTGGGCTGTACATGCTGCTCGATCTACGCACCTCCCCTGCTACCTGGCCCTCGGAACTGCGCCTTCTGCCACTACCGCTGTCGGATGGGAATTTTACCATCAGCTTGTCCGCCAGGGTCCTGTGGTATAGCAACACTCTCGAACCCCTTTTCTCTTCGGGAATGAGACTGGGAAGGTTCTCCTTATAGCGTGGGTCGAGCAGTGTGTACACCCAGTAATCCGTAGTGGCCAGAATGCGTTGAATGCGAGGGTCACGAGAAAGGCATCCTAACATGAAGTCAGCCATGTGTGCCAGGGTACCTGTACGCAACACATGGCTGTCCGCACTAGGAAGATCACTTTCAGGATCCTCCTCCTCCTCCTCCTCCTCCTCAGGCCATACACGCTGAAATGATGACAGGCAAGCAGCAGGGGCACCGTCAGCAGTGGGCCAAGCTGTCTCTTCCCCCTCCTCCTCATCCTCCTCATGCTCCTCCTCCTCCTCCTGAACGCGCTGAGATATAGACAGGAGGGTGCTCTGACTATCCAGCGACATACTGTCTTCCCCCGGCTCTGTTTCCGAGCGCAAAGCGGCTGCCTTTATGGTTTGCAGGGAACTTCTCAAGATGCATAGCAGAGGAATGGTGACGCTAATGATTGCAGCATCACCGCTCACCACCTGGGTAGACTGATCAAAGTTTCGAAGGACCTGGTAGATGTCTGCCAACCAGGCCCACTCTTCTGAAAAGAATTGAGGAGGCTGACTCCCACTGCGCCGCCCATGTTGGAGTTGGTATTCCACTATAGCTCTACGCTGCTCATAGAGCCTAGCCAACATGTGGAGCGTAGAGTTCCACCGTGTGGGCACGTCGCACAGCAGTCGGTGCACTGGCAGATTAAAGCGATGTTGCAGGGTGCGCAGGGTGGCAGCGTCCGTGTGGGACTTGTGGAAATGTGCGCAGAGCCAGCGCACCTTTACGAGCAGGTCTGACAAGCGTGGGTAGCTTTTCAGAAAGCGCTGAACCACCAAATTAAAGACGTGGGCCAGGCATGGCACGTGCGTGAGGCTGCCGAGCTGCAGAGCCGCCACCAGGTTACGGCCGTTGTCACACACGACCATGCCCGGTTGGAGGCTCAGCGGCGCAAGCCAACGGTCCGTCTGCTCTGTCAGACCCTGCAGCAGTTCGTGGGCCGTGTGCCTCCTATCTCCTAAGCTGAGTAGTTTCAGCACGGCCTGCTGACGCTTGCCCACCGCTGTGCTGCCACGCCGCGCGACACCGACTGCTGGCGACGTCCTGCTGCTGCTGACACATCTAGATTGCGAGACAGAGGTTGAGGAGGAGGAGGAGGAGGAGGAGGAGGAGGAGGGTGCTTTAGTGGAAGAAGCATACACCGCCGAAAACATACCACCACCGAGCTGGGGCCTGCAATTCTGGGGGTGGGTAGGACGTGAGCGGTCCCAGGCTCTGACTCTGTCCCAGCCTCCACTAAATTCACCCAATGTGCCGTCAGGGAGATGTAGTGGCCCTGCCCGCCTGTGCTTGTCCACGTGTCCGTAGTTAAGTTTACCTTGCCACTAACCGCATTGGTGAGGGCGCGTACAATGTTGCGGGAGACGTGATCGTGCAGGGCTGGGATGGCACATCGGGAAAAGTAGTGGCGACTGGGAACTGAGTAGCGCGGGGCCGCCGCCGCCATTATAGCTTTGAAGGACTCCGTTTCCACAACCCTATACAGCAGCATCTCAAGGCTGATAAATTTGGCTATGTGGTCGGTTAACGATTGAGCGTGCGGGTGCGTGGCGGCGTACTTGCGCTTGCGCTCCAACAGTTGCGCTAGCGACGGCTGGACTGTGCGGTGCGAGACATTGCTGGATGGGGCCGAGGACAGCGGAGGTGAGAGTGTGGGTGCAGGCCATGAGACGGTCGTGCCTGTGTCCTGAGAGGGGGGTTGGATATCAGTGGCAGGTTGGGGCACAGGGGGAGAGGCAGCGGTGCAAACCGTAGGCGGTGAACGGCCTTCGTCCCACCTTGTGGGGTGCTTGGCCATCATATGTCTGCGCATGCTGGTGGTGGTCAGGCTGTTGGTGGTGGCTCGCCGGCTAATCTTGGCACGACAAAGGTTGCACACCACTGTTCGTCGGTCGTCAGGCGTCTCGGTGAAAAACTGCCAGACCTTAGAGCACCTCGGCCTCTGCAGGGTGGCATGTCGCGAGGGGGCGCTTTGGGAAACACTTGGTGGATTATTCGGTCTGGCCCTGCCTCTACCCCTGGCCACCGCACTGCCTCTTGCAACCTGCCCTGCTGCTGCCCGTGCCTCCCCCTCTGAAGACCTGTCCTGTGTAGGCGTTGCACACCAGGTGTGGTCAGTCACCTCATCGTCCTGCTGCTCTTCCTCCGAATCCTCTGTGCGCTGCTCCCTCGGACTTACTGCCCTTACTACTACCTCACTGCAAGACAACTGTGTCTCATTGTCATCGTCCTCCTCACCCACTGAAAGGTCTTGAGACAGTTGCCGGAAGTCCCCAGCCTCATCCCCCGGACCCCGGGAACTTTCCAATGGTTGGGCATCAGTGACGATAAACTCCTCTGGTGGTAGAGGAACCACTGCTGCCCAATCTGAGCAGGGGCCCGAGAAAAGTTCCTGGGAGTGTTCCCGCTCCTAAGCATGTGTCATTGTAGTGGAGTGAGGAGGCTGGGAGGAAGGAGGAGCAGCAGACAGAGGATTCGGATTTGCAGCAGTGGACGGCGCAGAACTGTGGCTGGACGATAGGTTGCTCGAAGCACTTTTTACCATCCAGGACAGGACCTGCTCACACTGCTCATTTTCTAATAAAGGTCTCCCGCGTGAACCCATTAATTGGGCGATGAATGTGGGGACGCCAGAAACGTGCCTCTCTCCTAATCGCGCAGCAGTCGGCTGCGACACACCTGGATCAGGAGCTCGGCCTGTGCCCACACCCTCACTTGGCCCTCGGCGTCCTCGGCCGCGTCCACGTCCTCTAGGCCTACCCCTACCCCTCAGCATGCTGTATTACCACTGATTTGATTTCCAAGGCAGGAAATAAATTGGCGCAAGCCTGCAGGTCAAATATAATTTTTTCGCTTTTTTGCAAAGGGAAGGCCCCACTGCGTATATTCAATGAACAATACGTTTTATAACTGTGGTGTGGCCCTGAAAAAGTGTCACTCAACTTTAGTGTAGCAGAGTTATTAACTCTGGCAGAGCAGGTATTTGCCAGTCAGGAAAGACAATGGCGCAAGCCTGCAGTAAACCGTAGCTGGTTGCGTCTGATTTTTGTACGTTCTCCACGCAGCACACACGTACACGGAGACCTTAGGACTGACACAGGCAGGCCAAATATAATTTTTTCGCTTTTTTGCAAAGGGAAGGCCCCACTGCGTATATTCAATGAACAATACGTTTTATAACTGTGGTGTGGCCCTGAAAAAGTGTCACACAACTTTAGTGTAGCAGAGTTATTAACTCTGGCAGAGCAGGTATTTGCCAGTCAGGAAAGACATTGGCGCAAGCCTGCAGTAAACCGTAGCTGGTTGCGTCTGATTTTTGTACGTTCTCCACGCAGCACACACGTACACGGAGACCTTAGGACTGACACAGGCAGGCCAAATATAATTTTTTCGCTTTTTTGCAAAGGGAAGGCCCCACTGCGTATTTTCAATGAACAATAACTGTGTTGTGGCCCTGCCTACACAATTCTGTCCCTGTAGTATCAATGGAGGGTGCAATGCTCTGCACAGACGATTTTTAGAAGAAAAAAAATATGCAACACTGCTAACAGCAGCCAGCACAGTACTGCACACGGTTGAATTTGGCCCTAGAAAGGACCGTTGAGGTTCTTGAAGGCTACACTCACTCCTAACACTCTCCCTGCCTAAGCACCACTTCTGTCCCTAATACCGGGTGCAATGCTCTGCACTGCCGATTTTGAGAAAAAAAAAAAAAAATTCCACTGATAACAGTAGCCTGCACACACGTAGATGTGGCCCTAAGAAGGACCTTTGGGGTTCTTGAAGCCTACACTCACTACAAACACTCTCCCTACAGCAACTCCAATAGAACAGCACTTTCCCTCAGCTAACTCACACGGCATCTGAGCCGAGCCGCGGGAGGGGCTGACTTTTATACTCGGGTGACATCTGATCACCCCAGCCACTCACAGCAGGGGGGTGGTATAGGGCTTGAACGTCACAGGGGGAAGTTGTAATGCCTTCCCTGTCTTTCAATTGGCCAGAAAAGCGCGCTAACGTCTCAGAGAGG
The DNA here is from genome assembly GCF_035609145.1 of Eleutherodactylus coqui. Classification (NCBI taxonomy): domain Eukaryota; kingdom Metazoa; phylum Chordata; class Amphibia; order Anura; family Eleutherodactylidae; genus Eleutherodactylus; species Eleutherodactylus coqui. The sequence goes on from NC_089844.1 coordinate 181,306,404, forward strand.
AAACTGAAAGTAACCGGAACACCGCGTGGTACTCGTTACGAGTAACGAGCATCCCGAACACCGTAATATTCGCACGAATATCAAGCTCGGACGAGTACGTTCGCTCATCTCTAATATCTATCTATTCATATCCATCTGCATCTATCTACAGCTTATCTACAACTATCTGTTTATATCTATCATAATATATCTTTCTACCTATCCCCACATCTATGTCTCTCTATCTAGCTATCTATCTATTTGGGAGGGTGCAGCTGTGCTGGGGGAGAAGATAGCTAGAAGGCTGGATGAGTGTTTAAACTAGGGACTGGAGGGGAGGGCAAAAAGAGAAACAGGGGGGTAGACAATGACCTGGGACCAAGTAATGGGAATGGGGTTTGAGTAGGGGGTGGGGTTAGTACAGTTAGAACTGACAGAACAGCCAATAGTACCATTAGTAGCACAATGAATATAAAGATCAACAACAAACGTATAAATTGTATGGCAACAAATGTAAAAAGTGTGATCGGTAAAGTGGGTGAGGTTGAAGCGAGAATGATTGATGAAAATTACAACAGAGTGGGAATAACGGAAACATGGCTTGATGATAAGTGCAATTGGCCGGTGAATTTACAGGCTTACAATCTCTTCAAACAAGACCGTGGGGAACAGTAAGAGGGAGGGGTTTGTCTATATGTTAAATCATTCCCAATGCCAAGGCTATAAGAAGATATAGTTGCAGGAGATAAAAGCATGGAATCTCTGTGGGTAGAAATACAGGGGGGAAAAAGAATAACAAAATCCTGATAGGGGTTTTCTATAGGCTACCAAAAGCAACAGAAGAAATGGAAACTTTATTATTAAGGCAAGTAGAAGAGGAGTCAAACTACAATGAAGTAATTATTATGGGGGACTTTAATTATCCAGATATAATATGGGAAGACGAAACCTGCAAATCTCACAAGGGTGATCATTTCTTGAGAACAATTAAAGACAACTACCTTTCCCAACTTGTGCAGGAGCCGACTAGAGGGAGGGCCACTCGACTTATTATTAACAAACAAACCAGACCGAATAATGGGGGTGCGGGTGCAGGGACACTTGGGAAATAGTGACCACAATATAATTCATTTCCAGCTTTCATTCAATAAGAAACCTCATAAGGGAGTGACAAAAAACAAAATTTTAGTAAAGTAAAATTTGATCAGCTCAAAACTACTATCGATAAAATTAATTGGGACAGTGTCTTCAAAGAAAACAGTACAGACGACAAATGGGAAAAGTTTAAAAACATTGTAATTACCTGTTGTGAGCAGTTGATACCCTTTAAAAATAAAAGAAATACGAGTAGAAGGAAACCAATGTGGCTCGACAAGACAGTAAGGGGGGGAATAAATGAAAAAAGAAACATTTAAACTACTAAAACAAGAAGGCAGCAAAGAAGTGCAAAAATTGTACAGGAAAAAAAAAAGAGCAAAATATGAAAAAAAAGATCAAAATTGCAGAAATAACCCTTAACTATTCTTCAATTATATAAACAGTAAAAAGATTTGCACTGAAAGTACTGGCCCTTTAAAAATAATAGAGAAACTATAGAAGACTATAGGGGGAAGGCAAATATGTCAAATAGTTTCTTTTTAAGTGTATTCACGAATGAAAAAGAAATGTCATACAAGATGCAGAGGAATAAAACAAACCCACCGCTAAATATTGCATGCCTAACACAGAAGAAAGAGCAGAGCCAGTTAAAGAGGATTACAATTGATAAATCGCCGGGCCCAGATGCAATACACCCAAGCAGTCTATGGGAACTAAGTGACATGATAGCTAGACCACTATATTTTATATTTATGGACACTATAGAGACCGGGGTTGCACCACTAGTTAGGCACATTGCCAATGTAGTTCCAATATACAAAAAGTGATCAAGAAGAGAGCCTGGTAACTACAGGTAGGTAATAGAGATGAGCGAGCACCAAAATGCTCTGGTGCTCGAGTCGAACTTTTCGTAATGCTCGAGAGCTCGTTTCGAGTAACGAACCCCATTGAAGTCAAGCATTTTTGTATGGGACCGATGCTCCGCATAGGTGATGACTTGTCAAAGATCAGAAAACATCAGAAAGTCATAGAAACACCACAGAAACGGATAGGGAAGGGCAGGGGCAGCATGCATGGCTGCATCTGAGGCTCCCAGGTCCCACTATTAAGCCAAAATGGGGGCAAGAGTTTGGCGGTCACCCCCCCCATAACAATTTACTTGGGACAAACCCTCATTAGCAAGGCACATCTTAGCCAGGCACCACACTACCTGCAACCAAGGACAATCACTACCTGCGGGAGACACCATTGCCTCTTCTCCTGGGTTACATGCTGGCATTGCAGTCCAACCCACCCAGCGCGACACTGCGTTCACAGCGCGCACAAAAGTTTCCCTGTGCAGCGTTCAGCTGCCCTCATGCCACACGCTCGCTTCATAGCCACAACACCCTCATGTCTATTTATAAGTGCATACTGGATGAGGAGGAACCTGAGGCACACACTGCAGAGGGTTGGCAGGGCCAGGCAGCGACCCTTCTGGAAAGTGTGGGCGATGGCCCACAATGCTGTTGAGAATTGATGATAAATTGAGGTACGATCATCATTCCAATCCCGTGCCACCTCCGTCACAAAATTGTCAGAAGCCGTTCTACACATCTCCACAATGCAGCAATACTCTGTGTGGGAAGCACGTGAGTTTGCCCAGGGTCAGGCTCGGTCCCAGCTTCCACCTTGTGTGACCCACGGTGCCGCGAGTTACATAGCAATGGGAAATCCATGTGTCCCCACACAATGCATTCTGTGAAGGTGTCAGACAGCTCAACACCGCAATGGGAAGTCTTTGAGTTCCTTGGGCCCGGCTATGCTGTCAGTGCACAAATATGGTATTACATAGGAAGAAATCAGAGTGCCCAAAACATGGCAGAATTTCACCCCGCCCCCCCCCCCCCCAAGGACCTCGGCCCACATTTCTACCCAAGTCAGTCAGTGTATTTGTGCCAGATAGGTAAAACACTGCAATGGGAAGTCTTTGTGCACCTACTGCATAGGCGAGCCTAAGAAATTCAAACATGGTATTACACATTAGGAAATCAGAGTGCCCAAACATGGCAGTTTCACCCCGCCAAGGACCTCGGCCCACATTTCTACCCTAGTCAGTCAGTGTATTTGTGCCAGACAGGTAAAACACCGCAATGGGAAGACTTTGTGCACACACAGAATAGGCGAGCCCCTGGAACCCAAGGAAAGTATTACACATAAAAAAAATCAGAGCGCCCAGACATGACAGTTTCACCCTGCCAAGGACCTCAGCCTCGGCTCACACACTCATTAATCGTGGGCATAAAGCAGACTCGGATGCTAGTGCAGCTGTAAACGTCTCATTAATGCAGTAACGCTCCTTTTGTTTGGCCCCAACCAGTCTCAGATAACTGTGGTAACACGAGAGAAAATACATGTTGCCTAGCGCTGATCCCAGACCCCAAGCAGGAGGAGGAGGTGGCATAATAAGGCTGAGAAACCATGACCGAGGTAGGACCTGCAATACTCTGTGGGAAGTACGTGAGCGGGCCTTGGGTAAGGCTGAGTCCCAGCCTCCACTTTGTGTGATCCAATGTGCCATTAGTTAAATAGCTATGGGAAATCCATGGCTCCCCACACACTTCATTCTGTGTAGGTGTCAGATAGCTGAACACCGCAATGGGAAGTCTTTGAGTTCCTTTGGCTCGACTGTGCTGTGGATGCACAAAGATAGTATTACACAGGAAGAAATCAAATTGCCCAAAACATGGCAGAGTTTCACCCCGCCAAAGACCTCGGCCTTGGCCCACATTTCTGCCGAAATCAGTCAGTGTATTTGTGCCAGATAGGTAAAACACCACAATGGGAAGTCTTTGCGCACCCACAGCATAGGCAGACCCCAGTAACATTTCTGTAGCAAGAGTATAGGTGGACCCCAGTAACATTTCTGTCACAAAAGAATAGGCAAACCCCTCAAACCATTCAGTAGAAACTGCATAGGCGGCCCCCAGTTACATTTCTGTAGCAAGAGTATAAGCAGACTCCAGTAACATTTCTATAGCAAGAGTATAGGCGGACCCGAGTAACATTTCTGTAGCAAAAGTATAGGGATAAGCCAGTAACATTTCTGTAGCAAAAGTATAGGCGAACCCCTAAAACCATTCAGTAGAAACTGCATAGGCGGACCTCAGTAACATTTCTGTAGCAAAAGTATAGGCAGACCCCTGTAACATTTTTGTAGCAAGAGTATAGGCGGACCCCAGTAACCTTTCTATAGCAAAAGTATAGGCGAACGCATCAAACCATTAAGTAGAAACTGCATAGGCGGACGCCAGTAACATTTCAGTAGCAAGAGTATAGGCGGAACCCAGTAACATTTCTGTAGTACAAGTATAGGCAGACCCCTGTAACATTTCTGTAGCAAGAGTATAGGTGGACACCAGTAACATTTCTATAGCAAGAGTATAGGCAGACCCCAGTAACATTTCTGCAGCAAAAGTATAGGCAGACCCATGTAACATTTCTGTAGAAAGAGTGTAGGCGAGCCCCTGAAACATTGGTGTACCAAGAGTATAGGCGAACACCTGAAAAAAAAAGGGGTTACCAAGAGTGTGTGCGAAGGCCGGAAAAATTAGTTAGATAACAGTATAGGCGAAAGCCAGTAAAATTGGTGTATGAAGAGTACAAGTGCAAAATTGCTCAACCGCCGAGGGCAAGTGAAACCCATAAACATTTTTTAAAGATACAGCTCACTGTTGCTTAATTTGTAACAGAGCCTGGAGGCAGCCCTGTGAAAAAAATTAGTTTCTGTTAAAGTATTAATACTTTTGAAACTTTGAAAAATTGTAAAAAAACTTTTAAACAGAGCCTTTTGGGCCGCAGAAAAATTGGCAGTTCAAGGTGATGACATGCTGTTTTACGAGGAGTTGTAGGAGAAGGAGTAATAATATCCGAGAGAGTGAGTGACAAAGCTAATTCCTCCTTTTTTGTGGGGATAGAGGATACATTTTTCTCCTGTTGCAGTGAAAAGAATCATTAGGTTCCGCTTTTTTTTTCTGCTGGTGGAGAAGAGAAGTCTGGGGAAATCTAGCCTTTGTTCATCTTTATGAGTGTAAGTATGTTGGCACTGGCAGTTGACAGGCGGGTATACTTATCCGTGATGATTCCCCCAGCTGCACTAAACACCCTCTCTGACAAGACGCTAGCCGCAGGGCAGGCCAACAGCTCCAGGGCGTACAGCGCAAGCTCGTGCCACATGTCCAGCTTCGACATCCAATAGTTGTATGGAGCAGAGGCATCACGGAGGATGGTAGTATGATTGGCGACGTATTCCCTCACCATCTTTTTACAGTGCTCCCTCTGACTCAGCCTTGACTGGGGAGTGGAGACACAGTCTTGCTGGGGAGCCATAAAGCTGGCAAAGGCCTTGGAGAGTGTTCCCCTGCCTGCGCTGGACATGCTGCCTGATCCCCACTCCTTCCCTGATACTTGGCCCTCTGAACTGCGTCTTCTGCCACTAGCACTGTCAGATGGGAACTTTAGCACCACTTTTTCCACCAGGGCCCTGTGATTTTGCATCACTTTGGTACCCCTTTCTTCTTCGGGAATGAGAGTGGAAAGGTTCTACTTAAACCGTGGGTCAAGAAGGGTGTACACCTAGTATTCCGTGTTGGCCAGGATGTGTCTAACGCGAGGGTCACAGGAAAGGCAGCCTAACATGAAGTCAGCCATGTGTGTCAGGGTCCCAGTATGCAACACATCGCTGTCCTCACTAGGAAGAGGACTTTCAGGATCTTCCTCCTCCTGCTCCTCTACAGCCCATACACGCTGAACAGATGAGAGGCAAGCAGCATGGGTACCCTCTGCAGTGTGGCTGGCTGTCTCTTCCCCCTCCCCATCTTCCTCCTCCTCCAAAATGCGCTGAGATTTAGACATGAGGGTGATCTGGCTATCAAGCGACATACTGTCATCCCCCATCTCCTGTTTCAACCGCAAAGCATCGGCCTTTATGCTTAGCAGCGAACTTCTCAGCAGGCAAAAACAGCGGGATGGTAACACTAATGATTGCCGCATCGCCAGGACCTGGCAGATATCTGCCATCCATGCCCACTCCTCAGTAACGAACTGCGGAGGCTGACTACCACTCCACCGCCCATTTTGCAGCTGGTATTCCAGTATTGCTCTACGCTGCTCGTACAGTCTGGCCAACATGTACAGCATAGAATTCCAGCATGTGGGCATGTCGCACAGCAGTCGATGCTCTGGCAGCTGAAACCAACATTGCAGGGTCCTCAGGGTGGCAGCATGCATCGTGGACTTGCAGAAATGTGCGCAGACGCGGCGCACCTTGCCGAGCAGGTCAGACAAGTGTGGGTAGTTTTTAAGAAACCGCTGAACTACCAGATTGAAGACGTGGGCCAGGCATGGCACGTGTGTGAGGCTGCCGAGCTGCAGAGCCGCCACCAGGTTACGGCTGTTGTCACACACGGCCATGCCGGGTTAAAGGCTCAGCGGTGAAAACCAGAGGTTGGTCTGTCAAACCCTGTAACAGCTCAGGGGCCGTGTGCCTCTTGTCACCTAAGTCGATTAGTTTCAGCACGGCCAGATACCATCACCGAGGTAGAACCCACTATTCTGGGTGTGGGTAGGACGTGAGTGGTCCCAGGCTCTAACTCGATCCCAGCCTCCACCAAGTTCACCCAATGTGCCGTGGGTGCAAGCTGGGAGGTGCTCATGCCTGTGTCCTGGGAGAGGGATTGGATCTGTGTGGCAGGTTGGGGCACAGGGGAAGAGGCAGTGGTGTGACCCGGAGGCGGTGAATGGCCTTCTTCCCACCTTGTAGGGTGCTTAGCCATCATATGCCTGCGCATGCTGGCGAGGCTGGTACTGGTGGCTCCTCGGCTGATCGTGGTGTGACACAGGTTGCACACGACTGTTCGTTGGTCGTCCGCGCTCTCACTAAAAAACATTCACACCTTTGAACACCTAGTCCTCTGCACGGAGGCTTGCCCCGAGGGATTGCTTTGGGAAACAGTTGGGGGATTCCGTGCTCTAGCCCTGCCTCTACCCCTGGCTACTCCACTGCCTCTTCCAACCTCTCCTGCTGCTTCGCTTGCCTCCCCCTCTGAAGCCCTGTCCTCAGTAGGCTTAGCAACCAGGTGGGGTCAGTCACCTCATCGTCCAGCTGCTCTTCCTCCGAATCCTCTGTGTGCTCCTCCCTCGGACTTACTGCCCTTACTACTATCTCACTGACAGACAACTGTGTCTCATCATCCTCATCCACAAAAAGCTCTTGAGACAGTTGACGGAAGTCCCCAGCCTCATCACCTGGACTCCAGGAACTTTCCAAAGGTTGGGCATCGGTCACAACAAACTCCTCAGGTGAGAGAGGAACCATTTTTTCCCACTCATGGCAGGGACATGAGAACAGTTCCCGGTAGTCTGCCTGCTCAGAATCTGTCATTTTAATGGAGTGAGGAGGCTGGGAGGAAGGAGGAGCAGCAGCCAGAGGAGCAGCAGCCAGAGGATTCAGAGTTGCAGTCCCTAGGCCCGGAGTCCCTGGACTGCGTAGAAGACTGGGTGGTCGATACATTGCTGGAGGCGTTTTCTGCCATCCACGACAGGACCTGCTCGCACTGCTCTGCAATAAAGGTCTACCACGCGGACCCGTAAATTGTGATATGAAGCTGGGGAGCCCAGAAACTTGGCTCTCTCCTAATCCCACAGCAGCCGGCTGTGATTCACCACGCCCAGGAACTCAGCCTGTGCCCACACCCTCACTCGGACGCCCGCGCCGGAGTCCGCCATCCTTACCCCTACTCCTCATCATGGCGGATTAAAAATAGAGCAGGGCCCAAATAAATTACTCCACTGTACAGCACTGACAACTGTGGCTTAATTCACCACACACAGAGACTTGTAAATAGCGGAGGCTCTATGCTGTGACTTGAAAAAATTAACCCGCTGTCTTGCGCTGATACCCATATGTAATTTACTACTTGCATAGACTTACAGATAAGAGAGGCTGTATGGAGTGGGAGAAAACTCTAAAGCCAGTGGATAGTGCTGGTAACTGCGGCTATCTCAACCCCACCGAGGAAAGGGTATTGTGAGACGCTATGCACAGCAGCAGAGCTAAAATAGTTTGCAGTGGCCCAGGAAATATTACAGCACTGTTTAGCGGTGAGACCTCTGTGTAATGCACTGCAGACACAGAACGGTATAACTGAAGTAGTTTGCAGTAGGCTAGGAAATGTTAGAGTGCAGTTTCACGTTGAGAGCTGGTTGTACGGCACTGCAGGCTGAGAACGCTATTACTGAAAGGATGGGAACAGGCATAGCTGCTTAATACAAAAATTGATGCACCACTGCTCCCAGCCAGACATGACTGTAAAGCACACGGTGAGATGTAGCCCTAAGAAGGACCGTTGGGGTTCTTGTACAGAGGATCAGGAGGACTGTAAAATGTTCCCTATATATGTAGCTGTGTCCCTACACTCTGCCTTATACACTGCACACACAGAACAATATAGCTGAAATGGCCTGCACAGCCATAGATGCTAAAAAAAAATAATTGTTGCACTACTGCTCCCAGCCAGCCACAAACAGTAATGCACACTATGAGGAGTAGCCCTAAGAAGGACTGTTGGGGTTATTGACGACAGGATCCTGCTCTAACACTGTCCCTATATCAGCAGCACCACTATCCCTAACCTCTGCCAGCATGCGTCTGAGGCGAGCCGCAGGCAGTACCAGTTTAAGTACTTGGTGGTCACCTGATCAGCCCAGCCACTCACTACTGTGGGGGAAGAGAGGGCTGCCACGTCACAGCAGGAAGTGGTAATGCCTTTCTCCGCATGTCTATTGCCTAGAAAATGGTACTAACATGCAGGGAAGGAAATGCAATTGACTTGAATACTGCGTGGTGTTCGACTCAGTAACGAGCATCTCGAGTACCCTAATACTCGAATGAGCATCAAGCTCGGACGAGTGTGCTCGCTCATTTCTAGTAGGTAAGTCTCACTTCAATAATTGGAAAAATATTTGAGGGGTTTATGAGAGATGCCATCCTAGAATACCTCAAGGAAAACAACAATATAACTCATCATCAGCATGGGTTCATGAGGGGTCAATCATGTCAGACCAATTTAATCAGCTCCTACGATGAAGTAAGCACTAGGTTGGATCGGGGAGAGTCTGTTGATCTCGTATATCTGGACTCCTCTAAAGCATTTGTAACCGTGCCGCATAATAGGTTGATATATAAAATGAGACTGCTCAGTCTGGGCGAAAATGTGTAGCTGGGTAAAGAACTTGCTCAGAGATAGAAAACATTACACAAGGCAATTAATACAATGAAGGACAATGTGCGGCTACAAAAGGACCTAGATAAACTGGGGGCTTGAGTTAAAAAATGGCAAATGAAGTTCAATGTTGACAAATGTAAGGTTATGCACATGGGCAGGAGAAACAGATATCACCAATATACACTAAATGGGGTACTGCTAGGGAAAAGTGATATGGAAAAAGACCTGGGGGTAGTAGTGAACTGTAGATTTTACTGATGCAATCAATGCCAGTCAGCTTCTGCCAAAGCAAATAAAGCCTTGGGGCGCATTAAAAGAGGCATAGGGGTGGGGGACGAAAACATTATTCTTTCACTATATAAGGCACTTGTCAGGCCTCACATGGAATACTGTGTACAGTTCTGGACACCAGGGCTCAGGAAAAATGTTGCGGCGCTTGAGGGGGTTCAAAGAAGGGTGACTAAGTTAATAAACAGAATAAGAGGACTAGAATACCCAGAGAGGCTATCAAAATTGGAATTATTTACCCTGGAAAAAAGATGGCTAAGGGGCGATCAAATAACAATGTATAAATACATTAGCAGACAATACAAGAATCTCTCCCATTATCTGTTTATACCCAGGACTGTGGCGGTAAGAAAAGGGCATCTGCTACGTCTAGAAGAAAGCAGGTTTCATCACCAATATAGAAGGGGGTTCTTTACTATAAGAGCAGTGAGACTGTGGAACTCTCTGCCTGAGTACGTGGTAAAGTCAAAATCCATAGAAGACTTTAAGAGGGGACTAGATACCTTCCTAGAGTGCTATGATATTGCAGGATATAGACATTAGGTGACCTGTGGGGCTGTTGATCTCAAATGTTGATTCAGGGATTACTCTTGCTGCCATTGTGGAGTTAGGAAGGTTGCCTTCCTTTGGAACAACAAGGAAGGGGTTGAAACGGGCTGAATCAGTTGGACATTGTCTTCATTCAGCTTAACATATTATCTTACTATCTCTATTTATATCTATTTATATCTATCTATATATAACTATTCATATCTATCTATATATAACTATTCATATCTATCTATCTATCTATCTCCATTGTTATCTATTTATCTATCGATCTATCTGTCTATTTATCCATATCTTTTTATCTATATCTATCTATTGATATATTATATCACAACATTTCTAAGAGAAGGAAAAGAAAAAAAAAACATAAAAAAGGGGGTAATGTGTGTATAGGGCAAGGGGAAACCTTAGGAGGGGGAAAGGAGAAGGCAAGGGAAAATAAAATAAAGAGGGATAACAAACAGCAAGTGCAATTGTTTACTCATCAATTAGGGGTGAGAGATGTTAGTCAAATAGTTATTGTAGGGTTATAGGCAGCTTAGCAGGTCAGTGGAGAATATTGTCCCTTTTTCCTCGCACCCAATCCAGGGCGTCCAAAGGCCTGTGAAAATGTCTCTTGAGCCCAATTCCCAAGCTAGAACCTTTTCGAATTTGAAAATGTATTCAACCCTTTCCAACCAATGGGCAATTTGCTGGGGTTCCTTTCCCCTCCAGCATAGAGGAATGAGAAGCTTAGCTGCTGAAATTAAAATTGTTGGTAGACTTTTTTTGATGGTTTGAACTGGTTTGTGGGGAGCCAAATAGGAAAAGGAAGTGTTACAGATGGTATTAATGAGGTTAGTGATCGAGTCCCAAAAGGGTTTGATTTTGTAACATTGCCACCATATGTGTAAGAAAGTTCCCCTTTCTGACTCGCATCTCCTAGTTAAGATTTTGTAAGAGTTCTCCTGAATGTGAACGGATCTGGAGAAACCATGTGAGTTCCGTAGCATCTGAAGGGTTTCAACTTTGTTGAGATCAACTCCCAGGTCTCTCTCCCACTCCCTGAGGAACCAGGGTTTGTCAGAAGAGGATTGTAATTGGACACCTTTATACAAATGCTTTACCATTTTCTTGGGGCAGGAGGGAGAGAAATAGGTCTCAAACCAGAGGGGGTCTCTCATAACACTGAAACGGGAGCCCTGAAACCTCAACAAAGAACAATGGAGGCCTAACCTGCTAAGAAAATTCAGTGGAGTATTGGCGAGAAAGGTGTCAAACTGGGCCCTCGTATTGCCTTTGACAATGTCATATATAGTGAGGTCATTGAGTTTGTCCCAAATTCCTTCTACTCTAAGAGGTCTGTTTGCTAGGATGGCTGGGATCAGGTAAGCGGGGGTCATGGGAGGGAGTGACTTTTTGTCTACTGTGCTTAATTGTAATGTTCTGAGCACTTTAATTGTGCCCTTGGTAATGGGACTCAGGGAAGTGAGTTTGCCCAGAGATAAATTTGGTTTGCCTTTATCAACATAATCCTCTCCATTTCGAGACTGGGTGAGGTTAGTTCGGTATCTACTTGGGAGATCCACCTAGAAACATGGATCGCTTTGTGGTATAAGTGAAGGTGTGGCAGACCAGATTCTCCTTGGGGTCTTTTCTGAACTAGGTAGGAGAAAGCTAAGCGTGGTTTGCGTCAGTACCAGACAAACTCTCTAAACAGTCTATTGATCTGGGAGAAAAAGAAGCAAGGCACTTCTATTGTAACCTGGTAAAGAATGTAGATTATGGACAGCAGAAAATAAGTGGAAATCAAGGTCTTCCTGCCCAGCCAAGAAATAAGTGGGAGGCTAAATTGTTTGAGCTGGGTCTTTATTTTTTAAATCAGTGGAGCGTAGTTGGCTTCATTCAAATGTAAGGGGTTAGATGTCAGAGATATGCCCAAGTATTTAATAGCTGTGGGGGGGCATCTAAAGGCATAGTCTTTTTTTTTTTTTGGACTGGAGGTGATGTGTTTTGGTGCAGAGACGTTGAGTACCTCAGATTTGTCAAAATTAATTTTAAAATTGGAAAGCCTGCCGAAGATCTTGAATATCTCCATGAGTGCTGGAAAGGCTCTCTTTGGACCAGTGGTAAGATTGTGGTTGTCAGCAAAGGATGTCATCGTGTGCGTAGCATTGCCTATTCTCAGACCCTCTATGTTTAGATTCTGTCTAAACGTATGTAGCAATGTCTCCATTACTAGGATGAAGTGTGTGGGGGAAAGGAGACAGCCATGCCTGATGCCATTTCTTATGCCAAAGGGTTTTGACATTGTGCCATTGACTTGCACTCTGACCGAGGGAGCTGAGTAGAGGGAAAAAATAGTTTTAATGAAATGGGTTGGAAAGCCAAATTTCGACAGGGTGTGTTCCATAAAGTCCCAACTAACCCTGTCAAAGGCCTTTTCTACGTCCATGGAGACCAGTACCAGTAGCACTATTTGTTTTGGCGAAGTGCAACGCGTGAATTATACGTGTCGTGTTGGTTTTTCCCTCTCTTCCTGATACAAAGCCCACTTGGTCTGGATTCACTAGTTTAGGGAGCAAGGGAGATATCTGCTGTTCCAGCAGTTTGGCCCAGAATTTGATATATGTGTTTAACAACAAGATGGGGCTGTAATTGCTACAGAGATCACAGTCTTTCCCCTCCTTGGGGACGAGTGTAATGTAAGCTTATAGCAATTGTTTGGGTAGCGCCACCCCAGAGAGGAAGGAATTGCATAGTTTGGTGAGATATGGGATGAGAATTTCTGATAACTTTTTATAGTATATGATCAGGAGACCGTCTGGTCCGGGTTTTTTTCATTGGGGACTGAGGCCACAACCTCGGCCACTTTGTCCGCGTTCACAGGCGTTAAGAGCGATGAAGCGTCTTCATCAAATAAGGCAGGGAGTCCAAGGATGTCAAGGAAAACAGTGGGAGAGAGATGTGGAGGCACGTGGGCTCCACTGTGTCACCCCGCAAATTGTATAAAGCGTAATACTTCTTGAACTCCTCAGCCACAGCCCCAGTAGATGTTACTGTTGCTCCGGTGGGGGTCCTGATTTTTGAGATGAAAGTTTTTTTCTGTTTGCTTCTTAATAAGCCTTGACATTGTTTTTGAGCCTCTGTCCCCATGTACATAGATATTGTATTTAGATGTGAAGAAGTTCTTTGCGGCTTTAATGTTTAGAGCTTTTTTTAATCTGTCTCTCAGGCATTTTAGTTCCTTATGAGTGTCATTAATGAGGTTACTTTTAGGCAGGGCTTCCATTCTAGTAATTTGTGCTAGGAGGAAGTTAAAGGGGTTGTCCCGCGCCGAAAGATAAAATTTTTTTTTTGCCCAGTCCCCCAGTACCTGTAAAGGAAAACCGCTGACATGTGTTATTAAAAAGAAAATTCCCTTACCTGAATCCCCGTTCAGCAACTTTAAAAAATCTTCTGTCCAAGATGGCTGCCGCTGGTCTTCTCCCACAGTGCACCACGGGTCTTCTCCCATGGTGCACTGTGGATGTTCTTCTGCTGTCTGCGTTCCACTGCCGATTCCAGCCACCTCATTGCCTGATTGGCACCATGTGATGGGGGCGGAGCTACGCAATGACGCTGAGAAGGGGGAGGAGCCAGGATGCAGCTCGTGAGCCCGGACCATCCAGAAGAGGATTCCTCTCCGCGCAAGCCCGACTGTTCGTGCGACTAGAGAAGAAGTTTGATCGTCGCCATGGAGATGGGGACGCCAGCACTGGAGAGGGTAAGTGTATAACTTCTGTATGGCCAATATTTAATGCACGATGTATATTACAAAGTGCATTAATATGGCCATACAGAAGTGCTTAACCCCACTTGCTTTCGTGGGACAACCCCTTTAACTTCTTCCTCTTTTTGTCATTTTGACCTAGTACCTAAGGAAATTAACTCCCTTCTAAGGCAGGCTTTGTGGACCTCCCACAGAGATGGGGATGGAATCTCCTGCGAATTGTTAAACTTAAAAAAATATTCCTGTAGCTTCTCTGAGAGAAGTGAGCAGTTGTCTCTTACACTAATTAAGGTACTGTTTAAATGCCAATTCCATTCCCTCCTCGGCAGGCTCTCCCTTAATAGTGTTAAAAGATTGCAGATATTTGACTAATATCAGTAGGTAATCAATCCTGTGAAACGTAGCATGGATGACTGAGTAATATGAGTATTCCCTAACCTCTGGATTCAAAGCCCTCCACGCGTCGTGTAGATTAAGGTCTGATAATAAGCTCCTAAATCAGTGGATCTGTTTTGTGGAATTTGAAGTGATATCTTTTGAGTGGTCTAGAGCCAGGTTAATATCTCCCCCGAACACCTGTAAACCCTCTGCAAAATCCTTATATTTTGTTAGAACCTGTATTAGCCACGGTATTTGGTTTTTGTTTGGAGCGTAGAGATTTGTGAAAGTAACCTTGCAGTGTGCAATTGATTCCTTTAAGAAAATATATCTGTCGTTTGTATCTACCATAAGTCTGACTGTGTTAGGACAAAGGGGACGTTCTTAATGATTGCAATTGAGATGCTTCTAGAGGCTGAAGAGTGCATGCTGTGAAACCACTGGTTGTAGTTAAAAGATGGGAGATTAGGGACCCGATTGTGGCAAAAATGTGTTTACTGGAGAAACACTATCTCCGCTTTGTATGTCTTCAGAAGAGAAAAGGTTTGTGATCATTTCTGTGGGATGTTCCAGCCTTGAACGTTAAGGGAGGTGATTTTAATGTCTGCCATGGAATGATTTCAGAGTGTTGCCATCTAGTTGCAGTTCTACCCAGACCTGCGTTGCCCCATTGCGTATTATTTCACAGTTCAAACAAGTAGTAACTATTAATGCCACGTCGTGGCAAAATGAGGAAATTTAGTAAACATAGGGTGGAAGGGAAGCTGCTCCAAGGGGGTCCTATGCCTGTTCCTCTACCAGACTGAGGTTTAGAGAAAGATTCCTATGGCTCTTTCTTCCCCCCATGCAGATAGTGGGTGGTTGGACACACTTCATTGAAAGTGGGAGTGACCCCCAAGACTAATCAAAAGTATACAGTAGCAAATAAACTTTTGAAGGTGAATAACCTTGTTCTAATAAAATAGGATAGAAAATGAGTAAGAGACTGAACAGTTATTGTAGTACATAACGGTAATTTCAAGTAGGGCATAGATCCAAAGATCACTTTAGTACCCGATGTCTGACATTTGCAAAGGCATGCTTGATGCTCATAGTCAGAGAACCACAACAACTTGTGATAAGAGGGCAATAGGAGACCATGTGTACAAGGTCACCCAGTGCCCTCCTTGGTGTCTCTCCGGCCAGATCTCCGGCGCCCAATACCTGTCCTGTAGGCCATCTCGGCGACACATCGTCTGACAGCCCTCATCCCCCGGACCAAATGAATGGCAGCTGTTAGTGTGATCTAAGAAAAACAAAAGGGAGGGGGGCACTGCCGAGGATGCCCAGAGGCAACTAACAGGAAGATCAAGAATACGTCTTAGCCAACAGTCTTTTTATGCTTTTGGGTTCTAGAAGTTTTGACGAGCGACCAATACTCTGGCCTCTCTAGCTGCGGCAGGTGGTGTTTGGTTTGAAGAAGCATCCACAACGGAATGTCAAGTGGTTGCAAGTCCAATTTTTTCCACACTTTCTCTAGGTCATCAGCTGTTCTGATGTTAATGTGTTAGCCCTCTTTAAATGTAGAGAGACAAAATGGGAAGAGCCATCTCACCGGCAGTTCCTTTGCACGCAAAGCCTCCATCAGTGGTTTTGTAATATGCC
Organism: Eleutherodactylus coqui; assembly: GCF_035609145.1. Taxonomy (NCBI): domain Eukaryota; kingdom Metazoa; phylum Chordata; class Amphibia; order Anura; family Eleutherodactylidae; genus Eleutherodactylus; species Eleutherodactylus coqui. The sequence goes on from NC_089844.1 coordinate 181,322,355, forward strand.
GTTTAGCCAGTGTGCTAGGAGCAATGTCCTGAAAAAGTAGTATCTTTTTACTTTCATATATAATATCTTGTGAGTCTCTAGCCTTTTTTAGAATAGCTAAAGTATCTAAATAATTCAGTAGTCTGCAAATAACATCCATAGGAGGTTCTGATGGTGAAGGTCTAGGCCGGAGAGCTCTGTGATGTGTTCTATGATTATTTTCTCGGCTCTTTCTTTCCCAAGGAGGGTCTGGAAGATGTTCAATGCAGCTAAATTTAGGGTTTCAGACGCCGCTGATTCTGGGAGGCCCTTTAATACAAATGTTTTTCCTTCTGCTCCTATTCTCCCAATCTTCTATTAGCAGCATGGCTTGATTTAATTGGTCTTGCTCTGCACTTAAATTGGACTGGAGATCTAAATTGCACTTTAGTAGTTTTTGCTGTGAGTTCTCTAGGTCATCAACTCTGTGGCCAATTTATTTGACCTCCATCTTGGTATCCACCAGCTCTTTTATCACTGGTGAGATAGATTGGCCCAAGAGTCTTTTAAGAAAGACTCTATATCTATTCTCTATCTATTTCTTCATTTTGATCCGAGGCAGCTGAGGCACAGTCCATGCCAGAGTCCTCTATGTTTTGTTCAGCGAGATTTTCTTGAGGAACTCTGTGCCTTTGTGCTGCAGGATAGCGATGTTGTTTTTTTTTAAAGAACCAATCCATTTTGGCCTGATGTTTGCTTGTTTAAGGGGTATCTGCGTGCTCTCTACCTCTATCTTTCTCATACTTCACCATTCTCAAATCGTGCTGTAGACAGTGTTGCGCTTCTGTAAGCTGCTCTTTTTAGGCTTTATTTTTATAAATTTGTCAAGTCTGTCAGGTGTGGTAGCTGTAGTCTCGGAGTCTCTCGTTTGCATGTTAGTAATTATTCATCCATGTAGCTGCATCTCCCCTTTTGGCCCTTGGTCACTCACATCTACAAGAGCGTTGGAGCTGTTATACTTGCAAGGGTCGCAGCTTAAAGGCAGTTATCAGTCTATTAAGGGCTCCTGTGGTTACCTGGTGCCCTCGGAAGATGTGGATCCATAGGGCTGTAGTCAAAGATGCTGTGCAGAGGGTGGCAGCGGAAGTGAATGGATAGCTGGATGGAATGCTGGGGAGCAGCTATTTTTTGTGTTTTGGATAGGGGTTTGGCTGATCTTATTTGGAGGTCCAGGGGTAACCTCAACTCCCTGTTATTTATCTCCCCTGAGCTCCCAGTTCTACTGTATGCCTGTAAGAACTTTACTGGGCTGCAGCTTCACTCCTTGTGGGGGCTGCTAGTGCTTCAGCCCACAGTCTGTAGGTCTACAGAATCCAGGTGGGTCTATTACAGTCTGCTGCTACTCCAGGTACTCATCGCAGCTGCCAGCGGGCAATCGGCAGTCCCAGAGTCTCAGGGCCGAGAGAAGGGCTTAATGGTTAACCCTGGAAGCTCCCCTGCAGTGCCAACTCTTTGTATCCACTGCCACCTGCAACGTCACCGGAACCACACGCCACTATCTCACTTGCCAGGAGGGAGAGACAGTCTGCTGGAGATGCCGATCACCTTCCGAGAGCTGCAACTTTAGCCCGGGGATGCTGAAGTCTCTGCAGGTTGCAAACTTTTCTTCAGCGCCGCCGGTATCGCTATGGTCACAGGAAAGAGTTAAGACACTGCACTCCTACTGGAGCTCCTCCAGAGAACGCCGAGAGATGAAAGCAGCTAATTAGGGCTCCAAAAGAGAGAGATTTGACCATTTCTTGGGTCTTCTAATGGCGGGACTGAGCAGTGTGCGTCCTCCTGCTTTGCTAGCTTAATCACACCTCTATCTATCTATCTATCTATCTATCTGTGTGTATATGGGCGGATTTAGGCAAAAATAATTTTCTTCCCTTAGGCTAGAAAATTTCAAGCTTGAAAAAGGCCTATTTGAGGCAGAAACATGTTGCCTACTTTATGTTCCTGCACCTTAACAAATAAACAAGAGAAATCCCCCCAAACTAGTAAGTTATTTTCTTGTCTATATCAGGCATAAACATGTGACATCACTAAAAGAGATGTTTCTTTTTTCTGTGAGCTTTTTTCAATCTTCTATTGAGCATCAGCCTTTTTTCTCTTCTCTTCCTGTGTGTACCACCCTGGATTGCTGTACATGGCCTCCGGTGTCCGGGCTGTTTGCTCTCCACTAGAGATGAGCGAGCGTACTTCGAAAAGCACTACTCGCTTGAGTAATTTGCTTTATCCGAGTATCATTGTGCTCGTCCCTGAAGATTCGGGTGCCGGCACGGAGCGGGGAGCTGCAGGGGAGAGTGGGGAGGAACGGAGGTAAGATCTTTCTCTCCCTCTCTCCCGCCCGCTCTCCCCTGCTCCCCGCTGCGACTTACCTGTCAGCCACAGCGGCACCCGAATCTTCAGGGACGAGCACAGCGATACTCAGATAAAGCAAATTACTCGAGCGAGTAGTGCTTTTCCGAGTATGCTCGCTCATCTCTACTCTCCACCTTATCGTGGATAAAGGACTATTAGAACAGCTCACCGCCTGATTCTTAACTCTTGGAGCGCCGTCCCTCATATACTTGTGGATTGGTCTTTTAGCATTGTTAGTTGTATGATAGGCTTGCAAGTGGATCTGTGTAATAGAGCTTGTAGTTACTCATGTGAGGTTATGCTGATGCATCATGGTATTGATAGCACAGACTAGTAAAAGACAAAGCAGAGACAAATCTCAGCCTCACAATAGTTTTTGTTAAATACCAGAGGGGAGGCTGCACTGCATGGCAATGATGACAATATAATTAGGAGATCTCAAGAGTGTGACAATAAAGTAAGGGGTACAAGGATGAAAAAATTGTGTTTACTCTGCAGCGGTCTTTTAACTTCACTTTCACATAGCAATAGTTTGCTCAGTATTTGGTTTCAGTATATGTAAGTGCAAGCAGGAGCCGAACCCACAAATAAACAGTAGAGATGAGCGAACGTACTCGTCCGAGCTTGATATTCGTGCGAATATTAGGGTGTTCGGGATGCTCGTTACTCGTAACGAGCACCACGCGGTGTTTCGGTTACTTTCAGTTTCCTCTCTGAGACGTTAGCGCGCTTTTCTGGCCAATTGAAAGACAGGGAAGGCATTACAACTTCCCCCTGTGACGTTCAAGCCCTATACCACCCCCCTGCTGTGAGTGGCTGGGGAGATCTGATGTCACCCGAGTATAAAAGTCGGCCGCTCCCGCGGCTCGCCACACATGCCTTGTGACTTAGCTGAGGGAAAGTGCTGCTGCTGGTGCTGCTGTAGGGAGAGCGTTAGGAGTCAGTGTAGGCTTCAAGAACCCCAACGGCCCTTCTCAGGGCCACATCTACTAGTGTGCAGTACTGTGTTAGCACAGTATTTTTTTTGTCCAAAATTGGATCTGCAGAGCATTGCGCCCTGCAATAGGGACAGAAGTGGGGGTTAGGCAGGGAGAGTGTTAGGAGTTAGTGTAGGCTTCAAGAACCCCAGCGGTCCTTTCTAGGGCCACTTCTATCCGTGTGCAGTACTGTCCAGGCTGCTGTTAGCAGTGTTGCATATTTTTTTTTTCCTCAAAACCGGCTGTGCAGAGCATTGCACCCGGCATTAATACTACAGGGATAGAATTGTGTAGGCAGGGCCAGAAGACATTTATTATTCATTGAATACACGCAGTGGGGTCTTCCCTTTGCTAAAAAGGAAAAAAAATATATATTTTGCCTGCCTGTGTCTGTCCTAAGGTCTCCGTGTACGTGTGTGCTGCGTGTACAACGTACAAAAATCAGACGCAACCAGCTACGCTTTACTGCAGCCTAGCGCCATTGTCTTTCCTGACTGGCAAATACCTGCTCTGCTAGAGTTAATAACTCTGCTACACTATACTTGTGTGACACTTTTTGAGGGCCACACCACAGATATTAAACTTCTTGTTCATTGAATATACGCAGTGGGTGCTTCCCTTTGCAGAAAAGGAAAAAAATTATATTTTGCCTGCCTGTGTCTGTCCTAAGGTCTCCGTGTACGTGTGTGCTGCGTGTACAACGTACAAAAATCAGACGCAACCAGCTACGCTTTACTGCAGCCTAGCGCCATTGTCTTTCCTGACTGGCAAATACCTGCTCTGCTAGAGTTAATAACTCTGCTACACTTTAGTTGTGTGACACTTTTTGAGGGCCACACCACAGATATTAAACTTCTTGTTCATTTAATATACTCAGTGGGTGCTTCCCTTTGCAAAAAAAGGAAAATAAATTATATTTTGCCTGCCTGTGTCAGTCCTAAAGTCTCCGTGTACGTGTGTGCTGCGTGTACAACGTACAAAAATCAGACGCAACCAGCTACGGTTGAGTGCAGCCTTGCGCCAATTTCTTTCCTGCCTGGGAAATCAAATCACTGGTAATACAGCATGCTGAGGGGTAGGGGTAGGCCTAGAGGATGTGGACGCGGCCGAGGACGCGGAGGGCCAAGTGAGGGTGTGGGCACAGGCCGAGCCAGTGCGGTGGCCAGGGGTAGAGGCAGGGCCAGACCGAATAATCCACCAACTGTTTCCCAAAGCGCCCCCTCGCGCCATGCCCCCCTGCAGAGGTCAAGGTGCTCTACGGTGTGGCAGTTTTTCACAGAGACGCCTGACGACCGACGAACAGTGGTGTGCAACCTTTGTCGCGCCAAGATCAGCTGGGGAGGCACCACCAACAGCATGCGCAGGCATATGATGGCCAAGCACCCCACAAGGTGGGACGATGCCCGTTCACCGCCTCCGGTTTGCACCACTGCCTCTCCCCCTGTGCCCCAACCTGCCACTGAGATCCAACCCCCCTCTGAAGACACAGGCACTACCGTCTCCTGGCCTGCACCCACACCCTCACCTCCGCTGTCCTGGGCCCCATCCAGCAATGTCTCTCAGCGCAGCGTCCAGACGTCGCTAGTGCCACAGTTTGAGCGCAAGCGCAACTACGACGCCACGCACCCGCACGCTCAAGCGTTAAACGTGCACATTGCAAAATTGATCAGCCTAGAGATGCTGCCGTATAGGCTTGTGGAAACGGAGGCTTTCAAAAGCACGATGGCGGCGGCGGCCCCGCGCTACTCGGTTCCCAGTCGCCACTACTTTTCCCGATGTGCCGTCCCAGCCCTGCATGACCACGTCTCCCGCAACATTGTACGCGCCCTCACCAACGCGGTTACTGCCAAGGTCCACTTAACAACGGACACGTGGACAAGCACAGGCGGGCAGGGCCACTATATCTCCCTGACGGCACATTGGGTGAATGTAGTGGAGGCTGGGACAGAGTCAGAGCCTGGGACCGCTCACGTCCTACCCACCCCCAGAATTGCGGGCCACAGCTCGGTGGTGGTATCTGCGGCGGTGTATGCTTCCTCCACTAAAGCACCTTCCTCCTCCTCCTCCTCCAACGCAACCTCTGTCTCGCAATCAAGATGTGTCAGCAGCACGTCGCCAGCAGTCGGTGTCACGCAGCGTGGCAGCACAGCGGTGGGCAAGCGTCAGCAGGCCGTGCTGAAACTACTCAGCTTAGGAGAGAAGAGGCACACGGCCCACGAACTGCTGCAGGGTCTGACAGAGCAGACCGACCACTGGCTTGCGCCGCTGAGCCTCCAACCGGGCATGGTCGTGTGTGACAACGGCCGTAAGCTGGTGGCGGCTCTGCAGCTCGGCAGCCTCACGCACGTGCCATGCCTGGCCCATGTCTTTAATTTGGTGGTTCAGCGCTTTCTGAAAAGCTACCCCCACTTGTCATACTTGCTCGGAAAGGTGCGCCAGCTCTGCGCACATTTCCGCAAATCCCACACGCACGCTGCCACCCTGCGGACACTGCAACATCGGTTTAATCTGCCAGTGCACCGACTGCTGTGCGACGTGCCCACACAGTGGAACTCTACGCTCCACATGTTGGCCAGACTCTATGAGCAGCGTAGAGCTATAGTGGAATACCAACTCCAACTTGCGCGGCGCATTGGGAGTCAGCCTCCTCAATTATTTACAGAAGAGTGGCCCTGGTTGGCAGCCATCTGCCAGGTCCTTGGAAAATTTGAGGAGTCTACCCAGGTGGTGAGCGGCGATGCTGCAATCATTAGCGTCACCATTCCTCTGCTATGCATCTTGAGAAGTTCCCTGCAAAGCATAAAGGCAGACGCTTTGCGCTCAGAAACAGAGCCGGGGGAAGACAGTATGTCGCTGGATAGTCAGAGCACCCGCCTGTCTATATCTCAGCGCGTGGAGGAGGAGGAGGAGGAGGAGGAGGGGGAAGAGACAGCTTGGCCCACTGGTGAGGGTACACATGCTGCTGGGCTGTCATCCTTTCAGCGTGTATGGCCTGAGGAGGAGGAAGAGGAGGAGGAGGAGGATCCTGAAAGTGATCTTCCTAGTGAAGACAGCCATGTGTTGCGTACAGGTAATCTGGCACACATGGCTGACTTCATGTTAGGATGCCTTTCTCGTGACCCTCGCGTTACACGCATTCTGGCCACTACGGATTACTGGGTGTACACACTGCTCGACCCACGCTATAAGGAGAACCTTCCCACTCTCATTCCCGAACAGGAAAGGGGTTCGAGAGTGTTGCCTTACCACAGGGCGCTGGTGGACAAACTGATGGTAAACTTCCCATCCGACAGCGCTAGTGGCAGAAGGCGCAGTTCCGAGAGCCAGGTAGCAGGGGAGGCGCAGAGATCAGGCAGCATGTACAGCGCAGGCAGGGGAACATTCTCCAAGGCCTTTGCCAGCTTTATGGCTCCCCAGCAAGACTGTGTCACCGCTACCCAGTCAAGGCTGAGTCGGCGGGAGCACTGTAAAAGGATGGTGAGGGAGTACGTAGCCGATCGCACGACCGTCCTCCGTGACGCCTCTGCCCCCTACAACTACTGGGTGTCGAAGCTGGACACGTGGCCTGAACTCGCACTGTATGCCCTGGAGGTGCTTGCTTGTCCTGCGGCTAGCGTCTTGTCAGAGAGTGTGTTTAGTGTGGCTGGGGGAATCATCACGGATAAGCGTACCCACCTGTCAAACGACAGTGCCGACAGGCTTACACTCATCAAGATGAACAAAGCCTGGATTTCCCCAGACTTCTCTTCTCCACCAGCGGACAGCAGCGATACGTAAGCAATACGTACGCTACACCCGCGGATGGAAGCTACGTTCTCTCTCACCATCCAAAACGGGGACATTTCTGCTTCATCAATCTGTGTCTAATATTCCTCCTCCTCCTCCTGCTCCTCCTCCTGAAACCTCACGTAATCACGCTGAACGGGCAATTTTTCTTAGGGCCACAAGGCTCACTCATAATTTTTCTAAACAATTTTTATATGTTTCAATGCTCTTAAAAGCGTTGAAACTTTAACTTGAACCAATTTTTCGTTAAACTGGGCTGCCTCCAGGCCTAGTTACCACTTAAGCCACATTAACCAAAGCGATTAATGGGTTTCACCTGCCATCTTGGTTGGGCATGGCCAATTTTTTGGATGTACATTAGTACTGTTGATACAGCAATTTTTGTGGGCCCTCGCCTACATTGTAATCAAATGAATTTTTAGCCCACCTGCATTACAGCTGACGTTACATCCGCTGTGTTGGGCAATGCAATGGGATATTTCTATGTACCGCCGGTGGGTTCCAGGGAGCCACCCATGCTGTAGGTGCACACGGAGTTTAACCTACATGTGTCCACTTGTAAAGAACCCCAGTCTGACTGGGGCATGCAGTGTGGGCCGAAGCCCACCTGCATTAAGCACGGCATTACTACCTCAGCTGTGTTGGGCAATGCAATGGGATATTTCTATGTACCGCCGGTGGCTTCCTGGCACCCACCCATGCTGTGGGTCCACAGGGAATTATAAATGCATCTGTTTCCACTTGTAAAGAACCCCAGTCTGACTGGGGCATGCAGTGTGGGCCGAAGCCCACCTGCATTAAGCACGACATTACTACCTCAGCTGTGTTGGGCAATGCAATGGGATATTTTTGTGTATCGCCGGTGGGTTCCAGGGAGCCACCCATGCTGTAGGTGCACACGGAGTTTTTACTACATCTGTACACTTGTAAAGAACCCCAGTCTGACTGGGGCATGCAGTGTGGGCCGAAGCCCACCTGCATTAAGCACAACAGCTGTGTTGGGCAATGCAATGGGATATTTCTATGTACCGCCGGTGGCTTCCTGGCACCCACCCATGCTGTGGGTCCACAGGGAATTATAAATGCATCTGTGTCCACTTGTAAAGAACCCCAGTCTGACTGGGGCATGCAGAGACACCTTGACAGAATGAATAGTGTGTGACACATAGGTTCCCCATTGCTATGCCCACGTGTGCAGCTCCTGATGGCGGTGGCACATGATTCTATTTCTCATTGCTTCTGTACAGCATTGTGGGCTATCGCCCCGCCCCTTTTAAAGAGGGTCGCTGCCTAGCCGTGCCAACCTCTGCAGTGTGTGCCTGCGGTTCCTCCTCATGGCAGACGCACTTCTAAATAGACATGAGGGTGGTGAGGCATTAGGGCAGCTGAAGGCTGCGCAGGGACACTTTGGTGTGTGCTGTGGGGGGGAGGGGGGGGCGGTTGGGCAGCATGTAACACAGGAGAAGTGGCAGTGGAGTGTCATGCAGGCAGTGATTGTGCTTTGTTGGAGGTAGTGTGGTGCTTAGCTAAGGTATGCCATGCTAATGAGGGCTTTTCAGAAGTAAAAGTTTTTGGGAGGGGGGGGGGGCACTCTTGCCGCTATTGTGGCTTAATAGTGGGACCTGTGAACTTGAGATGCAGCCCAACATGTAGCCCCTCGCCTTCCCTATCCGTTGCTGTGTCATTCCCATCACTTTCTTGAATTGCCCAGATTTTCACACAAGGAAACCTTAGCGAGCATCGGCGAAATACAAAAATGCTCGGGTCGCCCATTGACTTCAATGGGGTTCGTTACTCGAAACGAACCCTCGAGCATCGCGAAAAGTTCGTCCCGAATAACGAGCACCCGAGCATTTTGGTGCTCGCTCATCTCCAATAAACAGTTCTTAGTAAGAAAAACTAAATAATCTTGTAAATATAACATTTTTTTAATGGCTAATAGAAATAAATAATGTTACACCAAGATATCAAGGCTGCTTAGACCTCTTCATCAAACTGGTATAATTTCCATCCATGTGCAGTACATTCTGGTATCCTCCATTGGGTAAAAGAACAAGTTTGACACCATGTTGCCTAGTTGAAGAGGCCTAAATAACCTCAAAAACTTGCTGTAACATTATTTATTAGTCACTAGCTTACCCATCGCGCGTTGCTGCGAAGACAGACATACATACATACATTCGTTTTTAAATATCTAGATAACAACCAATCACAGCGCAGCTTTCAAGTTACCTCAGCGGTATAATATATAACAACCAATCACAGCACAGCTTTCATGTAACCTCAGTAGTATAAGAAAAAGCAACCAATCACAGCACAGCTTTCATTTTACCTCAGCATTCTCAATATCCAGCAATTGTCTTGCGAAACGTTCGGCGGATGCATCATTTTGTAGTTGAACATGCTGGCTCGTAATGCCTTTTGCTTTCGTGCTTGAGATGGAAATCAAACGATCTTTGTCTGGGGGGCATAACTGTCAACGATGCTCGCACGCGCCACCTATCATAGGATCGTTGTGCTATGCCAGTAATCTTCCCAGAAGTGTACTCAACAACTTCCCAAAGTTTCATGGCGATTGAATGAATGGTGTAGTAATGCATAAAGGACAGACAGACAGACATACATTCATTTATATATATATATACTAGCTGATATACCCGGCTTCGCCCGAGTTAATTTGGTACTGGTGTTTATCTGGTGTTCACACAGAAAATTTTATGAAGTCGTGGTTACTTTAGAGATACTGAGGAAAAACATATGTTCACCATTTTGCATAGTTCTCTGCGTTACCCAGGAAACCCCACGTGGAGGCAACCATGCGATGTTTCCTTTATATAAAATGGCATCAGGAAGTGAGAGAATTAGATAACGTACATAAAATCTTAGACACTAATTCTTTTGCGCTTAGAATTGAGTAATGGAGTTGGGACCCATTAACTTTTCATACTTAGGAGACAATCAATGCTCGTGCCAAATTTCATGTTTCTATGACATTGGGAAGTGAGAGATTTAGGTTGAGGTGCTCACCCCTAGGTCTTCAGACATGAACCCGGCCATTGTCGTTGCCCAAACTAAACCTAGATTAGTTTATATAACATATACAAGTTACAAGTGCAAAAAATGGAGGGGGTGGGAGGGAAATACACTCATTAAAAAAAAAAAAAAATCAAGCCTCTAGAAGAAGTTTTTTTCTTAAATGAGTGTATTTCCCTCCCATCCCCTCCATTTTTTGCACTTGTAACTTGTATATGTTATATAAACTAAATAAAATGTTAAATTCTTAATTTTAGTTTCTTAAGGACAGCTTCAAATAGATGTATTTGTGCACACAATTCACAGAAAATAGAACCCATTGATTTAATTGGGTTCATTCATATTTTAATATTTTGCACCCACTTTTTTATTCATGCAAAAAAAAAACCAGAACATGCAGCATTTATTTGCATATTTGCAAACCAAAGGTCCTCATAGAGGTCAATGGGGGAGCGCAAATGTATGCACAATATACAAATAGATACATGACACATTGCAAATTTCACTGGAAAAAAACACACCTGATACTAATGAGCCATTTCAATCAGTGTGTCTGTGTTTGCTGTATGCAAATTAATATACTTTATGGGCGCAAAAAGTTCAGTAAAATATGCTTATGTGTATTTTAAGTATGCATGTAGAAGTGTGCATGAGTCCTACAGACAGAGGCAAATGAACATGCAACAGGAAGCATGTGGCGTGTGCCTCAGGAATAAGGATGGAGACTGACCGCAGTAGCACGAAATAACTCCAACAGCACACCATGACATAAAATCTTCACTCTTGAGCCATTATTCATTATTTAATTATTGCCTCCCACTTTCAAACAATCATAACTTATTTTTTCATCAACATAGCCATCTGAGGGTTTGTTTTTTGCAGTCCAAGTTGTATTTTATAAAGTAGTGAAAAGTATAAGAAGAAAATAGGATTGAAACTAAAGATAATGGTTGATAAAGTCTAGGTATATCTGGATAGCTTGGTCTTTGAGTTGAGGTATCTGATGCTTAATTTGCACTGGTAACCAAGCAGGAATTTCAAATGGGGAATTCCCATCTTTTTCCAAGTATCCTTCAGGTGTTCCAGGAATCTGACAGTGATCTGCTGGCCTTCTTTGAAGCTAGCAAGGCTGAAAGGGTAAAGTAATTTGATTGGGAGTTTCTTTGCTCTCACGTCATCCGTGAGAAGTTTCAGGATGTGCCTTTTGATTAGTGGGCTTGGCGCTATGTTTTGAAAGAGCAGGATTTTGTTATTTTCAAAAAAGAATTTCTGGGGCCTCCTGTGCTTTTAGAAAGATGGCTGCTGTGTCCACAAAGCTTAGCAACCAATGGTGCAAGCCTTAGGCAGAGAGCTCTGTGAATACATTCAATTTTATGTTTTCCACCCTTTCTTTTCCCAACAAGGATTAAAAAATCTGTATGGCTGACAGTTTAAAGGCGTCAGTTGCTGTAGATTCAAGGAAGCTTCTTAATCTGATATTTTCCCTCCTACTCCCATTTTACTGATCCTCCATCAACACGAGGGCCTGATTTAAGTGGTCTTCTTGGGCTGGTAAGTTGTTTTGAATTGCCTCACTGTGTTGGATTAATTCTTGTTGGGAATCTTCAACTCTTCCGCCTAAATGTTAGACATCTGATTTGATATCTGTGAGATCTCTAACAACTGGGTTAAGAGATTGTGACAGAATTTTTTTGAAAAAGGAGTGAGAAATTGGGCCCTGTTCTTGGTTCTCATTTTGTTCGGAATTGATTGATGCGCATTCCATATCAGAATCTGCCATTTTCTGGTGTGGAGAATTTTCCTGTGACGATTTAGATTTTTGTGCAGCCGGGTAATGAGGTTTCTTCTTTAAATATTTGTCCATTTATAATTGGCTTTTACTTTGTTTTGGAGTATCAACTGTGTCTCTGCTCTTATCTCTTCCAGTTTTAACCATCTTGCTTTGGAATGTGCGCTAAATTTGTTGAAGTCTTGGGGGCGCCTACCTGGTTGCTAGTTAAGCATATTTTCCATTGTGCAGTGTCTCTCTACAGAATGATAATAATGACTCTTGGAACTTAAACATGGTATTAAAACTCCTCTGTGTAAGCTCTGTTGTGAAAGTATTATGCTGCTGCCTTTACAAAGCCCCCCTGTGCAGCACCTTCTTGCCGGTCTATTTAATGCAACTGAGTCTCCTCTGGGATTATCTCTGTCCCTTTGTTTGCTTGTGTATCTGTAAGTACCCCACATGGGTGCTCATTATATCACTAGGGGTCAGTAACAATGCCTGCATCACAGTCCAAGGTAGATGGACACCATCACGTTGCTGCGGGAGCCCAGGACCCAGGTCAAAGGTTTCCGGTGACTCCCAGGTGAGATCTACAGTCTAGTGAGTCAAAATAGGGGGAAACCCCAAAGAGTTACCTCCATAAGTGTGGCTATGTGTTGCTTTGTGCAGAGAGCTGCTGCTGGCGGGCTTTCTTGGTGGGAGTAGCAATTGATCTCTGCTCTACGGGGATCCATGCAAATCACCTGAAAATCAGGTAGGAATTCCACATCCATTTTTTTAGGTCCTTCCACATCAATTTCAGTAAGGGCTGGGGTGTGGCCTAGATGGAGACGGAGACGGAGACAGACGTGTAGACCCGAGCTCCATTCTTCTTTAGCCTTTCAAGCAACAAAAAGCTAACCCAGCATCATCAAAATACATGGGGATACCTCGGAAGATCCACCGGTGACAATGCTGAAGAGAAGGAACGCAAAAGCTCCGCTCCAAAAAGTTTCCCCTCTGTCCACAAGCTCTGGCGCGAGCACGGAGAATATGAGAGACCCAGTAGATACCTCTGACAGCAGAGCCGATTGTGCCGTTAGTCCGGAGCCGCTGCAAAGAGAATCGCTGAGGGTTTCATCCCAGCGTCGGGTGAGTGACAGTGCCCAAAGGCCTGACATCGCTACCATAGACAGACCCAAAATGGCACTGATGCACCCACACTCTCCTTCCTCCCCCACTACACCATCAGCAGACCCTGAAAAGCAGCTCCCCCGTCTCTCCTCTCCTTCCAGCCCATCTCAACAGCTATTTGCTATGGAAGATGATCCAATTAATGATGTCCCATCTTCCAATCTCCCTGCATCTGAAGACTTCATTAAAAACATGATCTTAGCCCTGCGGGGATCACTACATCCTTATGTAGGCCCTCTCAAATGCAATCAAAACATCCATGCAGGAGCTAGAAATGCGCACTGACCACATTGAAAATAAAATCGGTGAAATCACAACTTCTCACAATAAACTAATAGATGCGCATTATACCCTGGAGGATGAAGTGGAACTTATCAAAAATAAGCTGACTGATCTGGAGGATAGAAGTAGAAGAAATAATGTTAAATTCAGAGGCATACCGGAGAACGTAGCTCAATCAGATTTAAAAATCTATCTCATCAAACTAATAAAAAACTTCCTCCCAAACTCTACAGAACAAGATTGCATTATTGACAGAGGCCACAGATTAATGAAACTGAGCTTCCTGCCGGACTCTGTCCCTCGCGATGTGATCGCAAGGAGTCATTTTTTCCACGTAAAGGAAGCCTTAGTGGCAGCATCAAGAAACTCCGGAGCTCTTCCACCCCCATATGCCAATATTAACCTCTTTACAGATCTATCCCAGTCTACAATTCAAGCTAGAAAAGCCTTTTTCTAAGTAACTTCGGCACTGAGAGCAGCCAGAATACCATACAAATGGGGCTTCCCAACCAAGATAATAATTCACAAAGACAATGCAGTGCACATAATCTCATCCCCAGAAGATGGCGCAAAAATTTTATCAAAATGGGACATCTCCCTCTCAGAAAACCCCCACTCAGCTAAACCCCAAAGACCTCATAAGACTCCTAACCATCGCATGATCCCTGCCTCTCCTACCTAGGAGCCTTGGTCTGACTCCATATGGACTTTAGTTGATCCAATTTGCTGGGTTCTAAATTCCAAAAAAAAAGCCAAAGGCTATTTGTCTGCCAGCCGAACTTTTCTTTACCCCCCCCCCCCCCAAATGCACCAGGTTTTAATACCTGTTCTCCTACCTCAGTTTATGTGTTTCTATTTACAGGTCTTCAGCCATAATCTCAGAGAACAATCTGCTATATTCTCTTCCAACAAAAGTCCTTCTTTTATCCCTGTTCTCAACTACAATACTAGAAGTCACCTACTTCTGTTTCCATCCAATAACAGACCTACTACTACATGCATGTCCTAAATTTACAAATAAACTTTACCCTACATTTTCTCAGCAAACGCGCATAAAAAACATGCTGGGGTATTAATAGCCTTCAGAGAGACCCTACGTTTCTCCCTAAAGGAACAAATAAGTGATATAAAAGGCAGATACCTTATTTTGTTGGGCACACTCAACAAGACCCCACTAACCTTAGTTAATGTCTACGCGCCCAACAAAGCGCAAATCTCCTTTTTAAACAAGCTAATAAAAAAAGTTAAGAAAATCCACATTGGAAAATTAATTATCTGTGGCGATTTCAATATAATTACGGATAAAAAAATAGACTCCACTGCAAGCGTAAGAACTGCAGCGGTGCTGCAACCTTGGCTCCACAGACACCTTTAGATGCCTCAGCTCCTCAAAGGAATTTACTTACTATTCTCCGAGGCATAATACCTTTTTACGGATCGACCTGTTCCTAATAGATAGTTGGACCCTCACTTCAGTTACAAACTCCACAATAGGAACAACTACATGGTCTGATCATTCCCCAATCTACCTAAAATTGAACATTAACGCCCCCTTCAATGGCGAAATGACATAAACTTGTTTAAATCACCCACAAACCAAGAACTAATCAGAAACGTCTTGGCAGAATACTTTTCTATAAATTCAACTCCCGACATAAGCAACTTTACGCTATGGAACGCCCCAAAAGAGGGGTGCTGATAAAACTCAAGATACAAGAGCGAAAAAACAAACAATTGATATTTTATTAGATAATATCAAAAAACAGGAAATAGCTCAACAAGAATCCCCCCAAAGCAACTTTCACTCAGAGCTGACTTCCCTAAGAAGAGAAATGAGAAAAATTCTTCTGGACAACTTCAACAAAAATCTTACCTACACCAGAGCTAATTTCTATTCCCATATAGACAAGCCATCAAGACTCATGGCCAAACTAGCAAAAAAAAGACAAATAAAAGCTAAAATCCCTTACATTAACAACATCAATGATCCCACGCTAAACATTTCCCATCCCCAACAGATAGCAGAACAATTTAGAGCCTTTTATGCTAACCTCTACAATTTAACTGACAAAACAAATACATTCCAACCCACCCCAGAATCTATAAATAAGTTTTTAGACACTGACTCTTCCTACCCTAAATTCACATAGAGATTCCCTCAATAAACCAATCACTATCTCAGAAGTAATTAAAGCCATAAATGGATCGAAAAACCACAAATCTCCTGGACCAGATGGTCTGTCAAATGAATATTACAAAATATTTGCCTCCTCAGTGTCCCCATACTTAGTTTCTATATTTAACGATTCAATAAGCCAAGGCGCAATGCCAGAGGAAATGCTACAAGCTACTATAATTACAACTCCCAAACCAGGTAAATCCCCCACATCCCCAGCGAATTTCGCTTTTAAATTCCGATGTAAAACTATACTCCAAAATATTCCATAATGATCAAGTAGGCTTCACGAGGGGCAGAAATGCAACTGATGGTGCACGAAGAACCCAGAACCTAGTGAAATTGAGAAGCTCGAGTCGGACGCCTTCTCTCCTCCTTTCCCTGGATGCAGAGAAGGCATTCGATAGAGTCCACTGGGGGTTTGCCTTTGCAGTCCTCCAAAAATTTGTGGTGGGCAACAACTTCCTCCGGGTGGTTCGGGCCCTCTACGCGAAGCCCTCTGCCAGGGTCCTGGTCGACGGAGCTCTGTCCTCTCCGTTCCACATATCCAATGGAACTCGGCAGGGCTGGCCTCTATCTCCTCTCTTATTCATCATGATAATAGAGCCACTGGCAGAACTGATTAGAACATCCCCGGGGATTAGAGGGGTCCCAATTGGCCCGAGACAACACAAAATTGGTCTCTTTGGCGACGATGTCCTCATATCTTTAAAGGACCCCCTGGCCTCCTTAAGAAATGCGTATGAGTGCATTTCCCAATTTAGTAAAGCTTCATATTATAAACTGAACACAGACAAATCACAGATCATGGGATTCAACGCAGATAAAAAACTAAAAACCGATATACAGAGTGAGTTCCCCTTTCAGTGGAAGTCTGAAATTCCCTATTTGGGGATAAAACTGTGTCGAACGGTGTCAGAGATTATCTCGTCAAACTTAGATCCATTGCTCCCCTCCCTCAAAAAAGATCTGGAGGAACTAGGTAAAAGAGAGTTTTCCTGGTTCGGTAGAATAACACTCTACAAAATGCTAATTCTGCCAAAAATCTTGTACTTTTTCCGAACGTTGTCCTACCCGATCCCCCAAAGCATAATTACTAGCTTTCAGAAACAACTACTAAATTTCATCTGGAACAACAAAAAACCTAGACTAGCCGCCTCAATTCTATATCTTCACAGAAAACAGGGCGGCCTGGGAGTCCTCAACCTCCAAGCGTATTATAACGCAACTATTCTAAGCCAATCTGGCACATGGCTGAGAGACTCGCAACTCCCCTCCTGGTGCTACATAGAAAGACATAAAAATCAAAAGAGAACATTGGGTTCCCTTATTAAAGCCTCAATCCTCAATATCTTAAATCCAGAAATTTTGTCTCTCTTACACACACCAAACCTTTCCCTCCTAATGCTATCCACTCTTCATTGCTGGAACTTACTAGCATACAGTTTTAGATCCATTTCCAAGGGCCCACCAGCAAAACTCCCATTAGAAATCTTATCTTATTTCATACAAGATTTGAATCTTAGGGAGTGGCTCGGTAACAGGGTCAAATATATATCAGACCTCACAGAAAAAGGGAAACCCCTCTCTTTCTACTCTATTAAAAATAAATTCAACTTACCTGACAGAGAGACCTTCTCATATATAAAAATATCCTCTTTCCTCCACAGCACTCATCTAGAGAGCTTTTCTTTTCCAGAGGAGTTACAGTCTTTGTTTCACAAATGCATAAACTCTCAGGACTCTCTAACCAGAATATTCTATGATATCACCTCCGGCAACATGAACAATACAAAAAGAATACACCTGATAAATTGGGAATACGACCTGCAAAAAAAAAAAATCTAGATTTCACAATGGCTGAACTCTTTTGAATGGGCAAACAAAGCCACTCTATCAGCCGGTATTCTTCAAACTCACTATAAAGTTCTATCCAGGTGGTACTATACACCTACAAAATTAGCCAGATGTTTCCCAAACTTTGACAAAACGTGCTGGAGAAATTGCAGCCACAAAGGGTCACTTTACCATTTATTCTGGGACTGTCCCATAATCCAAAATTATTGAAAAGACGTATTTAACACCATCCAAACCATTACAGGTATATGGCCAACTTATTCTCCTCAACTTGCCCTTCTTTTAGACTGCGACACCTTGCCCGCAAAAAAAAAAAAAAAAAAAAAAAGGATATGCCATTTTCTTCTAGCTGCGAAAAACATCGTAGCAAAGAGATGGAGAGAAGCCTCCCCTCCCACTCTAAAAGATTTGTTGAATATGATATCAGACCACTACTGTTATGAAAAAAATATATGCAAAAAATAACAACTGTCTTCCTAAATTCAATTGTACTTGGAAACCATGGCAGCAATTTGAGTTAAAATGTTTGTTCTAATTTCTACAGTTTTCTCCTGGTTTAACCACATACCTTTACGCATCTTGCAACGTAACAACTAAACAATAGTCAAAGCTGTTGTATTCATATCTGGTAGTCTATGCTCAAATAGTTGCTATCCTATATATGAGGATGCTATTATTGTGTTGACAGGCTATGTTTGAGCATTGACAACTATATTCTGTATATGCAAAATTTTGTTTTCATGTATGCTTTGAAAATGACTAATAAAAAACATTTTGAAAAAACAAAATTTCAGTAAGGGCTATCCAGCCCAGGGATGCAGCAGGCTGCAGTAGGCTGGACTATGCTGTGGCCTGTTTGTTCATTCAGCTAGACTAGTGAGATCACAAAATTGTTCCCTTATAATAGGGAATGGTGTCAAAGGGAGATATGAAGGTGTCAAGTATCTAAATTTTGCGAGATGAAAGGGATTTTTCCTGGATTTTTTGCTTATCCTGTCAGAGCTCAGCAGAGTATGTCCTCCTGCTCAGCTAGCTAGGCCATGCCCCTGTAAAGAAGTGAAAAGTGTTTAAAAATTTCTAAGTGTGTTGAACTGGAAAAAAAAATCCTTAATTTTGCCAATGGTGCAAAAAAGTTGGCATGTAAAAATGGTTTGTAAGATTACAACTGTTATGGTTTGTTAGTCGCAAAGTCATTGTGGCATGGTGGCTGCAATACAGGGACAGACCTGTAATACTGCTACTATGCAAGACATGGGTTATGAAGACTATGCAGAGGTTGCTGACTGCTATCTCTCAGTATGCTGCATACTGGTATGCTACCTATGTGTGATAGCTTGTGAAGATACACAAGTCAATAACAACCCCCACGCCCACCCCCGGAAAACCTATTATTTTGGGCATAGGCTCACTCACAAGTTACCTATGTGAATATTTAGACAAACTGCTACATCAATCTCCCTGCATATCTGAGAGATACTTCTCACCTTTTGTCCTTGTTGTAATCAGTCACATGGAAAAATATAGATGTTTGGGGGAGTTTGGATGTGCGCGCATTATATTCCAATATTCCACACACAGGGAATTAAAGCTATAGAATATTTCCTGGAACATGATATTGTAATGCCCCCCAACCAAAAACAATTTATCCTATAAGGCCTACAATTTATTCTCCAGAACAATTATTTTAAATATAATAATCAGTTCTACCTCCAAACAAGGGGAACTGCAATGGGGACGAAATGTGCAACATGTTATGCAAATCTACAGATTGGGGAATATGAAGAGCAATTAAAAGACCCCCACATTCATTTTTACAAATGATTCATCAACAACATTATTTTTATATGGGACAGATCAATAGAGGAAGCTAACACATTTATTCAGAATATGAATTGCAATACATGGGGCTTAAAATTCACGGGCACTATAGATCCAATACAGATTACTTTTCTGGATTTGGATATCTACATTGAAAATGATAGTATCAACGCGAAAACCCATTTAAAAAAAAATGGACGCAAACAGCTTTTTAGATTTTCAAAGTAGTCATTTAAAGAAGTGGAAATTAAATGTGCCATATGGACAATTCAAACGCATACGGCAAAATTGCTTCACACTAGATAGCTATAAAGAACAAGCAGGCATTGTATGCCATAGATTTCAAAGTAAAAAAATATCCAGAAAACAATACAAACATCTTATAAAAAAAGCACTACAAGAAGACAGATCTATACTAACATGTGAAACAAGAATAGGAGTAGTGAAACCGAAGGAGAGAGAAAACAAATTTGATTTATGTTTCATCACACAAGATAATTCTAAACAGAAGGAACTTAAAGATATCATAAGAAACCAATGGGGTACTCTAAAGGGAGACCCATTTCTAGTAGAGGTATTGTCATTGCACCTGAATATTGTATTTAGGATGAGTAAGACTCTGGACAATCTTTTAGCTCCCTCCCATCCACATAAAAACACCAAAACCATTACGAACCTAAATTCTTAAAAGCAAGCCCTTTCCATCACGCGGGCCTACAAATGCGGAAATCTAGCTGCAAATGCTGCCTAAACATTTGCCATAGGTCAAACAATAAACTCCCTACATAGCTGCATTAACCACCATAGACATAACATTAAACAAGGTTTTCTGAAACATAGTATATTGAAACATTTTTTCTACATTATAACTCTGATCCTACTCATGAAAATTACCCCTGTTGAAAAAAATCCCCAGAGACAAATTTGAGAGACCTAAAGCAAAAGAAATGTTTTATATCTTTCATTTTAACAAATTAAATCCGTATGGACTAAACGAGATTCTTGAAAAAAATTTAGATCCGTAATTATATGACTTCAATTGAATTTTATCAGATATATATTACTAGTTTTTACTTTTGTTATATAGTTTTAAATATGTATCAAACTAAATATAGACTTAATGTGCAATAATTGTTCTATAAAAAGGAAACCTAGTTCACTAATTAAAAGCAATAGTAAGAATATACCCAAGATTTGTAATACTGCTCACTATTCGGCTTTATTAAAATATACACAATTTTTATGAGGTGACTAATAATAATTATATATATATATATATATATATATATATATATATATATATATATATATATATATATATACATATATATATATATATATATATATATATATATATATATATATATATATGGCACTAATTCTTAGTGTACGTGTATACCTTTCTGCAGCATAGTATATGCTCCATGAATCATGCCCTAAATAACTGTTACCTTATGAGGCCGAACGTCATTACGTGGCGCTTCCGTGGGATGCAGCGATGCGTTCCATGGGATGCAGCGATGCGTTCCATGGGTCATGCGACCCACAGTAATGCCCCTAGTTATCTGCTTCACCAGTAAAGGATGAACCTCATCACGTGGCGCCATGATAGAGCGCAGCGATGCGTTTCACAGGCCGCACTCGTGTGACCAATAACGTTATCAGAAGGGGCCTAATGGATGCCACCAGATTCTGTGTATACAGGGTAAGCAAGGTAATTAGAGATTTGTGTTCGATATAAAAGATGTCATGTTTTTAAAATATTTTATGCTTGAGAAAGGCCTTTTTCAAGGCCGAAACGAATTGCATATGGACCAATAAATTGTTATGTTTATTCCTTTGCTATGCCTGCGATATTGTCTGCTATCTGGTATTCAGAGGTGCCGAGGACTAGACACCCCTGTGAGGTAAGTGTTTTCACGTATATATCTTCCATTTCTTTACATGCACTGGAGCGCTGCTAATTTTTACTATTTGTTACCATATGTGTCATACCTTGAGAGAGGGTTTGGAGTGGAGTTCCCCAGCTGCTCTTTCAGCAGGTGCGGTGGGCTTTATATTCCTACCCCTCCCTTTTCCCCTTTCTGTTTATTCAGTTCACTAGAGGAGTGGTTGGTGGAGGTGGGAGCCTCTAGCCTGGGTGTAAAGCTTCCCATCCAGTTAAATACTGGTGTTCCTTTCTGTTAAACCTTTATTGTCTTGCTTTTCTTTGCTGTGTCAGTGCACCTCTCCAGGGGTCCTGTCATGAATAGTCAGGGCCCAGGTGAAAACAGCAGGGCTGTTCTTATCGGGACATTTACTCTGCATTTAGGCAGGGGCTCCATTTCCCTATTAGGTAAGGGGCATGTTTTAAAATCTTATTGTCCCTGCAGTGGTGCTCGCTGTCCTGCATTGTTTAGTGCGCGATTTTTGCGTTCTGTGGGAACGCCACCCTGCATCCGAATTGGGTGTTGCATTTTTGTGTCGCACGGATGTAACAACAATATCAAATTTATATCCTTTTTGTTATATCACTTAAAAAATATATTCATATATATTTTTTATCAAAATGTTTGTCTTTGTTTTCTGTTGGGTTAGGGTTTAGTTTCTATTGATATTATTTTGGGGTATATATGACTTTTTAATTATAGACAGTACATAGAAACATAGTATGGGAGGCTGACCATCCAGTTCAGCCTGTTATGCTGCTATGTTGATCCAGAAAATAGCTTCCTAAAACTACACCAAGAAGCATGTTTTAACTTCAAACAGTTATTATCTGTTGCACTTCTGTCTCTCCTCAAATGAATAGAATAAAGAAGCTGCATTTTTAATTCCCCTGTGAATGCAGCGAGATACTCTTTTGAAGTATTGGAAGGACCTGTAATATTGTCAGACTCAAGAAATACATCCAGACCTCTCTTGAACTCAGCACATCCTCAAACCGAGAGTTCCATAGTCTCACTGTTCTTACAGCCTGAGCAATACAATGGGAAGTACCCAGAACTTCACTGAGAGATTTCTTTATTAAATTATTTTAATGAGAGCGTATTTTTGAGAGTCCTAGTCACCTGGTTTACATTACTTTCAAATAGGAGATTGAGTTCAATACTTGTATAAGAACTTTTCCATTTTGTGAGCAGATGCCAATGTGCTATGGAGTCTTATTATCAACCACAAGTATGAGGGATGTTGTTATATGTGTCTTGTCTTTTTGTCTCAAGATTTTAATGTATTTCCATTAAAAGTTATATTTTAACAGAAAACCTTATTTCTGTGATTCCTGAAAGTGGCCTGTAGGAGGACCTTAACAGCGGGGTACCCAAAGGCTGAACCACTGCTAATAAACTGTTGATGATCTATCTCAGGTATAAGTCATCAATAGTATGTGCCCAAAACAAATTAAATCTTACATAATAGCAATAGCATTCAAAAATTAATATTATAAATTCCTGACATAATAGTATCAGAAAATGTTCATTTTTTAATCAATTTTAGAAATGCATCTTTCACATCATTGTTTCTCAGTGTATAAATCATAGGATTTAACATCGGTGTGACAATAGTATAAAATACAGCAATCACTTTATCAGTGCCAGGTAGGGAACTCGATCTAGGTTTCATGTAAGAAACCATTGCTGATCCATAAAAGATTGCCACAACCATCATATGAGAGCTGCATGTGGAAAAAGCCTTCCTCCGCCCGGATGATGATGCAATTTTTAAGATATTTTTAATGATATTAAGATAAGATGTTACAATAAAGATTACAGGAGTCAGGAGAAAAATTATGCCACCAATAAAAATAATCAATTCCACAAGTGCTATATCCCCACAGGCCAGTGACAATACTTCTGGCACTTCACATAAAAAGTGATTTATTTTGTTGTGTCCACATAGGTCAACATTAAGTGTGAGAGTAACATGGAAACAAGAGAGAAGAAATCCACACATCCATGTACCAACTGCCAGTCTAACACAGACCATCTTACTCATAATGGTGGTGTAATGCAGTGGATAACATATAGCCACATAACGATCATAGGCCATAACAGCAAGCAAAACACATTCAGATACTCCTAAAGACAGGGAAATATACATTTGTGCTACACATTCACCATAAGGGATGACTTTATTAACAGACAACAAATCTTTCAACATTCTTGGTAGAGTGGAAGTAGAAAAACACAGATCCAGAAAAGACAGTTTGGAAAGGAAGAAATACATGGGAGTGTAAAGGTTGGCATCTGTCAGGACTAGAACAATGATGAGAAAGTTTCCAATCAAAGTAACTGTATACACTGATGTAAAGACAATGAAAAGTGCAACTTGTGTCTTTGGGTCACTGGAAAGTCCAAGAAGAACAAATTCTCCGAATATCGTCTCATTTTCTTTGAGTATCGTCCCATTTTTCCAAATCATTAAACAAATAGAATTGGTAAGTTCTTTGGATAATGTGGATTCATCTGGAAACAATATTTAATAACTTTTAGATGCAATATCCTTTAAAGAAGATATAACTCATTCTTAGCTTGTTTTTTTTATTACACATAATTAGAGATGAGCGAGCATACTTGCTAAGGCAAACCACTCGAGCGAGTAGTGCCTTATGAGAGTACCTGCCTGCTCGTCTCTAAAGATTCGGGTGCCGGCAGGGGAGAACTGAGTTGCGGGAGTGAGCAGTGGGGAGCGGGGGGGGGGGGGGAGGGGGAGGAGATCTCCCCCCTGTTCCTCCCCGCTCTCCCCCGCCACTCCCCGCATCTTTAGAGACGAGCAGGCAGGTACTCGCATAAGGCACTCCTCGCTCGAGTAGTTTGCCTTAGCGAGTATGCTCGTTCATCTCTACACATAATGCTTTCACTGCCAGGGATTTTGGACATTTTATGCCTCTGAAAGCGACAAAACTTTTCAGTTTGGACATTAGAAATAAAACTGGATTTAAAAATAATAAATAATAAAATTATAGAAAACCCCTGCACCCATATATTTTCTTAACCCCTTAGTCACCAAGCGTGTTTGCGCCTTAATGACCAGGCCAAATTTTGGAAATCTGATGTGTCACTTTTACATGGAAAAATACCGTAAAAGGTTTTGCATATCCAAGTGATTCTGACATTTTTTTCCCCGCCACATGTTGTACTTCATTTAGGTAAAAAAATAGACCAATAGAATTTGTGTATATTTATTAAAAGCGCCAAAATTGGGAACATTTTGAAAGAAATCGTCATTTTTTCACATTTCCAACTGCAATATCTCAAATATGTTTACTTAATTCTGGACTCACATTGGAAAAACTTTCATTTTTTAACCATTTAGGAGCCATAAAAATTTAATATTAATTATCAACATTTTGAGGAACACTTTATTTTCCGGCACCAAGCCAAGATTGCAAAGGCTCATAGGTGTCAGAATTATAGATACCCCCACAAATTTAAATTTTAAAAACTACACCTCTTAGTGTATTCACTGAGGGGGGTCAGGAGTATTTTGACCAACAGTTTCTTTTCAGGAATTAATGCAATTTAGTCGAGAAAAAATAACATTTCATATTTTTGCAAATACGTAATTTTAAACACAGGATTTTTTCTATAGTGCACATGAAAATGAGGATTTACACCACAAAATGCATACCCCCGTTTGTCCTGTGTTCAAAAACATACCAATTGTGGCCCTAATCTTCTGTCCGTATGTACAACGGGGCCCAAACTGAAAGGAGCAGCTGGTGGCTTTCAGATCAGACATTTTTCTTGAAAGCGTTTTAGGCCCTATTGCACACTTGTAGACCCCTTGAGCGGCCAAAATGTGGAGGATCCCCACAAATGACCTCATTTTGAAAACTAGACCTCTTAACGCATTCATATAGGGATGCACTGCATATTTTGACGCCACAGTTTTTAAATGAATCAAAGCAAAGCAGAAGTAAAAAATTAAGTTTTTTTTTTTTTTTTAAATCAATTATGTCATTTCAAAAACAGTTTTTTTAAAATTTTTTACAGCAGACACATGAATGAAGACTTTAACCCAAAAATGGATACACCTGTTTGTCCCGTGTTCAGAAACATACCCATTGTGGCCCTAATCTTCTGTTCATATGCACAACGTGGCCCTAATCGAAAGGAGTAAAGGGTAGTTTTAGAACAGACATTTTCCTTGAGGGCGATTTAGGCCCCATTGCCCACTTTTAGAACCCTTGAGCGGCAAAAACAATAGAGAACCCCCACAAATGACCCCATTTTAAAAACTACACCCCTTAACGCATTCATCTAGTGGTGTACTGCGTATTTTGACGCCACCGTTTTTGAATGAATCGAAGCAAAGCAGAAGGAAAAAAATTACAATTTTAGTTTTTTTGGCAATTATGCCATTTTAAAAATAGCGTCTGCATGCGCAGACGCTGGCAGCAGGGCCGGGGAGAACGAAGAAGACGCTGGACGGCATGGAGGACGAGGAGTGAGCATTCTCAGCTCCCCTTACGGATCCGATCCGTAAGGGGAGCTGAAATCTTAACCTTTTTAAACTTTTCATTAACTTCAGCACGATCGCCGGTATCCGGTGGATACCAGCGATTGCATGACCAGGGCTAAAGGCATGAGCAGAAAATTAGGTGCATAATATGTTAACCCCTTAAGTAAATGGCCTATTTTGAACATAAGGACGAAATGATTTTTGGCAGATTTTCATTTCTACTTTTCAAAAGCCATCATTTTTTTATTTCTTTATCGATGCAGCCATATAAGGGCTTTTTTTTTGTGTGGCAAACTGTAGTTTTTATTGGTGCCATTTTGGGTACATAGACTATATTGTAAAACTTTTTTAATTTTTTTATGATAACAAGGAGAGAAAACATTAATTCTGCAATAGATTTTTGAGTTGCTTTTTTTTTTACAGTGTTAATCATGCAGCATAAAAGTCACACAGCATTTTTTTCTGTGGGCCAGTACAATTACACTGATACCAAAATTGTTATTTTTTTTTAGGTTTTTCCACTTTTTTGCAATGAAAACTAAATCACTGCATTCAAAGTCGTATAAGTTTTTTATTTTTCCATTAACAGAGCTGTGTGCTGACTTGTTTTTTGCAAGACGAGCTGTAGTTTTTATTGGTAACATTTTGGGGTACATACTTTTTTGATCACTGTTATTGTGTGTTTTTGAAGTCAAAATGAAAAAAAATAAGCAATTTGTCTCTTTTTTTTTTAAATGCTTTTTGCCATGCAAGATAAATGGCATGTTCAATTTATTGTACGCATCATTAGGGCTCAGTCACACGGGCGCATCAGCACCCGTACATCGGCGCCGATGCGCCCGTGTGACTGACAGAAGACGGCCGTACCTGAAGATGGCCGTCTCTCCCCAGCGCTGATGAAAGAACACATGACCGTCAATGAAGCCAGTCACATGCTCTTCCTCACGGCGCAGCAGAAAGACGTCCGTCTTCAGGTACGGTCGTCTGCTGGCTGCAGTAACACGGGCGTCGATGCGCCCGTGTGACAGAGCCCTTACAGATACGACAATACTAAATAAGAGGGATTTTAATTTTAAACATTTTTACGCTAATATTGGAAAAAGTTTAAAAAAATGTTTTTTTTAAACTTTTTTTTTCATTATTTTAATCTTTTTTTAACACTTTTTATGTCCCTGTAGGGGACTTGTACCATAGTTCCTATGATAGCTATGATAAAACATTGCAGGACTTCTGCCCTGCAATAATCCTTTATCGCTCATATTAGCAATCATTGGCACTGGCCATGCAGTAGCAGCGCCGATCCCATTGAAAGCAATGGGATAGAATGCTACACTTCAGCCACAGCTGTTACAGCTGTGGCAGAAGTCTGTGGTATTCTCCCTATGTTTTCAATGGGGCTAGCGCTGCTGCTGCTGGCCCAATTGAAAACACTGGCGATGTTCCAGCGATGTTCCAGCATTTTTCTTGGCTGCAAGGTGAGTGTTTTCACTTGCTCTCGCAGCGCAAAATAGAAAAAAATGCCAGTGGGTGTCCACCCTTAGACAGCTATGTCAATGGACAAATAAGAGTTATGATTTTTTAAAAAGGGGGAGGAAAACAAAAATGAGAAAAAAGGCTTTCCCCTTAAGGGGTTGAAGTCCCCGCCCAGTATTTTAGTTGATATAGTTTGTGGTTAAGAAGTAGAAGTGTAGTGTGGTGTTAAAACCCCCTATGTTTTGTAGGAGCAGTGGCAGTATAGGATCTTGAGTATTGTGGGTGAAAATATCTAGGGGAGAAAGACTGACAAAAGTAAGCTTCTTGGATGCATATAACGTCTGGGTGGTGTTTCATATATGATAAGAATATCTGTTTTCTTTTCCAAGGAGAATTAAATCCCCTTAAATTATGCACACTTATTCTGCAGTACTTTCAGAACACATGGAAAATACAAATAATATGACAATTACATATGGTATTCAATT
The DNA here is from genome assembly GCF_035609145.1 of Eleutherodactylus coqui. Lineage (NCBI taxonomy): Eukaryota > Metazoa > Chordata > Amphibia > Anura > Eleutherodactylidae > Eleutherodactylus > Eleutherodactylus coqui. The sequence continues at coordinate 181,349,997 of NC_089844.1, forward strand.
AACTGGAAACAAACAAGGTGGGGATGATACAGGATGTACAGGGGCAGGAGATGTACAGGATACGCATAGTGGAAAGTGTGAGCAGCCATAGGGAAGGGCATTGGATATGTTGTGGGGGCGGGGGAATTAGATCAGGACATCTGGTATGCTTTCTTGAAGAGGTGCATTTTTAAGGCACATCTGAAGTTCTATGCATTGGGGATTGTCTGGATGTTTTGGGATTATGTGGAATAATGCGGACCATGAAGGGGGGGGGGGGGGTGGAGTCAGCCATTGGAAACCTAGTAAACCAGAGCTCTATAGCAAGTCAATAAGATATTATAATGAGATGGACTTTTTTGATGACCTAACTAGGGGGAAACTGAATGATAACCTGCAGTTCAGACATAGTGAAAGCATATAATATGAAACACGGAAGTAGATCCTAGGACCCAATCAGGGATGACTGGAATTGTTCCCTAAAGACAGGTGTTCGACAGTCATCTTTATGTGTAACAACATGAAAAGCAGGAATGGACCTGCACTAGCCTTTGAAATATGTAAACATTTAAAAGGCTTTATTCTATGTATTTGGGAAAGGGATTAGTGACCAGAGATGAGCGAACCTACTCGTGTCGAGTAATTACTCGATCAAGCACCGCGATTTTCGAGTACTTCCGTACTCGGGTGAAAAGATTGGGGGGCGCCGGGGGGGCGGAGGAAGGCGTAGCGGGGGGTAGCAGCGGGGAACAGGGGGGAGCCCTCTCTCCCTCTCCCCCACACTCCCCACTGCAACCCCCCCCCACTCACCCACGGCGCCCCCCGAATCTTTTCGCCCGAGTATGGAAGTACTCGAAAATCGCGGCGCTCGGGCGAAAAAGGGGCGTGGCCGAGTACGCTCGCTCATCTCTATTAGTGACCCTTTCTTCCAATACAGAAAGGCTTAAGTCCAGATTGCACTCTGCAAACTGCTCTTGGCAAAGCTGAGGAACCTTCAGGACTAAGAGAGTTGTCTGCAGAAAGCAGGTAGTATAGGCAAAATTCAACACCAACTTGCTGATCGAAAAGAATATTAACTGTGCTCAAACGGGCATAAAGGTCCTCAGATGTGGACATATCCAACATCAGTCCTGACCGATTAATGTCACGCATGCCCATGTCTCCGTGGCACATAAGGGCACACCTTGTATAGTCAGTTCACGTGCCCGTGTCCACTCGAGCCTGAGTGGGAGTGGAAGCCAGTCCAGTTGGTCATTCGGTTGGGCCTGTCATAGACCAGGTTCATCTAAGGCGCTGTGCTACAACTCTTGGGGTGGATGTTATGGTCACTGGTATTCATTCAGTCTCTGCAGCTTGGTAGGCCTCATCCAAGATTCTTACTGAGTAAAATCTGCCTTGGTGTTGGAAGATGAGAACAAAGGGGAAGCCCCATTTGTATTTAACATTAGCCATTTGAAGTGCTTGGGTGACTAGTTGGAACAATCTGCATTTTGCCAGTGTAGTGCGAGCTATGTGCACAAGTAGTTGGACTGTGGTTTGTAGTCCTGGAAGATGGGTCATTTGTCTTGTTGCTGCTAGAAGTTTTAGAATAACATCTCGGGGTAGATTTGGTTTGGGAGGGTGGGCCAGGGCCCAATAGATTATGTCCATCCACAGAAGCTGTTGGTCAGTGTTGGAAAGAAGAGTATTAAAGAGGGTGGTTGTTATCTCCATCAGAGGAATCCACAGATCTGAGTATTGGCTTGCCGGGACTTGCTTTCCAGGTCTTAGCATTTGGATTCCAGGAGGTTTTATCTGGACTCAAGCTCTTCGATGCAATGTTATTCATCTTCCAACATTATAGCAATGCCATAAGTTTTATGTTCCAGCTCAACTGTTCTTTGGCCTAGATCCTTTATCTCCTCAGTGAATTCTTTCCCTGCTGAGGAGAGCTCTTCTTTGAAGATCAACTTCATTTAGGTTAGTAGAGCTGACTGCAGCCCCATAAGAGCCAGGATGTTGGTTCTTGGTTTTCTTGCAGAGGGGTGTATTATACAGTGAAATGGATGTGGCCAGGCATGGCAGGCACCATCCTATGTATAATTCAACTTGGGATTGGGTTTCAAACAGTTATGGGAGTGTACCCTGTATTGCAGTTTGAGAGTCCCTAGATGTCACTAGAAATAACAGAGAAGCAGGAAACTTGGAGCTGTATTAAACCATGTTGTGAAGCAGATTAATTATGCACTGATGCAATAGCAGGGCAAGGCTTTTATAGGCTTTTATAGAAAGTCTAATCAAGAGCCGGACAGAACTAGGACATGGACTGGGTTAACAGGATCTGGGAACGAGGCAACAGGTATGCAAGGAAACTGTCCAAAGAGCTGATGGCTCCATAAGAATGGCTACTGCTTGGAGTACAGGATGTTCCCTGTTCCAGTCCTGACAACAACGGTCAGGCCCAGGCATAATATAGACAGACCTTAGTATATCTTTCTCAGACCACCCATGCATTACACATAGAAAGTGGACGGTGGCATATAGTAGATGGTATCGAGAGCCTGTATTGTAGGGCACAGAAGAGAAAGTTTACTATATGTAGATATAGCTGTTGGGGTTCAATAATAGCCTTGAGGGTGCTTCTAGTAGGTCTATGTTATATCTTGCGGATCTAAGCTACTTCATCGCAATATGTTTGCTGTAGTAGCAGGTTGCCTTGATCTCCAGCTGTTTCTCTGCTTTGTGGGGCCCTGCAGCTCCTGGGGTCATTACGGGATGATTATTCTCCCCTTACTGTCACTTGTGGCCCTTTGTACAGTTTTGACTAGTGGCTCTCTTAACTATCAGGGGGCTCTCCTGCAGCTAAATCCTCTCTTGGCAGCTTGCCAGCTGTGGTAGAGAGCACTGCCGGCGGGCGCTTGGACCGCACTGAAAATTTAGACATAGCTTGGCCACAGGTAACAGTGGCAGTATTGTGACCTTGTGTCCCTTGGTCAGGAAAGGATAGCACCGCTACTTCTGGGCATGTCTGCTGCTTGGATTGAGGTTGACGGCAGCAGTGGAACTCCCGAGAATGGCCTGTGCTTCCAGGTCACATTCACCTACTTTAAGCCGCTGGACTGGGGTTAGGCAATGGGGTCCATCTGCATCCTCTCGTTTGACGAGGCCACTAGAGCTGTCTTTGTCACAGGTATCAGTGATGGCTCCTGCCAAATCTTCACGGCACCACTGCATGGAAATCTAGCCCTGGGATGCTTAAGCTGTGGTAGGCGCTGACTAGAATTTGTCCCCGAACAGACCTTAAAATATCTTAAACTGCTCCCCATAAAAAGGGTAGAGCAGGGCAGTAATAATTTGGGCTACAAGAAGCTCGGGTAAAGTGCAATGCTTGGGTTCCCAGGTCAGGTGGCAGAGCTCTATAGACTCTGTCCGCTCTCTTTCCTTGTCAAGCCATGCCACCTTAAACACTTTCTTTTTGCTGTTTATTGCCCCCTTTACATCCTTATTGAGCTACATTCTTTTTTCCCCTATGCATAACTTTTTATACATAAGCATTAGTCACCATATAGTTTAGAATATTTAGCTTATTTTTAAAGTATCCCTATTAACTGTTCGCCAAATCTAAATGCACTGACCACTCCCATCACTCCACCCCCATCCATTACTAAGGAGCCATTTATACAGGACGATTATCGTTCAACATTCTTTTAAAATCCTGAGCAATAATGTACTAGTTCGTTGGTCACTCATCTTCAACCAGCATGAAAATCATTGCTGGATTGCTGAGTGAAGATGCTTTCCGCTCAGCGCTTCATGTAGGAATTCGCAGAGGCAGTAGGTGCGTCTTTATATTGTTATAAAAGCCCTTCGCAGATATAGACCAAACTAAAACATAATAACCTTTATTAGGATCCTTTAAAAACATATAAGTGGGCTGACAGACACACAACAAAAAGGACAAGGAGACATAAATTAGTGTAAATAGTGAGTCACTATATATTAAGATGATAATGTGTTATGACCGTAATAGCTTAGAAATAGTCGGTCAAAATCGGCAAACAGACGATAATGTATAGTGACTAGGTTGTCTGGATCCGAAAATATTTGTGTTTATATGCTGGAGTTCCCACAGACAGTCTGTAGATATATAGATTTCCGCGTAGGAGCTACAGCCTACAATGAATTTGATCCAGGACAGCATATAATAGCCCAAACAATGTAGTGCCAGGATAAATAGGCAGTAGGATAAATTTTATTTACCAGAATTGATTGGTCGATAAAGATCACTATTAAATCAGAGTGATCTAATAGACGGTGTAACAGCGAAGCTCGATGCGTTTCCCTGCTACAATGACCAGCAGTTAATCAGGAGCTGTACATTATTAACCCTATACGGTTCTTGGATTATAATTAGTTGTCGGACTATTATGAAATCAATCCTTGTCAGTCCAGATGTAATGGTATCCTAAAAAAATAGCGAGAGACACTAACATGCAGTTGATTTCTGCACATAGTAGAATATGAGGTCAAGATAGGCTGAGAGTTACAGCAGGTAATGATAAACCCACATATTACCACAAATACCCTCAAATGAACCAGCTTGTAAAAGATCCTAGATAGAGAGCTAAATTAGAGAGGTAGGAACCTATATAATTATAAGGTTCGCCCTAATAGAGAGTGCCCTATTGTGGTAGAGAGTCTTAAATAAACCTAATACTGCGCTAGGACACCAAACAAAATATAAAGAGAAATCAAGATATAAAGCCTGTGGCTCCGATGGTGAGCCAAGGCATGTAGGAGCCAGAGGTAATCTGCTTGTCTTAATGCTCTGCACGAATGCTGAAAAGCTAACTGATGAAGCATTCGTGCAGTTGTTTAGATGACTGTTTCGTCTAAAATGCACATTAGTCCCAGATTACTGTCTACACTATTTTTCCCTTTGTATTTTTGCTTGCCTTCTCCCCCAGTCCCTATTTTATGTTCAAACAGATTTTAATAATATCAGCACTGCAAAGAAAAAGGAACAATCAAATATGCGCAGAACATAAATGAAACATATGATACAAGTCAACAATGTATGTACCCTAGCATAAAATATGACATATCCAAAGCCACGTGTAGAGACACGTGGCTAAGGAGCTCCACTAACCTGCTGTCCCCACTCCATTACAGTCTGCCCAAAGTGGAGGAAGCAGGCTGTGAAACTGCAGTCCATGATGCTGTTAGCAGTAAACCCAGTGGGCACAAATCACTGAGAAAAAGGAGCAGAGATGGAGGCAGAGACAGATCGAGCTAACGCACGTGAAGCGGTAAGAAGAATCCAGCAAGCACTTGCATAGCTGAATGCTCAAAGCACTGCTGCCGTCACTTGTACTCAGCCCACAGTTGCTGAACTTAGTAATTTATTCAATGGGAACAGAGGCTGATCTGTGTGGAAGAAAGGAAGGGAAATCCAGCAAGTAACAGGCACTTGTGTAGCTGTAAACTTACAGCACTGCCAGTGTTTAGTGTCACGTCTGTCACCTTAGATCTGTTGTACTACAGGTTCTCTGGAGCCTTCTGCACAGGTGGGGGAGGGATGGTGCTGGCTGATCGTGTGGGTGTCCCCAGTCAGCTAATCACTCTAGGACAGTACACATAAAAGCTGTCTTTCCAGGTGTGGGTCTGTTCAGCTTTCTCTGTTCTCATTTCTCTTTCTGTGTTGTGTGAGCAGGTTCTACGTGTGGCGGCTGCAAGAAAGGTTTGTGTCTTGTGGCTTTGTAACACTTCTGTAATAAGAGTGTAGGCAAACCCCTGAGACATTGGTGTACCAAGAGTATAGGCGGACCCCAGTAACATTTCTGTAGCAAGAGTGTAGGCGAACCCCTGAAACATTCATGTACCAAGAGTATAGACTGACACCAGTAACATTTCTGTAGTAAAAGTTTAGGCGAACCCCAGTAACATTTCTGTAGCAGAAGTGAAGGCTGACCCCAGTAACATTTCTGTAGCAAGAGTGTAGGCCAATCCCTGAAACATTGGTGTACCAAGAGTGTAGGTGGACCCCAGTAACATTTCTGTAGCAAAAGTATAGGCAGACTCCAGTAACGTTCTTGTAGCAAGAGTGTAGGCGAACCGCTGAAACATTAATGTACCAAGAGTGTACGCGAAGGCCGGAAAAATTAGTTAGATAAAAGTATAGGCGAGGGCCAAAAAAATTGGTGCACCCCTGAAAAATTGCTCAATAGCAAGGGCAGGGGAAACACATCAACATATTTTAAAGGTACAGCTCGCTGTTGCTAAATTTGTAACAGAGGCAGTCCTGTGAAAAAAATTGGTTTCTGTTATAGTATCAATACTTTTGAAACTTTGAAAAATTGTAAAAAAAAACTTTTAAACAGAGCCTTTTGGGCTACAGAAAAATTGGCAGTTTAGCGTGATGACATGCTGTTTTAGGAGGAGGAGTAATAATATCCGAGTGTGATTGACAAAGCTAATACCACCTTTTTTGTGGTGATAGAGAATGCATTTTTCTCCTGTTGCAGCAAAAAGAATCATTAGTTTCCGCTGCTTTCCGCCGGTGGAGAAGATAAGTCTGGGGAAATACAGCCTTTGTTCATCTTTGAGTGTAAGCATGTCGGCACTGGCAGTTGACAGGCAGGTGCGCTAATCCATGATGATTCCCCCAGCTGCACTAAACACTCTGACAAAACGCTAGCGGCAGGGCAGGCCAACACTTTCAGGGCGTACAGCGCCAGTGTGTGCCACGTGTCCTGCTTTGACACCCAATAGTTGTATGGAGCAGAGGCATCACGGAGGATGATAGTATGATCGGCTACATACTCTTTCACCATCTTTTTACAGTGCTCCTTCCGACTTAGTCTTGAGTGGGGAGTGGTGACACAGTCTTGCTGGGGAGCCATAAAGCTGGCAAATGCCTTGGAGATTGTTCCCTTGTCTGTGCTGGACATGCTGCCTGATTCCCGCGCCTCCCCTGTTAGTTGGCCCTCTGAACTGTGTCTTCTGCCACTAGCACTGTCAAATGGGAACTTTAGCATCACTTTTTCCACCAGGGCCCTGTGGTATTGCATCACTCTCGTACCCCTCTCCTCTTCGGAAATGAGACTGGAAAGGTTCTCCTTATACCGTGGGTCGAGAAGTGTGTACACCCAGTAATTCGTGTTGGCCAGAATGCGTCTAACGCAAGGGTCACGGGAAAGGCAGCCTAACATGAAGTCAGCCATGTGTGCCAGGGTACCAGTATGCAACACATCGCTGTCCTCACTAGGATGATGACTTTCAGGATCCTCCTCCTCCTCTACAGCCCATACACGCTGAACAGATGAGAGGCAAGCAGCATGGGTACCCTCTGCAGTGTGCCCAGCTGTCTCTTCCTCGTCCTCCTCCTACCCCAAAACGCGCTGAAATATAGACATGAGGGTGGTCTGGCTATCAAGCAACATACGGTCATCCCCATCTCTTGTTCCAACTGCAAAGCATCGGCCTTTATGCTTTGCAGCGAGCTTCTCGGCAGACAAAGCAGCGGGATGGTAATGCTAATGATGGCCGCATCGCCGCTCACCATCTGGGTAGACTTCTCAAAGTTTCCGAGGACCTGGCAGATATCTGCCATCCATGCCGATTCCTCAGTAAAGAACTGCTGAGGCTGACTACCACTACGCCGACCATGTTGCAGCTGGTATTCCACTTTGCTCTACGCTGCTCGTACAGCCTGGCCAACATGTGCAGCATAGAATTCCAGCATGTGGGCACGCCGCACAGCAGTCGGTGCTCTGGCAACTGAAACCGACATTGCAGGGTCCTCAGGGTGGCAGCATCCGTGGTGGACTTGCAGAAATGTGCACAGACGTGGCGCACCTTGCTGAACCACCAGATTGAAGACGTGGGCCAGGCATGGCACGTGTGTGAGGCTGCCGAGCTGCAGAGCCGCCACCAGGTTACAGCCAATGTCACACACGACCATGCCCGGTTGGAGGCTCAGCGGCGAAAACCAGAGGTCGGACTGCTCTGTCAAACCCTGCAACATTTCGGGGGCCGTGTGCCTCTTGTCACCTAAGCTGATTAGTTTCAGCACGGCTTCCTGATGCTTGCCCACCGCTGTGCTGCCGCGCCACATGACTGCTGGCAACATGCTGACACTTCTTAATTGAGAGATAGAGGTGGCGGAGGAGGAGGGGGAGGGTTTGGAGAAGGTGGCATAAATGCCGCAGATACCAGCACTGAGGTAGAACCCGCTATTCTGGGTGTGGGTAGGACGTGAGTGGTCCCAGGCTCTGACTCTGTCCCAGCCTCCACGAAATTCACCCAATGTGCCATCAGGGAGATATAGTTGCCCTGCCCGCCAGCACTTGTTCACGTGTCCGTGGTTAAGTGGACCTTCCGAGTAACTGCGTTGGTGAGGGCACAATTTATGTTGCGGGAGACGTGCTGGTGTAGGGCTGGGACAGCACACCGGGAAAAATAGTGGCGACTGGGGACCTCTATTTCCACAAGCCTGTATGGCAGCATCTCTAGGCTGATTAATTTGGCAATGTGCACGTTTAAAACTTGTGCGTGTGGTCGGCTGGTGGCGTATTTGCGCTTTCGCTCCAACGCTTGTGTTAGCGACTGCTGAACGCTTCGCTGAGAGCCATTGCTGGATGAAGTGGAGGACGGTGGAGGTGAGGATGTTGATGCAGGCCATGAGTCGCTCGTGCCTGTGTCCTGGGAGGGGGATTGGATCTGTGTGGCAGCTTGGGGCACAGGGGAAGAGGTGTGAATGGCCTTCGTCCCACCTTGTGTGGTGCTTGGCTATCATATACCTGCGCATGCTGGTAGTGGTGGGGCTGGTAGTGGTGGCTCCCTGGCTGATCGTGGTGCGACACAGGTTGCACACCACTGTTCGTCAGTCGTCTGCGCTTTCACAAAAAAACATCCACACCTTTGAACACTTAGCCCTCTGCACGGAGGCTTGCCATGAGGGGGGTGCTTTGGGAAACAGTTGGAGGATTCTTCACTCTGGCCCTGCCTCTACCCCTGGCCACTCCACTGTCTCGTCCAACCTGTCCTGCTGCTGCACTTGCCTCCCCCACTGAAGCCCTGTCTTCAGTAGGCTTAGAAAACCCAGTGGAGTCAGTCACCTGCTGCTCTTCCTCCGAATCCTCTGTGCGCTTTTCCCTTGGACTTACTGCTACCTCACTGACAGACAACAGTGTCTCATCATCCTCGTCCACAAAAAGCTCTTGAGACAGTCCCTGGAAGTTCCCAGCCTTGTCATCTGAACTCCGGGAACTTTCCAAAGGTTGGGCATCGGTCACGACAAACTCCTCAGGTGAGAGGAACCGTTTTTTCCCACTCATGGCAGGGACCCGAGAACAGTTCCAGGGAGTCTGCCTGCTCAGAATATGTCATTTTCATGGAATGAGGAGGGTGGGCCGAAGAAGGAGCAGCCAGAGGATTCAGAATTGCAGTTTCTAGGCCGGGAGTAGTGGACTGCGTATAAGACTGGGTGGTTGATACATTGCTGGAGGCGTTTTCTGCCATCCACGACAGGACCTGCTCGCACTGCTCTGCTTGTAATAAAGGTCTACCACGCAGACCCGTAAATTGTGATATGAAGCTGGGGAGCACAGAAACTTGCCTATCTCCTTATCCTGCAGCAGACGGCTGTGATTCACCACGCCCTGGAACTCGGCCTGTGCCCACACCCTCACTTGGACGCCCGCGTCTCAACTCTTACCCCCACTTCTCATCATGGCGGATTAAGAATAGAGCAGGACTCAAATAAATTACCCCACTCTACAGCACTGACAACTGTGGCTTAATTTACCGCACACAGAGACTTGCAGATTGCGGAGGCTCTATGCTGTGACTCGAAAAAATTAAACCGCTGTCTTGCGCTGATACCTAGGGGTAATTTAACGCTCGCAGAGACTTGTAGATAATAGAGGCTATGTGGAGTGGGAGAAGACTCTAAAGCCAGTGGATAGTTCTGGTAACTGCAGCTATCCCAACCGCACCAAGAAAAGGGTATTGAGACGCTCTGCACAGCGACAGAGCTGAAATACTTTGCAGTGGCCTAGGAAATATTACAGTACTGTTTATCGGTAAGACCTCTGTCTAATGCACTGCAGACACAGAACGGTATAAATGAAGTCATTTGCAGTAGGCTAGGAAATATTAGAGAGCAATTTCACGGTGAGAGCTGGTTGTATGGCACTGCAGACTGAGAACGCAATTACTGAAAGGCTGGGAACAGGCCTAGATGTGTAATACAAAAATTGATGCACTACTACTCCCAGCAAGTCACAACTATAATGCACACGGTCAGATGTAGCCCTAAGAAGGAGCGTTGCAGTTCTTGAAGACAGGATCCTACTCTAACTCTTTCCCTATATAAGCAGCTCTTTCCCTAAACTCTGCGTAATACACTGCAGACTGAGAACGCTATAGCTGAAATGACCTGCACAGCCCAAGATGCTTAAAAAAAAATGGTGCACTACTGCTCCCAGCCAGCCACAACAGTAATGCACACTCTGAAGAGTAGCCCTAAGTGTTACGGCACTCTGACCCCCCGAGCGCCTGGTGGGGTGCACCCCACTGTCCCTGCCTACTTGCCTCGACCCTGGCTAACCCCAGGCGGACAACTGGACGGCGGTCCATACCCTGGCTAGGGACCTGGCGACTGCACAAGATGGAACTAACTACCGGGGGACAGAGTACCGACAAGGAAAGACAGATGGAATGACCAAACAGAAAGTACAGGCTCCAGGCAAGCTGAAACAGGAGGCTGACGAGCAACTAGGGTGCTGACAGAGCAAACTGCAAACAGGACTGACTAGTAGCTGACAGAACCAATAACTGGCAGTGAGCTCAGGTCACTGCCAGCCTTATGACTTCAAAACTCCGCCCAGGGGCGGGGAGTGGGAGGAGCCAACTCTCTCACTCACGGTACAAGAGAGAGAGAGGAGTGCGGACACGCCCACGCCGCTGCACGCCGGCCGCCCCAGGTCGCCTGGGAAGCCCTGACGTCAGAGCTCCAGGACGCCGGAGCCGAAGCCGGGGCGGCGCGCGCTGACCGCGGGACCCCGCACCGCACTGTGACAGCTCCAGGACACCGGAGCCGAGGCTGGGACGGCGCGCGCTGACCGCGGGACCCTGCGCCGCCCTGCACGGTAACACTAAGAAGGACAGTTAGGTTCTTGAAGACTGGATCCTACTCTAAGACTTTCCCTAACCTCTGCCAGAATGGGTCTGAGGCGGGCCACGGGCGGGACCAGTTTAAGTACTCAGCAGTCACCTGATCTCGCCAGCCACTCACTGCAGGGGGGTGGGATAGGGCTGGCATGTCACAGCAGGAAGTGGTAATGCCTTCCCCACATGTCTATTGGCTAGAAAATGGCACTAAACATGCGTGGAAGGAAATGCAATTGACTCGGGTACCGCGTGGTGTTCGACTCGAGTAATGAGCATCTCGATTACCCTAAAGCTCGAACGAGCATCAAACTCGGACGACTGCTAGCTCATCTCAATTAAGGTCCAATATGCGATAGTGAAAGCACTTTTATTATTTCACAAAATAATAGTGGAGGGAATAACAAAGAAAGGAAAGGGGAAAAAAGGAAGAGGGGAAGGAAAAAATAAACAAGGTCAAGTGAGTCAGGCCTAACTTACTCACTGACTGACTCGCAACTAATTCTCCAACTTCCCGATCTCGTAGAAACATGAAATTTAGCACGAGCATGAATTATGTCATAAATAGGAAAAGTAAAGGGGTCTCAACTCGATTATTCAATCCTAGCGCAAAAGAACTGGAATTTAAATTTTGCGTACGTAATCTAGATCTCTCTCTTCCCGATGTCATAGAAATATGAAATTTGGTGCGGGCATTGATAATGTCATAAATAGGAAAAGCTACTGGGTCCAAACTCGATTCTTATTACTTCTAGCGCAAAATAATTAGCGTCCAAATTTTATGTACGTAATTAATTCTCTTACTTAAAATTTGGCACGAGCATTGATTGTATTATAGATAGGAAAAGTTAATGGGTCCCAACTCGCTTATTCAATTCTAAGCACCAAAGAATTAGCGTCCAAATTTATGTACGGAATCTAATTCTCTCACTTCCCAATGTCATAGAAACTTGAAATTTGGCACAAGCATTGATTATGTCATAAATAGGAAAAGTTAATGGGTTCCAACTCGATTATTTAATTCTAAGCGCAAAAGAATTAGCGTCTAAATTTTATGTACGTAATCTAATTCTCTCACTTCCTGATGTCATCTATATATATAAAATTTAATGTATGTGTGTCTGTCTGTGTGTGTTTGTCCTTTATGCGCTACTACACCATTCATCCGATCACCATAAAACTTTGGGAAGTTGTTGAGTACACTCCTGGGGAGATTATAGGCATAGTACAACTATCCTACGATAAATGGCGCGCGTGCGAGCGTCGTCGACAGTTACGCCCCCCACGTAGATCGTTCGATTTCCATCACTGCCACTAATTCTCTCACTTCCCAATGTCGTAGAAACATGAAATTTGGCACGAGTATTGAATATGTCATAAATAGGAAAAACTAATGGGTCCCAACTCGATTATTCAATTCTAAGCGCCAAAGAATTAGCGTCCAAATTTTACGTACGGAATCTAATTTTCTCGCTTCCCAATGTCATAGAAACTTGAAATTTGGCACAAGCATTGATTATGTCAAAAATAGGAAAAGCTATTGGGTCCCAACTCGATTATTCAATTGTAAGCGCCAAAGAATTAGCGTCCAAATTTTACGTACGGAATATAATTTTCTCGCTTCCCAATGTCATAGAAACTTGAAATTTGGCACGAGCATTGATTATGTCATAAATAGGAAAAGCTAATGGGTCCCAACTCGATTATTCAATTCTATGCGCCAAAGAATTAGCGTCCAAATTTTACGTACGGAATGTAATTTTCTCACATAGAAACTTGAAATTTGGCACGGGCATTGAATATGTCATAAATAGGAAACACTAATGGGTCCCAACTCGATTATTCAATTCTATGCGCCAAAAAATTAGCGTCCAAAATTTACGTACGGAATGTAATTTTCTCGCTTCCCAATGTCATGGAAACTTGAAATTTGGCACGGGCATTGAATATGTCATAAATGGGAAACGCTTATGGGTCCCAACTCGATTATTCAATTCTATGCGCCAAAGAATTAGCATCCAAATTTTACGTACGGAAAGTAATTTTCTCACATAGAAACTTGAAATTTCGCACAGGCATTGAATATGTTATAAATAGGAAACGCTAATGGGTCCCAACTCGATTATTCAATTCTATGCACAAAAGAATTAGCGTCCAAATTTTACGTACGGAATCTAATTCTCTCACTTCCTGATATATATAAATGAATGTATGTCTGTCTGTCTGTCCTTTATGCATTACTACACCATTCATCCAATTGCCATGAGACTTTGGGAAGTTGCTGAGTACACTCCTGGGAAGGTTACTGGCATAGTACAACTATCCTACGAAAGGTGGCGCGCGTGCGAGCATCGTCGACAGTTATGCCCCCCCAGACAAAGATCGTTTGATTTCCATCTTAAGCACGAAAGCAAAAGGCATTACGAGCAACGGGATGAGTGTTCAACTACAAAATGATGCATCCGCCGAACGTTTCGCAAGACAATTGCTGGATATTGAGAATCCTGAGGTAAAATGAAAGCTGTGCTGTGATTGGTTGCTATTTCTTATACTGCTGAGGTAAAATGAAAGCTGTGCTGTGATTGGTGGCTACTTCTTATACTACTGAGGTTGCATGAAAGCTGTGCTGCGATTCGTTGTTATACATTATACCACTGAGGTAACATGAAAGCTGCGCTGTGATTGGTTGCTATATATAATACCACAAAGGTAACATAAAAGCTGCGCTGTGATTGGTTGCTATTTTTTATATTGCTGAGGCAGAATAAAAGTTGCGCTGTGATTGGTTGTTATTTCTCTTACTGCTGAAGTAACATGAAAGCTGCGCTGTGATTGGTTGTTATATTTTATACTGCTAAGGTAACATGAAAGCTGCGCTGTGATTGGTTGTTCTATATTATACCACTGAGGTAACATGAAAGCTGTGCTGTGATTGGTTGTTATATATTATACCACTGAGGTTACATGAAAGCTGCGCTGTGATTGGTTGTTATCTAGATATATAAAAACGAATGAATGTATGTCTGTCTGTCTTCGCAGCAACGCGCGACGGGTAAGCTAGTTTTATATAAAAGAAACATTGCATGGTTACCTCTACGTGGTGTTTCCTGGGTAACGCAAAGAACCATGCAAAATGGTGAAGATATTTTTTTCCTCGGTAAGATTTCCTTCATAAAATTTTCCGTGTGAACACCAGATAAACATCAGTACCAAATTTACTGGGGCAAAGCCGGGTATATCAGTAGAGGTGGCGGAGGAGGAGGGGGGGGGGGTTTGGAGGAGGTGGCATAATATGCCGCAGAAACCATCACTGAGATAGGACCCGCTATATTCGGTGTGGGTAGGACATGAGCAGTCCCAGGCTCTGACTCCATCCCAGCCTCCACCAGGTTCAATCAATGTGTGGTCAGGGAGATATAGTGTCCCTGCCCACCAGTACTTGTCCACGTGTCCGTCGTTGGGAATGGTCTTTGTTCCACCTTGTGGGGTGCTTGGCCATTATATGCCTGTGCATGCTGGTGGTGGTGAGGCTGATAGTGGTGGCTTGCTGACTCATCTCGGTGCGGCACAGGTTGCACACCACTGTTCGTCGGTCATTCGTGCACTCACTAAAAAACATCCACACCTTTGAACACCCAGCCCTCTGCACAGAGGTCTGCCGTGAGGGGAAGTTGTGAGAAATAGTTGGAGGATTATTGCCTCTGGCCCTGCCTTTTCCCCTGGCCACCTCACTACCTCTTTGAACCTGTCATGCTGCTGCACTTGCCTTTCCCTCTGAAGCCCTGTCTTCAGAAGGCTTAGCAAACCAGGTGGGGTCAGTCACCTCATCGTCCAGCAGCTCTTCCTCTGAATCCTCTGTGCGCTCCTCACTCGGACTTACTGCCCTTACTACTACCTCACTGACAGACAACTGTGTCTCATCATCCTCATCCACAAAAAGCTCTTGAGACAGTTGCCGGAAGTCCCCAGCCTCATCATCCGGACTCTGGGAACTTTCAAAAGGTTGGGCATCGGTCACGACAAACTCCTCAGGTGAGAGAGGAACCGTTTTTTCCCACTCAGGGCAGGGACCCAAGAACAGTTCCTGGGAGTCTGCTTGCTCAGAATCTGTCATTTTCCTGGAGTGGCGAGGCTGGGAGCAAGGAGGAGCAGCCAGAGGATCCAGAGGTGCAGTCCATAGCCCGGTAGTAGTGGACTGCGTGGAAGACTGGGGGTTCAATACATTGCTGGATGGGTTATCCACGATAGGACCTGCTCACACTCCTCTGTTTGTAATAAAGGTCTACCACGCGGACCCACAAATTGTGATATGAAGCTGGGGAGCGGAGAGTCGCGGCGCTCTCCTAATCCCTCTGCAGCCAGCTGGGATTCACCCCACCGAGGACCTTAGCCCGTGCCCACACCCTCAATTGGACACCCGCGTCCACGTCCTCGACCCTTACCCCTACTCCTTATTATGTCAGATAAAGGATAGAGCAGGGCCCAAATAAATTAACCCACTGTATAGCGCTAAGAACTGGGGCTAATACACCACACACAGAGACTTGTGGATAATGGAGGCTCTATGCTGTGACAGAAAAAATTAAAGCACTGTCTTGAGCTGATAGCTATGGGTAACCTACCACTCACAGAGACTTGTAGATAAGAGAGGCTGTATGGAGTGGCCGAAAACTATTAAACTAGATAACTGTGTCTACTTCATTGCACACAAGGAAAGTATATTGTGAGATGCTCTGCACAGGGGCAGAGAACTATTAACCCAGTGGATAGTGCTGATAACTATGGCTACTTCACCCAACACAGAGAATGCTCCAGTGCCCCAGGAAAAATTTGCGTACTGTTTAGCGACAAGAACTCTGCCTAATGCACTGCACACAGAGAATGGTAGATGTGAAATGCTCTGTACAGGCCTAGATGCTTGAAAATAAAAATTGGTGCACTACTGCTCCCACCCAGCCACAAAAGTAATGCACACAATGAGGAGTAGCCCTAAGGGCTCCCACCCACTTGCGTTTTTTTAGCGCTGCGATAGAGCGCTAAAACTTTCTACTCTGAAACAAATGAGTTGTAATGTGGCTATGCGCACTTGCGTCTTTTTCTCGTAGCGCGGGCGCATCTTTTTATCACTTGTGACTGCCCTATATTAGTGCGATGTCCTATTTTTCTCTCGCCCATGCAAGTTAATGGTTGGCGAAAAAACGCATTGCACATCGCAAAATCGCATGCTTTGCTCTATAATTAGTAAGTGTCAAAAACGCTGCGATAAAAAAATGCAGGACAGCCACAATACATGGAGCTTAGCGATGTGAGTTTAGTAGGGGGAAAAAAAAAAAAAAAAAAAAATCGCAACACAATTGCACAAAAATCGCACGTTGGCAACTGCGATATCGCAGCGATTTTTAAAAACACACTATCGCCCTCGCAAGTGGGTGGGAGCCCTAAGAAGGACTGCTGGGTTCTTGATGTCTGGATCTCTGCCTAACTGCACCCTACACTAGCACTTTACCTATATCAGCAGCAGCTCTTTCCCTAACCTCTGCCAGCATGCGCCTGAGGCAAGCCGCGGGCGGCACCAGTTTAAGTACTCGGTGGTCACCTGATTCTGCCAGACACTCACTGCTGTAGACGTGCACAGGGCTGGCACGTCACAGCAGGAAGTGGTAATGCCTTCCCTACATGTTTAGTGGCTAAAAAAATGGCGCTAAACATGCCGTGAAGGGAATGAAAGTGACTCGAGTACCGCGTGTTGCTCGACTTTATTACCGAGCATCTCGAGTAGCCTAATACCCGAACGCTCGCTCATCTCTAATGTACAGCCTATTGGAAAATATAATATAATTGCTCCACCCATGAGGGCGCATATATAAGTGTGTATATGCATAGGCATGTGAAAATGAGAAGAAGAAAAAACGTCTACTGGAAAGCTACTTCAGAATTGTGTGCATTTACAGCATTTGGTTCATGGAATAAAGTTTGAAAAAAAGAGAAAAAAAAACTTTGCAAACAAAATAAGAATAAAACTATATAAAAATTAAATTAAGAAAGCGTCTCACCAACAGGATGCCTGGGGGTGACACAATTCCAAAGGTTTTTTGATGTGCTAGAGGTCCTGAAAATGAAGATTTGTAAGATTAGAGATGATATATGGCAGAGGATTCCAGTAGGGTAATTAAGTGTAGAGACCGGGGTAAATTGAACTGAGCACTGGAGATATTAGCTGATAAAGTTGTACTAAGATAGAAGGGGAAGGGGGAGGGGCAGGAATTGATGTGGCAATATAGGTTATAGGATGCTAGGGGATAAAGGAGACGTTTGCTTACCTGTATGTGGGAGAGAGACAGGGGAGAAAGAAGTGCTTCAGCATGGGAGCTGCTGGAAAGTCAGGGGTATAAATACCTGAGAGGGGGCGGGGAAAACAATTCAATGCTTATTCATTGTCTTGACTAAAAAGGGGCGCGGTTACATGGTGCATGAATAGAAATGGGAATTGGGAGGGGAATTTATGTACAAGGTGATTATTACTACTTCTAAAGGGAGGGAGGTGTGGTGTAGGGGGAGGACTATGCTGGGAGTATAGCAAATAGGGGAGATGGAAACAATGCATCTACAGTGCCATGTATTGGAATGCAGCAATCCTGCAAGTCAATGTTAGGCTGGGGATTGAAGGAGAAAAAAAAACACACACAAACCCAATCAGCTGTCAAAAACGCTTTCCAAGCTTTCATTAAGGCCCATAGGTAAAAGCGTATTTAGTTTAAATATCCAAAATATTTCTTGTTTTCTTAAAATTTCAAATCTATTCCTTACATGGGCGGATACTTTTTCTAAAACCATTATAGAAAATACTTTAAAATTATTATTATGGACTGCAGTCCCATGCCTGGAAACACTATGATTTAGGTAGCTATTCTTAGTGTTCGATCTATGCTTGTTAATGCGACTTCTCAGGGTCTGGGTGGTGCATCCAATATATTGAAAATTGCAGAGAGGGACATTCTAGTAGATAAATGACATATGTAGATGAGCAGTTTAAAAATTATTTGATAGGGGGCGTGGCTAAGAGAGGCACCAGGACGGTCGCATCCACCTAGGCTCCGCTAAGATCAGGCGCTCCAGCAACAAAAAAGCAACAGAAGACGGGGAAAAAACACAACAAAAGACATAGGAACTCACAGAGGACCCAGCGATGTTAAAGAGAAGAACAACCAGAGCGGGACCAGCCAGACTGGAGGACTTCTTCCCGGCGCACGGCTCCCCGTCTGACATGGAGGCAAGGGACGCTCCGACCGGCGGCCCAGCATCGGAGGAGAAGTCGGAGACCACGGGCACTGCAGTGACAGGTGAGCCGCGGGCTGCGAGGGAGAAGAAAACAGCGGCGGAGGGCTCCCTGAGTTCCGCGGGGGGGGGGGGGGCAGAGGAGAGAGAAATCCCAGGAGTTGGGGACAATACAAAACACATTAAGGGACATAAGATGGTGCCGAGCACGCTACCATCAAGCGCCCCCTCCCCCACAGGTAGTCCTGAAAAGCAGAGGCAAAAGTTATCTGATGACACCAGCCCGGCCAGCTCAGATGAATATAGTAGTGCAAAAGAAGGCAAGCTGGCAAAACTCTCTGCTTCTAATAAACCAGCCTCAGAGCTTTATATAAAAGAGATCATCCTAGCACTGCATTAGAACATTCAAGCAGATTTTAAAACTCTTACGTCCCATGTCAACACCTCAATCCAAGATGTTAGTAACCGCATGGATAAGACAGAATCTAAGATGGGAAAATTGGTCAAATCCCACAACTCTCTAATAGATGCCCACTATGAGCTGGAGGGCTCCGTCGCTAAGCTGCAGCAAAAGCTGACAGACTTGGAAGACAGAAATAGACGAAACAATGTCAAACTAAGGGGAGTGCCCGAGAAGGTGTCAAATGCTGAAGTTGCAGGCTTCGTGGGGCGCTTTCTCCGCAAGATTTTTCCAGATATCCCAGAACAAGAACTAAAAATAGACAGAGCCCATAGACTGCCTCTACCAAAATTTCTCAAAGATATTACTCCCAGGGATATTATACTGCGTATAGATTATTACAGCACAAAGGAGGCTCTCATGAATGCAGCCAGGAAGCTAAAGACCCTCCCAAGTCCGTACGCAGACATTCGCGTATATATTGACCTCTCACAAGCTACTATGGGAGCAAGGAGAAGTTTCGCAGAAGTAACATCAGCTTTGAGAGATGCAAATATCCCTTACAAATGGGGATTCCCCACTAAAATCATTGCCACAAAAGCAAATTCGACATATGTCTTTCACAGCCCCAGCTCGGCCATGGAGACCCTGAGTACATGGGGCATCAAAATCCCAAACCGGGAAAAGGCCTCCTCTGATAAATCTAATGCTATTGTAGCCAGAAGATAAAGATGAAAACGAATCTCGCTCTGGAGACAGTCCAAAAAAAAAAAATAAGTTTACTAGAGCTAAGAAAAATCTACGCATTTAACCCGTCTTAACACAAGATGTTATGAGCACTCTCACCATGGAGACTTTACCCCCCCAACAGAACCCACAGGCATAAGCTTGTATTGATAACTGTCCATATATACCTTTTCTCCACCTCACTACTCATGCAACAAAGCTTCATTTACCCAAAAGTGTCCCTAACTTGTTGGGCCACAGACTGCGCTACAGGTCTACCAAGGAAAGAGGGATGCCCCCTCTACAGTGAGGCTGTTATGTTTAACCAACATGTTGTTTTTGCTTGTTTTGCGTTACTTGTTTTCTTGGGAGATAAACATGGATCTCTTCACCCCACCGCCACCCATCGTAATCTCCCAGCCACAAAAAGATGGCGATGAAGATGATGTCACTAAACGCCAACGGTCTAAACACCCCTTTCAAGAGGAGCTCAGTGTGGAAGGAGGCTCGTCGCCTCGACGCAGAAATTGTATGTATTCAAGAGACTCACCTTTTGGACACGGACAGTCAGAGAATGTCTCACAAGATGTACCCACAGATTGTGTATGCTTGCGCCCCCAAAAACATGCAGGTGTGTTAATAGCGTTCAGGGAATCGTCCCCTTTCAAGATAGACAAACAAATATGTGACTCTAGGGGCCGATACATAACATGGTTGAGAAATACGCAAACAATAATAGTTAATGTATATGTCCCAAACACAAAACAAGTTAATTTCCTAAATAAAATAATGAGAATAATAAAAAAAAAGTAGCCAAGGGGTCAGTTATCATAAACGGTGACTTTAACTAAGTGCCGGAAAGATACATTGATACCACAAACCGCGAGAGGAACGACTCTGAGCGAATGGATAAAAAAATAATGCCCTCTTTGATACGTTCAGATGCACTAATGCTTCTGCCAGAGAATTTTCCTTTTTTTCCGCTCGCCACAAATCCTTTTCTTGAATAGACCTCTGCTTGGTTGACAAATCCCTTATCACTTCGGTAATCAAAGCCGAAATAGACACAATAACGTGGTCGGATCACGCTCCCATAATAACTTCCTTAGCCTTTGAAAAGAACCGCCATATTAGCAGATTGTGGAAAAATAACACCTATATAATGAAACTTCCTAACTACAGGGGAAAATATACAGGACGCACTGGAAGACTATTTTTTACTAAAAAATACCCCAGATGTCAGCCCAGAAACGCTCTGGACAGCACATAAGGCCTACATGAGAGGCATCCTCATAAAAATAGGAGCCAGATACAAAACAGAAAAATTAACTAAAACAGAGGCATTGCTGTCCCAGATACAATCCCTTGAGAAACAAGCCCAGATCTCAAAGAACCATCAGGCCTTTAACAAACTATTTAAAGCGTGTCTCGAGCTACGCAAAGTACTGCAAGGGGACCATGATAGGGAAATTACATCCCATCGTGCCAATATATATGCCTCCCTTAATAAACCTTCGAAATGGATGGCGAATGTGATAAAAAGAAGAACACCAAAAACCAACGTCCCGTTCATCTGGAATTCAAAAAACAAAGAATACAAATTAACCCACCCAAAATAAATACTAGAAGCATTCCGTTCCTTTTATAATAAACTATATAATTTAAAAGACGACCCCCAACTTACCCAACCCAAAAATACAAACATAGAAAAATTCTTAAGCAAAATTAACCTCCGATCAATAAATATTTCCCAAGCCGATGCACTAAATCGCACAATATCGAGGTCGGAGATATTGAAAACAATATCTTCCATGAAACACCAAAAGGCCCCAGGGTCAGATGGATTTTCGGCCGAGTACTAAGAGTCGTTCTCAGGATCGCTGACCCCCACCTAGAAATTTTTTTTAATGCAGCTATGTGTAAAGACAGTTTCCCCGAAGAAATGCTTCAAGCCACAGTGGTAGTGTTGCCCAAACCCGGCAAAGAGCCAGACACTCCAGCAAATTTTAGACCGATATCTCTATTAAATACGGACGTCAAGGTCTATGCAAAAATACTAGCAAACAGAATGCTTGATGTCCTTCCAACTATTGTACATTCTGACCAAGTCAGATTTGTAAAGGGGCGGCAGGCCTCGGACGGCGCTAGGAGACTCCTCAATATTATCCATTCTTTAAAATACACAGGCTCCCCATCAATTCTGATAGCATTGGATGCTGAAAAAGCCTTTGATAGGGTCCACTGGGGTTACGCATTTAAAGTCTTAGAAAAATTTGGCATGGGAGAGAGTGTGATCCGCGCCGTCCGGGCCCTGTACTCCTGCCCGACAGCTTGAGTGTTGGTGGATGGGGCCCTCTCTGACAAATTCCTTATAACAAATGGAACACGCCAGGGGTGCCTGCTTTCCCCAATTTTGTATGTTCTCATGGTGGAGCCGTTGGCTGAAATGATTAGGTCCTCTATAGAAATAAGGGGAGACCCTCTCAACTCCCGACAGCACAAAATTGGACTGTTTGCGGATGATATTGTCCTAACATTGACTCATCCTCTCGAATCCTTGAGAACTGCTTGCCAGATCCTCAATCAGTTCGGTGAGACCTCGTATTACAAGCTCAACATTCACAAAGCAACAATACTAGGTATAAACGTTCAAAAAAACTTAAAACACACAATACAGTCGGAGTTTTCCTTTAAATGGGGGAGAGAAAGCATTTTGTATTTTGGAACACTTGTGACAACTAACACTGCTAATCTGGAATCTGCCAACTTTATCCCACTTATGGAATCAATTCAAAAAGAACGTGAGCACTTATCCAACATAAATCTATCTTGGCTAGGCAAGATCATGACATACAAAATGAAAATATTACCGAAAATGTTATATCTGTTCAGGGTCCTTCCAATTCTCATATCAAAGAATACTCTCAACAAACTACAAAGGCAACTATCTAAATTTATATGGAAAGGGAAAAGATCACGTCTAGCATTACGAATCTTGGCTCTACACCGCAAAAAGGGGGTAGTTGACCTACCTAACCTAGAACTATATCTCAAAGCAATTATTTTAAATCAAACAAGAAATTGGACAAAACAAGATAATGTAAGGGCCTGGGTGGGCATGGAAACTAACCTTGCCAATTCTCATAAAGGCAAATCTCTACTACTCGCCGCTTCCCTTGAAGCCATGCTAAAAAACCCAGAAGTAAAAATCGTTTTAGCAAACACACCTCCTACGGTAATAGCTTCTTTGGACTCTTGGAAAGAGTACACCATAAAAGCGGCAAGATATGATAAAAAGCCCAGCATACCACTTGAGATATTAATCCCTTAGTGACGAAGCCTGTTTGCGCCTTAGTGACGGAGCCAAATTTTGGAAATCTGACATGCGTCGTTCAACGTAGCATAACTCCGTAAAGGCTTCACATATCCAAGTGATTCTGATGTTTTTTTCGCCACATGTTGTACTTCATTTTGGTTGTAAAAAGAGACCGATATAATTTGTGTATATTTATTAAAAGTAGCAATATGTCCAAACATACTGTACAAATTTTTGATAAGATATATATTTCCATCTGTTTACTTTATTCTGAATGCACACTTGAAAAACGTTTGTGTTTTTTTTAACCATTTATAGGACGTACAAATTTAACATTACTTTTCAGCATTTTGAGGAACACTTTGTTTTCCTGTACCAAGCCAAGTTTGCAAAGGCTCATGAGTGTCAGAATAATAGATACCCCCACAAATGACCCCATTTTAAAAACCACACCCCTTAATGTATTCACTGAGGGGTGTCATGAGTATTTTGACCCTACCAGTTTTTTTCAGGAATTAATTCAATTTAGAGGAGAAAAAATAAAATTTCATAGTTTTGCAAATAAATCATTTTAAAGACATATATTTTTCCTATATTGCCCATGAAAATGAGGATTTACACCCCAAAATGGATACCCCTGTTTCTCCCGTGTTCAGAAACATACCCATTGTGGCCCTAATCTTATGCCTGGATGCACATCGGGACCCAAAATGAAAGGAGTAGTCAGTGTCTTTCAGAACATAAATTTTGCTTGAAGGCGTTTTAGGCCCATAGCACTTTTGTAGAGCTCTTGAGCGGCCAAAACCAAAGAGAACCCCCACAAGTGACCCCATTTTGAAAACTAGACCCCTTAACAAATTTATCTAGGGGTGTACTGCCCATATTGACCCCACAGTTTTTGAATGAATTCAAGCAAAGCAAAAGGAAAAAAATGTGATTTTCATTTTTTTGGCAATTCTGTCGTTTTAAAAACTGCTTTTTTGGTACAGCACACATATGAATGAAGACTTGCACCCCAAAATGGATACCCCTATTTGTCCCGTGTTCAGAGACATACCCATTGTGGCCCTAATCTTTTGTCTGGATGCACAATGGGGCCCAAAATGAAAGCAGTAATCAGTGGCTTTCAGAACAGAAATTTAGCATGAGGCCTTAGTCAGACGGGCGTTTTTTGCCGCGATTTGCGGATCGCATGACGGATGCGCATCCGCAAATCGCGTGACCGGTGCGCGCAAGTCGCCCGCAAATCGCCCGAAAATCTGCTCCTAGCCGCGTTTCATTAGAAACGGGCCGGAGCTGTCCAGCGCATTGCATTCAATGGAGACGGCAATACAGCCGTCTCCATTGAAAGCAATGCGCTGCGGGCGAGCCCGGGATGAATTGTCAGTAAGGGCTTAAATATATAAGCCCTTACCTGCAATCCATCCTAAAATGTGTTAAAATAAAAAAAAATTGCATTCTCACCTTCTGCCTGCAGCTCCGGGCAGCCGTCCTGCAGTGGGTGTGAAGGGGGTGTGAGTCAGACCTGCCCCCTGATTGGCTCAGCGCTGAGCCAATCAGAGGCATGCCTCACTCACACCCATTCATGAATTCATGAATGGATGTGAGTCAGACCTGCCCCTGATTGGCTCAGCGCTGAGAGGCAGCAGTCACTCACCCATTCATGAATTCATGAATGGGTGTGTGAGTGAAACCGGCCTCTGATTGGTCAGGCTGTGACCAATCAGAGCAGATCATTCAGCAGGCGGGGATTTTAAAGCCCCGCCGGCTGAATAGTGCCGAGAAGCAGTTCAGGAGAACTGACAGCGGCCGCGGCTGGACTCCGGCTGCAGCGGAAAGGTGAGTATACAATTTTTTTTATTTTAACACATTTTAGCATGAATTGCAGGGAAGGGTTTATATATTTAACCCCTTCCCGACAATTAACCCCGCGCACGCCGGCAGCCCATTGCTTTTAATGGAGCGGCTGTATTGCCGCTCCATTGAATTCAATGGGCAAACATCGTTCTTCTCTGCCACAGCTGTTACAGCTGTGGCAGAGAAGAATGATTTGTCTTCTATATGTTCTCAATGGGGTCGGCGCTGCTGCCGCCGGCCCCATTGAGCGCATATACAGAAGCGAACAGGAATCGCAGATCGCAGATAGGTGCGATCTGCGATTTTTTGTTCTATAATTTTTCGGACGAGCGCATAAAAAGCGCTCATGTGTCCGATACCATTGCGAAGCAATGGTTTTAAAAAATCGCCGGACGCATGCGCATGCGCAAATCGCGGCAAAAAACGCCCGTCTGACTAAGCCCTGAAGGTGATTTAGGCCCCATTGCCCACTTGTAGAGCCCTTGAGCGGCCAAAACGACAGAGAACCCCACAAATGACTGCATTTTGAAAACTAGACCCCTTAACAAATTCATCTAGGGGTGTACTGTGTATTTTTACCCTACAATTTTTGAATAAATCTAAGCAAAGCAGTAGGAAAAAAAATATGACTTTCATTTTTTTGGCATTTGTATCAATTTAAAAACAGTTTTTTTTGTACAGTACATATAGGAATGAAGACTTTCACCCCAAAATGGATACCCCTGTTTGTCCCGTGTTCAGAACCATACCCCTTGTGGCCCTAATCTACTTAAAGGACACATGGCTAGGTCTATAATGGAAGGAGCACCCGTTTGATTTTAGGGTACAACGGGATAAATTCCAGGCCCCATTGCCCACTTGTAGAGCCATTGAGCATCCAAAACGATAGAGAACGCACACAAATGACCCCATTTTAAAAACTAGACCCCTTAATGAATTCATCTAGTGGTGCACTGTGTATTTTGACCCCACAGTATTTGAATAAATCTAAGCAAAGCAGAAGGAAAAAATTACGTTTTTCATTTTTTTGGCAATTTTGTCAATTTAAAAACTGTTTTTTTTTGTACAGTTTAAATAGGAATGAAGACCTTCACCCCAAAATTGACTCCCTAAAAATCCCCCTCCCCCCTCCCCGCCCTTTTCGGCGTTCCCCAAATCTTAGATAAAAGTAATAATGTGAACTGTGTGGTATTTCCGAAGACAGGGGTAATTACGGAGGCTGGTTGGGATGGGTACATGGGGCAATAAAACTGTGTATCCCCCCTCCTCTCATGATTTTTGGGGGTCATTTCTTGACCTCAGTGGTGGGTATAGGGTGTAAAAAGTGGCGCTCTGTGAGTCTCCGTAAGCTTGATGAGGTGCGGCGGTCTCGCACAGAAGACGCTCAACAAGCTGCTCCTGGAACTGCAGGAAGGCGAACGTTCCCGGGGCTTCTTGTAAATTGCGTATTACAGGTAGCGGTCTGAATAACGCCGGGCTCACGCAGCCGTAGGTGGAATTCGCTTGCGGAGGCCCGCAGCGAATCCCAGCTGTGAGCCCGGCTGTGTCCCTGCATACGGCCGCCTATTGTACTGCGCATAACTGCCTACTCACACAGGCGGTCATTCGCAGTACTTTTTTAAAATTTGTATTTCCCGCACAGTCGCTTAGCGATGACACAGGTACCCGCAGCCCGTATACAAGGTAGCTGTGTATGGGCTGCGGGTATATCCGCGACCATGGAGCACAATGGGGTCTACGTTGTGGATATCCGCGGTAAAATAGAACCTGTTGCGTTCTCTTTTCTGCGAGTGGATTACGCAATTCCGACCTGCTAATGTGAGCGGAATTGTGTAATCCAATGCGATTGATCTGCGCAGTACCGCGGATCAGACGCATGCGGAATCCGTAATTCCTATCCGGTCATGTGAGACCGACCTAAGGTAGATCGCTACCTTTTTATCACGTGATCGGGGACCACTCAACGAGGCCACCCGTCACTGCTCCAGGCTCTCGGTGACCGAGAAAGATTTTAAATTTCCTGTGCTCCCCGACTCCTGCGCATGTGTTCGCTGTTTTTCCGGCGGTCGCATGTGCAGAATCCGGGAAAGTTCACGGAGGAAGATCGCGTCGGGGTGCAAATACGGAGGCCTCTGGTAAAAAGTTTCATCTCATCTCACCGATCGCATCGGTGAGGGGAGATGAAGCTTCACCTTTTTTTTACTTTTACGTGATCGCCATTATCCATTGTGTAATGGCGAACACGTGATCAGGAACCGCTCACCGCGGCCCCCCGTGAAATCTTCAGGCTCTCGGCTAAGTTTTGTAGCCAGGAGCAGGGAGATTTTAAATTATCCTGGCAATCCATGGCTTTTGCGCATGCGTCCGCCATTTTGGCGACGGGCGCGTGCGCAGAAGCTGGGGTAAGGTCCGCGGATAAATCCGCAGGCCTTAGGTACGTCATTTCATCCTCCCTCACGGATATGATCTGTGGGGGGAGATGAAACGTACGCTTTTTAAACTTTTTTAAAACTTTTTAAGACTTTTTTAAAACTTTTTTTTTTACTTTACATGATCACTGTCATCCATTGGATAACAGTGATCATGTCCCCGGTATAATCTCTCTGTTCCTGGCTACACATGGCAGCCAAGAGCAGAGGGATTTCAAATTTCCCGGGGCTCGAGCCCGTCTGTGCACGCGCCCGATGTCAATCATCGGGCGTGCATGCGCAGATGGGGATTCGGGTCCCGAAACATCGGGACATCGGGGAGAACTTAAGTGAGTATTTTCACCTCCCCTCATGGATCCGATCCATGAGGGGAGGCGAAACTGACTTTTTTTAAAACTTTTTTTTAACTTTTTCGCGATCGCCGCTATCCATTGGATAGCGGCGATCGCGTGCCCGGGGACCGCTCACAGCGATCCCCGGTAACACCTCCTGGTTCCCGGCTACCTTCAGGAGCCGGGAGCCAGGAGATTTTAAATTTGCCTGGGGCTCCAGGGCTTCTGCGCATGCGCCTGACATCATCGTCTGGCGCGCATGCGCAGAAGACCGCCGGCGGGTCCGGGAGGACCCGATCTCCGGGGGTCACCGCCGACAAGCCAGGTAAGAATTTTCAGCTGCTCTGATGGATCCGATCCATCAGGGCAGCTGAATATCTAACTTTTAAAGCACTTTTCTTTACTTTTTTGCGATCGGCGCTATCCATTGGATAACGCCGATCGCCATGCCGGGGGGGACTGCCCGCATCCTGGGATGACAGCTCCATGCTGTCGGCTACCTGCGGGCACCGACAGCATGGAGCTGTCATGTCCTCAGGCAAGTGGGCATCAATCCAAAGAGGATGCATAAAACTACGTCCTCTAGTATTAAAGCCCACTTACTGAGGAACTAGTTTCCCGATGGGGCAGTCGTTAAGGGGTTAAATCTATTCATCACTGACTTAAACCTAGACGCCTGGAAAGAAAAGGGCATAACAACGATAGATGACCTAACAAACGGCTCCGAACTACTACACTTTGAGCACATAAGCTTAAAATTCAATCTATCCCCAATGGACCTCTTTAACTATACCAGAATTAGAACCTTCTTAAAAAAAATCGCTCATATACAAAATCAAACAAATTCCAGCCACAGTGTTAGACAAAATAACAACACACCCACTGCCCCAGAAATCCGATACCAGACATTTTTATGACGTCTTGACAAGCAACAACACCTTATCCAAAAGAACACACATGCTGAGCTGGGAAAAAGAATTAGGGGAAAATATATCAACTGACGCTTGGGAAAAGGCGTACAGGGCGGCTTGCGGCTCCACCAGAGGTTTGGGTATATTAGAGACACAGCTGAAAATAAATTTGAGATGGTACTATACACTATGCTTATTGGCTGCCAGACTCCACAACAACGAAAATGACTGCTGGAGAAAATGTGGGGAGAGAGGCACACTTTCCCATATATTTTGGTCATGCCCCAATTTGGACAACTACTGGGGTTCGATTCTCAATCTATTGGAATCCAGCTTAAAGCTCTGCATAGAAAAGAAAGCCAAATTAATACTACTATTGATTGACCTAAATACTTACCCCCCTAATGTCAGATACCTACTGGGTCACGCTCTGATGACAGCCAAAGCCCTTATTGCCAAACGCTGGAGGGAACTTGTCCCTCCCACGTTCGGAGAGTTCAAATACCGTATGGCTGAACAACAAGTTTTTGAGAAGTGTTTGGCATTAAGAAACAACTCTATGAAGAGACACATGGAGGCTTGGGAATTGTGGAGACGATCCAAAAGAAAACAATCATATGATAAGCAGTTTCATTGCCAAAAGTTTGGTTTATTGAATGTTTATTTGAATAGGATTACAGTTCATACAGCTGTTTAATGTCTAGATTTTCTTTTATACCAATACAAAAATGGGACATGGGGTGCGGGTCCTGCTCCAACAAGCTTACATACTACAAGTAATGGGGTGATACAGAAGGTAAAATGGCTGGAGATGTGCACTGTATGGCGAGGTGGAGAGTGAGCTATGTTATACACATAGACAATGGTTAGACATTTAGCCGTGTGACGGCAGAAACGGTATCACTGCAGGAGCGGTTTATGATGGCTAGCAGGGATTGCAGTCAATAGGTCAGGGAGCATGTTATCAGGCGGATTACAGAGGGGTTTGTTTAGGGAATGCGGTATGCCTCCCTGAAGAGGTGCATTTTTAGAGCACGCCTGAAGTTCTGTGAGTCCTGGATTGCTCGGGTATCCTTTGGAAGTGCGTTCCAGAGGACCGGTGCTGCTTTGGAAATATCTCCTATAGTAACTTCCTTTAAATATACGGAATGGTATCTAATGGAGGAATTGAGGAGAATGCTGGGCAGGCTAGTGGTGAGCACAGAGCACGCAGGAGACAGGGATCCCCAACCATAATGCAAAACGTCTCTTGGTCTGTCTCTTGTAGTATCAGTATTTACTTCACTTACCCTACCCACAAACTTTCCTTATCCATACCCCCCTCCCCTCTCACTGGACTCCCAGGAATGGGTCAGGGGCATTATGAGTTAAGACTGTTCTGAAATTACCTTATGATAAAGAGGATAAGATGCTAATGTCCTGGTTTCCTAAAAAGAATGTAGAAACTAGGTAAAAAACGAAAAGTTGATAGCAGGAAAACATTGCAAGAATTATTTTTTATCATTGACGTTTGTTCAAGATGTTACTTTTTATGCAAATGATCCTGTGTGATCAATGTGTAAAATCATGCAATTTGCTGTTATTATACAAATGTTCTTGCATTTTATTGACTTTTTAAAAAACAAATAAAATTTTTTAAAACATTATATATATATATAATATATAATATATATTATATATATATATATATATATATATATATATATATATATATATATATATATATATATATATATATATATATATATATATAAAATCATGTCCGAACTGTTCAATATATAAAAGTGTAAATGCGAATGTCGACAATTTTGTGTGTGTTTATGCTGGATGGTATTCTGCTCCTGTGTGAATCCAGCTTTCTCTGTGTTCTGCTGCTGGTTCCTGCAGCTTGTTTGCTATTTCTCCCTTTTGTCTCTTACTTCTGTCTAGGCCCATGTCCTGTCCTTTCTTTACATTCACTCCTCCATACCTGCTTGGCTCGGTACAACTCCCTCTGTCTTGCTGTTATCATCAGGTAGATAGGGAGGACTAGGAGTTAGGGATAGAAGAGGCAGCCTGGAGCTCCCCACCTTCAGGGGCACCTCCAGGTAAGGAATACATAGCCCTTTTCAGTTCAGGGTCAGGTCCATTCTTATCCCTTGTACCGAGTGCCAGCTTTTGCGCTGTCTCTGCCTCTGAGTCAGCGGTCCATCCTGCTGGTTGGTTTCACTCAGCAGGACAACACAGTGGATCCACAACCACATCATTACAGATGATATCTGAATGACTAAATAAATAAACAGACCTAATTAAAGGACCATCTAAGAAAAGGAACCTGTGAGAAATGACAATAGTAAACTGATAACTATGGAAATAAGAATTGAGAAATAAACATATTTTAGGCATAGAATACATATAGGTATAAGGAAGAGAGCTTCAGGTATGTACCAACTGTGATTTGCAAGGCTGACACTGCAGTTTTCCACCCACAATAAGTCACGTTTCTTTAAGAGGAGAAACCAGAAAGAAGCTGGGAGATGAAGTAGGCCAATTTGGTAAATCAATGATAGGAAGATCAGAAGTTCCTAAAAGTATTTGGAGTTTGCCAAATGACTTAAAGGGGTTGTCTCGCGAAAGCAAGTGGGGTTTAGTACTTCTGTATGGTCATATTAATGCACTTTGTAATATACATTGTGCATTAAATATGAGCCATACAGAAGTTATTCACTTACCTTCCCTGCGCTGGCGTCCCCGTCTCCATGGCTCCGTCTAATTTCAGCGTCTAATCTCCCAATTAGACGCGCTTGCGCAGAAGGGTCTTCTCCCATCTCTTCAGTATGGCACGAGCGGCATTCTGGCTCTGCCCCCTTGTACGCGTCATCGCGTAGCTCCGCCCCATCACATGTGCCGATTCCAGCCAATCAGGAGGCTGGAATCGGCACATGTGACGGGGTGGAGTCACTTGCACTTGCACTAGCGACGGCTGGACGGTGCGCTGAGAGACATTGGTGGATGGGGCCGAGCACAGCGGAGGTGAGGGTGTGGGTGCCGGCCAGGAGACGGTAGTGCCTGTGTCCTGAGAGGGGGGTTGGATCTCAGTGGCAGGTTGGGGTACAGGGGGAGAGGCAGCGGTGCAAACCGGAGGTGGTGAACGGCCTTCGTCCCACCTTGTGGGGTGCTTGGCCATCATATGTGTGCGCATGCTGGTGGTGGTGAGGCTGGTGGTGGCTCCCCGGCTGATCTTGGCGCGACAAAGGTTGCACACCACTGTTCGTCGGTCGTCTGCACTCTCAGTGAAAAACTGCCAGACTTTTGAGCACCTCGGCCTCTGCAGGGTGGCATGGCGCGAGGGGGCGCTTTGGGAAACAGTTGGTGGATTATTCGGTCTGGCCCTGCCTCTACCCCTGGCCACCGCACTGCCTCTTCCAACCTGCCCTGCTGCTGCACTTGCCTCCCCCTCTGAAGACCTGTCCTCAGTAGGCGTAGCAAACCAGGTGGGGTCAGTCACCTCATCGTCTTGCTGCTCTTCCTCCTGCCTCGGACTTACTCCAATTACTACTACCTGAGTGAAAGACAACTGTGTCTCATCGTCATCGTCCTCCTCACCCACTGAAAGCTCTTGAGACAGTTGCCGGAAGTCCCCAGCCTCATCCCCCGGACCCCGGGAACTTTCAAAAGGTTGAGCATCGGTCACGACAAACTCCTCCGGTGGGAGAGGAACCATTGCTGTCCATTCTGGGCAGGGGCCCCAGGAACAGTTCCTGGGAGTCTGCCTGCTCCTCAGAATGTGTCATTGTAATGGAGTGAGGAGGCTGGGAGGAAGGAGGAGCAGCAGCCAGAGGATTCAGAGTTGCAGCAGTGGACGGCGCAGAACTCTGGGTGGTCGATAGATTGCTGGATGCACTTTCTGCCATCCACGACAGGACCTGCTCACGCTGCTCATTTTCTAATAAAGGTCTACCGCGTGGACCCATTAATTGTGCGATGAATGTGGGGACGCCAGAAACGTGCCTCTCTCCTAATCCCGCAGCAGTCGACTGCGATACACCTGGATCAGGAGCTCGGCCTGTGCCCACACCCTGACCTGGGCCTCCGCGTCCTCGGCCGCGTCCACGTCCTCTAGGCCTACCCCTACCCCTCAGCATGCTGTATTACCAGTAGTGCAGAAACAGAACGCTGTAATGAAATGTGCCGCTTATTGGCCTGTGGTTGGAGGCTGACTTCCCTTACGGAACGCACAGCAGAGCCAGGAAACAATTTTGCGCACGCCTGTAGTGAGACATAGGTGCGTATGACTGAGCTAGTGGAATTCACAGCGCAGAAGCAGTCAAGTGGCCTAGGGCCAGTAGTAGGCCTTAAGTATTTTGCTTCTATTTTTTAAAATGCTGAGCTGATACAGCAGACAGATACTGTAGGCAGCGTATAATATTATGTATACTCTTTCCCTCTGGCGGGATGACGGCGATCATGTAACAGAGACAGCAGATCCAGGAAACAATTTTGCGCAAGCCTGCTGTAACGCTTAGCTGCGTATTAATTAGGACTACAACCCCCAGCCGATAGATACTGTAGGCAGCGTATAACATTATTTATACTGTTTCCCTCTGGCGGGATGACAGCGCTGATGTTACACAGACAGCAGATCCAGGAAACAATTTTGCGCAAGCCTGCTGTAATGCTTAGCTGCGTATTAATTAGGACTACTACCCCCAGCAGATAGATACTGTAGGCAGCGTATAATATTATGTATACTCTTTCCCTCTGGCGGGATGACAGTGCTGCTGTAACAGAGACAGCAGATCCAGGAAACAATTTTGTGCAAGCCTGTTGTAACGCTTAGCTGCGTATTAATTAGGACTACAACCCCCAGCAGATAGATACTGTAGGCAGCATATAATATTATGTATACTGTTTCCCTCAGGCGGGATCACGGCGATCATGTAACAGAGACAGCAGATCCAGGAAACAATTTTGCGCAAGCCTGCTGTAATGCTTAGCTGCGTTTTAATTAGGACTACAACCCCCAGCAGATAGATACTGTAGGCAGCGTATAATATTATGTATACTGTTCCTCTCTGGCGGGATGACGGCGATCATGTAACAGAGACAGCAGATCCAGGAAACAATTTTGCGCAAGCCTGCTGTAACGCTTAGCTGTGTATTAATTAGGACTACAACCCCCAGCAGATAGATACTGTAGGCAGCGTATAATATTATGTATACTGTTTCCCTCTGGCGGGATGACGGCGATCATGTAACAGAGACAGCAGATCCAAGAAACAATTTTGCGCAAGCCTGCTGTAACGCTTAGCTGCGTATTAATTAGGACTACAACCCCCAGCAGATAGATACTGTAGGCAGCGTATAATATTATGTATACTGTTTCCCTCTGGCGGGATGACAGCACTGATGTAACAGAGACAGCAGATCCAGGAAACAATTTTGTGCAAGCCTGCTGTAACGCTTAGCTGCGTTTTAATTAGGACTACAACCCCCAGCAGATAGATACTGTAGGCAGCGTATAATATTATGTATACTGTTCCTCTCTGGCGGGATGACGGCGATCATGTAACAGAGACAGCAAATCCAGGAAACAATTTTGCGCAAGCCTGCTGTAACGCTTAGCTGTGTATTAATTAGGACTACAACCCCCAGCAGATAGATACTGTAGGCAGCGTATAATATTATGTATACTGTTTCTCTCTGGCGGGATGACGGCGATCATGTAACAGAGACAGCAGATCCAAGAAACAATTTTGCGCAAGCCTGCTGTAACGCTTAGCTGCGTATTAATTAGAACTACAACCACCAGCAGGTAGATACTGTAGGCAGCGTATAATATTATGTATATTGATTCCCTCTGGCGGGATGACAGCGCTGATGTAACAGAGACAGCAGATCCAGGAAACAATTTTGTGCAAGCCTGCTGTAACGCTTAGCTGCGTATTAATTAGGACTACAACCCCCAGCAGATAGATACTGTAGGCAGCGTATAATATTATGTATACTGTTTCCCTCTGATGGGATGACAGCGCTGATGTAACAGAGACAGCAGATCCAGGAAACAATTTTGCGCAAGCCTGCTGTAACGCTTAGCTGCGTATTAATTAGGACTGCAACCCCCAGCAGATAGATACTGTAGGCAGCGTATAATATTATGTATACTGTTTCCCTCTGGCGGGATGACGGCGATCAATTTTTTGGAAAAAGCCCACTGCGTATATAGCCTGAATATCTCTTTCCCTGCCTCACCAGTACTGCCCCTATACTCTGTACAATGACTGCGGACGCAATGCTCTGCACGGCCGATATACAAAAAAAAATAATTGTGCAACACTGCTAAAAGCAGCCTCAACAGTACTGCCATAATCAAGATGTTCCATGGAATTATAGTTCGACTCAAATCAATGACTGCCAAATTAAAGGGATTGTTATGCAGGGCGGCTCAGGGTATATTTACACATGGCATAAAGATTTTTTACAAACAAATAAGCAGAAAAATATGTTTTTAATGTGTGCAGCTTTTGATGTGGGTCTACTAGAGTCTTTAATGTATTATGTATTGTATGCCCTTGCTGTGTTATCATTGAGAGGCAAACGAAAATGATGTCAACAATAATGTTATAGCAGCAAAAAATATACATGAGTGTTTCAGCTTAACATAATCCAATTATATGAAGTAATAGTAAATACGAAAACCTACCTTCCAAATAGACTCTTATGAAGCATAAAATAATAGAATATCTCACTTTTTCATGAGACCTTTTATAGTTATTTGCAACTGCTACAGTATTCCACATTTTACAATATATTCCCCTGGGTACAAGGTATTATCTTGCACATAATTAAAAATGAAAATAATAAGTCATGTTCAAACCATTAAGTCCCAAATGCATTTCCAGTGCTGTGTACAATAAATATGCCAAATCCTTTAACTCTCTCGGTGTTAACAGAATTTTGCAAATCCTGAACTAGCAGAATAAAAGATCCTGAATAGTACAGGGTGTCCCAATTGCTGGAGGCCCAAGAATTTGGTTATAACTATGTAGCAGACTAATGAACACATTTTAATGCAATTTGGTCAAAACATAAATTACCCAATAAGAATTAGAAACCTCCTATTATGTTCTAGAAGCATCCTCTGTTTGCAGTCAAGTATGCCTGAGCATAACACTTAATTTTGCTGAATATTCTGGTATCGTTTTTGGCATCACAGCAGTAATTTCTTCAGCAATGTTCCCCTGCAATTCCACCATGACATATTCCAATAAACTTTCACATTCAGAAGGCCCCACAAGAAAAATTCTGGTGTCGTCAAAATAAGTGATAGCATGTAAACCTCGGATCTCAGCCATGATAATTTTGCAACTCACCCATTTCGACTGGAAGTATCCAATTTCTTTATCATCAAATTGACTTTTGAATGTGTAGAAAATCTCCACATACACATAGTCACAGGACTGCCAAAAAAAGATTGGGGCCAACTATGTGTTACTATGATGTCACACATCAGACACCATTTTTTTCATGTTGAAGCAAAGTTTTGTGGATTTTGTGACATTTTTAATAAATATAGGAATTCAAACTAGAGCCAAACAGATATGAAGTTATATCCTAAAGGTGAAACCACCGGGTGTTGGGCATCAGAGGATACCACACCAAATCTAAAAATACTCGCACATAATTACAAAACCTGGAAAAAGCAGCAGGAACGTGGTTCCTGAGCAGCCACTTCCTAACCAGACAAATGCCTACCAGACATCAGAGAAGAAATAAAAAAGGAGGGGTAGGTATTACAGGGCCACTATGGTAATTTTTGTTTCATTCATTATGTAGCAATCTCCCCAGTATAAAAAATCATTGTAAAAAAAAATTAAGCTCCTGGAAGGAGTTATTGTTTTGCTGCAAAACTTAGAATGCAGTTACATCTCAGGCAGATATGCAAATAATTAGAGTTATGGCGTGATGAGATGAATGGTCTTGCCACCTGAGGCATTAGAAATAGTTCCACCCTTGGCATTTATAAAGGCTTTTAGAGACTATTTGCATGTAGTAGGCCTCTTTTTTTGGCATGAGTAGAGCTTTTTGACCACTAGGCATGCCTTTATGACACAAATAAAGAGATTTCGCCCAATTAGAGTTTGAGAGGGAAAGCAATATTGAAATATGAGAAGCTGGATGGTTGCAAATATGAATTGCCCACCATTGCATGCTTTTGACCAGACTGTTAGGAGGTGTTGGGACCAGTGGATGCATGAGGGCACACATTTAGGCAACTGGGCTCAAGATGCCCTCAACAGACCACCATCAGAGAGGATCGTGTGATCATCCAACAAGCATGGCAGCTCTAATTGTTTCACTGTCCACCATTCAGAGAGTGGTGCCACAATCATTACAGTCCCCTGTGCCTGTCCGAACCTTTCCAGCTGCTTGGCTGAAAGACATTTGGTCACATGATGTCTACTACATGTATTGCCTTTGACACCCACCCACTATTTCCCCCATTTGCAGTGGTGCCATGGACAATAAAGCTGGACTGTTCCGGAGTGGAACCAGGTTGTCTTCAGTGAAGAATCCAGGTTTAGTTTAGACACTGATGAGGACCATGTTAATGTCTGGAGAACTAGGGGTAAGTGCCTCAATTCTGCATTTGGTGTGGTGGGATGTATTAAGAGAATCATAGAGCCTAGGTCATGTGAAGTAATTATCCCCCTCTACTTTTCCGTAGTCAGACCTCAATCTGGAATACTGTGTCCAGTACTGGACACCTCAATTTAAAAAGACATTGATAACTTAAGAAAAATTCAGAGAAAAGATATGAGGATAGTGAACAGTCTTCAAATCATGCCCCATAAAGAATATTAAAGGATCTGGGAATATTTAGCTTGCAAAAAAGAAGGCTGAGAGGAGACTTAATAGCGGTCTACAAATATATGAAAGGCTGTCACAGTGCAGATGGATCAGCCCTATTCTCATTTCCACAAGGGAAGACTAGAAGCAATGGGATGAAACTGAAAGGGAGGAGACACAGGATAGATATTAGAAAAAAACCTTCTGACAATGAATGAAACAAGTTGCCATGGGAGATTGTGAGTTTTCCTTCAATTGAAATCTTTAAGCAGAGGCTGGACAGACATCTGTCTGGGATGATTTAGTGATCCTGCATTGAGCAGGTGGTTGGACTAGTTGACCCTTGAGGTACCTTCCAACTCTTTGATTCTATGATACTAGAGGCTGCCTTCAAGGGTTAAGTTTTCCACAGTAAATTATGCTTTTGCCTTGATATTGTAATCAACGTTACAATCACACTAAAAAAGTGTCATTCCATTCTGACAACTCAATATAGGTACTTGATTTTATTTACAATAAGTGTATAACTGGCTTATACTACTTTGGCTATTTATTCATTTCTATCTGAAACTAATAGCCTTTTTCTCCCCAAATGGTCATGTGTTCTTCATTCTGACCAGGTCAGATCTACTTAGGTTAATATGCTCAGTTTCTAGTCAGTATCTGAGCATGTGTGATTCTATTGCATGTACCATACCACAGAAACTGATTAGAAGGGGTCGCAGACAATCTTATCATAGTTACTGAGGATTATCACACAGCTCTCATTACACTAAGTTCTCACCTATGGACTATTTGCCTTACTACAGCAAGTCACATGCCAATTTTAGATATAAAGGAACCCGGTAACAATTCTTTCGGAAAACCCAATACAGCCTTCTACTAACACTTTATGTGTGACATGTCCACATAAATACAAGTCCTAAAATATCAATTAGACCGATAAGAGCACCTTTTATTCCTGTGAGACTTCAAAATTGTGAAAGTAGGAGTGAGTGGCCACAAAGAAATAGCAGGTT
Source organism: Eleutherodactylus coqui (assembly GCF_035609145.1). NCBI lineage: Eukaryota > Metazoa > Chordata > Amphibia > Anura > Eleutherodactylidae > Eleutherodactylus > Eleutherodactylus coqui. Next base: position 181,388,221 of record NC_089844.1, read on the forward strand.
CATCAACGACTCATGTCTCTCAGGGCTATTTGAACAAAATATCTAAAATAAATATCACAAACCCTCAGATTGAGACAATGACAGTTGTAGAAAAGACAGGATAGGATGAAGCTCCTAAGTCTAGAAAGTTTTTTCAAAGAAGCCTTAGCTGATGTTCTTACTCCAGGACTAAAGGATTTCACTGTGTAACAAGATGATCGAAATTCCATTTAGCGAGCCCTTGAATGCCAAGAAATAGGAAGAGAAAAAAAACAATCTGCACTCTTATCTTTGGTAGTCACGAAAAACCATGGTGCCTAAAAAAATCCCTAATGCTATCCAACAAATCTGTTAATTGCTCCTATGTGTGGACCACACATCCTTCATTGTGATTTAGAGGGCCAACAGAGTGCTATGTTCACGCCCCAAAACAACACATCCCCCAGGTGTATAATTTGCTGTTTCCTTAATTTCAAAACAGACAAAAGAGAAGAACATATGGACCATCACTTAGTGATGTGACATTTCATAAATAGTATATTATAATGAAACAAAATCATCAGAGACTTGGGGTGTTTCACATCAGAAACACTAACCTCCACAATCCAAGTCCATCTATAGTGTATTGCAGATAGTCCACTTTACGGTTAGTTCAATAGTCTTTTTTTGTCTAGTTGATAAGCGCTGCGGAATAAGTTGGCGCTATACAAATAAAGATTATTATTATTATATCCATCAAGGTCCATTTAGCATTTTTTAAAATTCTTTACTTATGCATTTTTGAAAACAAGATGGTGGACAACCAAAAGCCCAATCAGAAGAGTAAAACAAGGTAGACCAAGTGTCTTATAGTACATACGTTACAATTATCAACAAAAAACACCTCAGTACTTTTTAAAAATGACATACTTATGTCCATCCTGCATATGGGATGCCATGGGTGACAGAAACATGCAGGATGGGACAACAAATCTTGGGGCCGACCCCCCAGATATGGGAATGTTAACACAATATGACTATAAGAACCTAAAGAGTGAAACTGTGAATGTAATTATAAACAATACAGATATAATAAAAGTGCAGTAAAAATGGTAGGTGACCAGAAAAACAGAAAGGGGAGTATATATGTAAAGGAATGAAGTAGAAGAAAGGGAAAAAAGGTTTTAGTAATGACTTATAAAAAACCCTATGAACCCTCCATGTAGCTGGCAAATCAAGTTCATAAGCAAGCAGATTTACTACACGCGTGATGACAAAGGGACCCACGTAACGTGGTGCCAGTTTCAAAGACGGAACCTTCAATTTGAGATTTCTAGAAGACAAATATACCTTCTGTCTCACCCTGTAAGTTTCAGATACTAACAGACTCCTCCCACTACGCAACTGTATACGAGCTCCCGTTGCTTCCAGGTTCTTCTGTACCTCCTTCGATACCCCCTGCAGCGCATCTGTGGCTTACATCAGCTGCAGGACAGGCAGACGGAGTAGAAATAGCTGTAAGGAAGCGAGGGTGCTGGCCATATACGCACAGGAATGGAGATACCCCAGTGGAAGAAAAAGTACGGTTATTTAGCGCAAACTCTGCCAGCGGCAAGAATTCTCCCTACTGATGAGCCTTTTCACTAACAAACAACCGTAAATATTGCACTAAATCCTGGTTCTTCCACTCAGTCTGACCATTAGTTTGTGGGTGGACTGCTGACGAGAAGGAAAGCAACGTTCCCAGGTTTCTACTGAAGGCTCGCCAAAATTGCGCAACAAACTGAATACCGCGATCAGATACAATGTTCTCGGGAACTCCATGTAGACAAATGATTTCTTTTACAAAAATCTTGGAAAATTGAATCGCAGAACGTATCTTCTTTAACGCCACAAAATGTGCTATCTTTGAGAAACGGTCTATAACAACTAGGATAGTGGTGAACTTCTGAGACTCGGGTAGATCGGTGATAAAATCTACTGATAAATGCGACCACGAACGAAATTGCACCGATAACGATCTCAGAGGCCCCTCCGGACGCCGATGCCGACTTTTACTGCATGCACAGACAGAACATCCCTTAACAAAGTTGCGGATTTCCCGAGACATGCCTGACATACCAGTAGTGTCTAGTACAAAGACCCAGAGTCCCCTGAACCTCCGGATGGCCTGTGAGAATAGATGAGTCAGACTCTTCAATGACTGTGAGATGCAAGGTCTCTGGCACAAACCATCTGCCCTCCGGCACCCCCGAGGGAGCATCCTGCTGACATTTTTGTAGATGAGGAACAAGATCAGATTTTACAGCTGCCACCACCACTCTAGGTGCCAAGCTATTCTCGGGAGCCATTGTCTCACTTTCCGGTGAACCGAAACTCCGTGAGAGGGCATCTGCCTACACGTTCTTCTACCCTAGAATATATGTAACGATGAGGTTAAACCTGGCGAAAAACAACAGCCACCTTGCCTGACGAGCTGTGATTCTCTTAGTGTTGGTGAGATATACCAAGTTTTTATGATCAGTATACACAGTAATGGGATGCCTTACCCCCTCAAGATGGTGACGCCACTCTTCAAGAGACCACTTAATCACCAATAACTCACGATTACCCACGTCATAGTTCCGTTCCGCTGAAATGAAATCCCGCAAGAAGAACGCACATGAACTATACTCAGGTCTCCCACTGACTTCCTGAGACAATACAGCCCACACCTCAGACGCATCAACCTCAATGAAGAATGGTCACCGCGCGTCAGGCTGTACTAGCACCGGGGCAGTAGTAAACGCGCTTTTGAGATGACTAAAAGCCACTAGGGCCTCTGCCGACCATCTTACCAACTCGGCACCCTTTTTGGTAAGATGGGTGAGGGGTTGAGCAATAACAGAATAATTCTTAATGAATCGACGGTAGAAATTTGCGAAACCTAAAAACTGCTGGAGAGCTTTCAAGTTATCTGGTCTGACTCATTGGAAGATTGCTGCCACTTTATCAGACTCCATTTAAATCTCCATGGGTGAAATCTAGAGATGAGCGAGCACCAAAATGCTCGGGTGCTCGTTACTCGGGACGAAATTTTCGCGATGCTCGAGGGTTCGTTTCGAATAACGAACCCCATTGAAGTCAATGGGCGACCCGAGCATTTGTGTATATCGCCGATGCTCGCTAAGGTTTCCATTTGTGAAAATCTGGGCAATTCAAGAAAGTGATGGGAACAACACAGAAACGGATAGGGCAGACGAGGGGCTACATGTTCGGCTGCATCTCAAGTTCCCAGGTCCCACTATTAAGCCACAATAGCGGCAAGAGTGCCCCCCCCCCCCTCCCAACAATTTTTACTTCTGAAAAGCCCTCATTAGCAATGCATACCTAAGCTAAGCACCACACTACCTCCAACAAAGCACAATCAGTGCCTGCATTACACTCCGCTGCCACTTCTCCTGGGTTACATGCTGCCCAACTCCCCCCCCCCCCGCACAACCCAGTGTCCACAGCACACACCAAAGTGTCCCTGCGCAGCCTTCAGCTGCCCTCATGCCACGCTACCCTCATGTCTATTTATAAGTGCGTCTGCCATGAGGAGGAACCGCAGGCACACACTGCAGAGGGTTGGCATGGCTAGACAGCGACCCTCTATAAAAGGGGCAGGACGATAGCCCACAATGCTGTACAGAAGCAGTGAGAAATATAATCCTGTGCCACCGCCATCAGGAGCTGCACAGTTGGGCATAGCAATGGGGATCCTATGTGCCACACGCTATTCATTCTGTCAAGGTGTCTGCATGTCCCAGTCAGACCGCGTTTTTTTATAAATAGTCACAGGCAGGTACAACTCCGCAATGGGAATTCCGTGTGCACCCACATCATGGGTGGCTCCCTGGAACCCACCGGCTGTACATAAATGTATCCCATTGCAGTGCCCTGGACAGCAGCGCTAACGTCAGTTTAAATGCAGGTGGGCTTCAGCCCACACTGCATGCCCCAGTCAGACTGGGGTTTTTTATAAGTAGACACAGGCAGGTACAACTCCCTATTGTGAAGACCGTGTGGACGAACAGCATAGGTGGCTCCCTGGAACCCACCGGCGGTACATAAATATATCCCATTGCATTGTCCATCACAGCTGAGGTAATGTCATGTTTAATGCAGGTGGGCTTAGGCCCACACTGCATGCCCCAGTCAGACTGGGGTTCTTTAGAAGTGGACACATGCAATTACAACTCCGTGTGGACCGACAGCATGGGCGGGTGCCAGGAAGCCCCCGGCGGTACATAAATATATCCCATTGCAGTGCCCAGCACAGCTGATGTAATGTCATGTTTAATGCAGGTGGGCTTCGGCCCACACTGCATGCCCCAGTCAGACTGGGGTTCTTTAGTAGTGGACACATGCAGTTACAACTCCGTGTGGACCAACAGCATGGGTGGGTGCCAGGAAGCCACCGGCGGTACATAAATATATCCCATTGCAGTGCCCAGCACAGCTGATGTAACGTCAGCTGTAATGCAGGTGGGCAAAAAATTAATTGGATTATACTGTAGGCGAGGGCCCAAAAAAATTGGTGTTCCAACAGTATTAATGTACCTCAGAAAAATTGCCCATGCCCAACCAAGAGGGCAGGTGAAACCCATTAATCGCTTTAGTTAATGTGGCTTAATTTGTAACTAGGCCTGGAGGCAGCCCAGTTAAAATAAAAATTGGTTCAGGTGCAAGTTTTAACGCTTTAATGAGCATTGAAACGTATAAAAATTGTTTACAAAAATTATATGACTGAGCCTTGTGGGCCTAAGAAAAATTGCCCGTTCGGCGTGATTACGTCAGGTTTCAGGAGGAGGAGCAGGAGGAGGAGGATGAATAGAATACACAGATTGATGAAGCTAAAAGGTCCCCGTTTTTGATGGTGATAGAGAACGATGTAGTGGCCAGAATGCGTGTAACGCGAGGGGCACGAGAAAGGCATCCTAACATGAAGTCAGCCATGTGTGCCAGGGTACCTGTACGCAACACATGGCTGTCCTCACTAGGAAGATCACTTTCAGGATCCTCCTCCTCCTCCTCCTCCTCCTCAGGCCATACACGCTGAAAGGATGACAGGCAAGCAGCATGGGTACCCTCAGCAGTGGGCCAAGCTGTCTCTTTCCCCTCCTCCTCATCCTCCTCATGCTCCTCCTCCTCCTCAATGCGCTGAGATATAGACATGAGGGTGCTCTGACTATCCAGCGACATACTGTCTTCCCCCGCCTGCCTTTCCGAGCGCAAAGCGTCTGCCTTTATGCGTTGCAGGGAACTTCTCAAGAGGCATAGCAGAGGAATGGTGACACTAATGATTGCAGCATCCCCGCTCACCATCTGGGTAGAATCTTCAAAGTTTCCAAGGACCTGGCAGATGGCTGCCAACCAGGCCCACTCTTCTGTAAGGAATTGAGGAGTCTGACTCCCACTACGCCGCCCATGTTGGAGTTGGTATTCCACTATAGCTCTACACTGCTCATAGAGTCTGGCCAACATGTGGAGCATAGAGTTGAACCACCAAATTAAAGACATGGGCCAGGCGTGGCACGTGCGTGAGGTTGCCGAGCTGCAGAGCCGCCACCAGGTTACGGCCGTTGTCACACACAACCATGCCCGGTTGGAGGCTCAGCAGCGAAAGCCAGCGGTCAGTCTGCTCTGTCAGACCCTGCAGCAGTTCGTAGGCCGTGTGCCTCTTCTCTCCTAAGCTGAGTAGTTTCAGCATGGCCTGCTGACGCTTGCCCACCGCTGTGCTGCCACGCCGCGCGACACCGACTGCTTGCGACGTGCTGCTGCTGACACATCTTGATTGCGAGACAGAGGTTGCGTAGGAGGAGGAGGGTGGTTTAGTGGAGGAAGCGTACACCACCGCAGATACCACCACCGAGCTGGGGCCCGCAATTCTGGGGGTGGGTAGGACATGAGCGGTCCCAGGCTCTGACTCTGTCCCAGCCTCCACTAAATTCATCCAATGTGCCGTCATGGAGATATAGTGGCCCTGCCCGCTTGTGCTTGTCCACGTATCCATTGTTAAGTGGACCTTGGCAGTAACCGCGTTGGTGAGGGCGCGTACAATGTTGCGGGAGACGTGGTCGTGCAGGGCTGGGACGGCACATCGGGAAAAGTAGTGGGGACTGGGAACTGAGTAGTGCGGGGCCGCCGCAGCCATCAAACCTTTGAAAGCCTCTGTTTCCACAACCCTATACGGCAGCATCTCCAGGCTGATAAATTTGGCTATGTGCACGTTTAACGCTTGAGCGTGCGGGTGCGTGGCAGCGTACTTGCTCTTGCGCTCCAACACTTGCGCTAGTGACGGCTGGACGGTGCGCTGACATTGGTGGATGGGGCCGAGCACAGCGGAGGTGAGGGTGTGGGTGCAGGCCAGAAGACGGTAGTGCCTGTGTCCTGAGAGGGGGGTTGGATCTCAGTGGCAGGTTGGGGCACAGGGGAAGAGGCAGCGGTGCAAACCGGAGGCGGCGAACGGCCTTCGTCCCACCTTGTGGGGTGCTTGGCCATCATATGTCTGCGCATGCTGGTGGTGGTGAGGCTGGTGGTGGTGGCTCCCCGGCTGATCTTGGCGTGACAAAGGTTGCACACCACTGTTCGTCGGTCATCTGCACTCTCAGTGAAAAACTGCCAGACCTTTGAGCACCTCGGCCTCTGCAGGGTGTCATGGCGCGAGGGGGCGCTTTGGGAAACACTTGGTGGATTATTCGGTCTGGCCCTGCCTCTACCCCTGGCCACCGCACTGCCTCTTCCAACCTGCCCTGCTGCTGCACTTGCCTCCCCCTCTGAAGACCTGTCCTCAGTAGGCGTAGCAAACCAGGTGGGGTCAGTCACCTCATCATCCTGCTGCTCTTCCTCCGAATCCTCTGTGCGCTCCTCCCTCGGACTTACTCCAATTACTACTACCTGAGTGATAGACAACTGTGTCTCATCGTCATCGTCCTCCTCACTCACTGAAAGCTCTTGAGACAGTTGCCGGAATTCCCCAGCCTCATCCCCCGGACCCCGGGAACTTTCCAAAGGTTGGGCATCGGTCACGACAAACTCATCCGGTGGGAGAGGAACCATTGCTGGCCATTCTGGGCAGGGGCCCCTGGAACAGTTCCTGGGAGTCTGCCTGCTCCTCAGAATGTGTCATTGTAATGGAGTGAGGAGGCTGGGAGGAAGGAGGAGCAGCAGCCAGAGGATTCAGAGTTGCAGCAGTGGACGGCGCAGAACTCTGGGTGGTCGATAGATTGCTGGATGCACTTTCTGCCATCCACGACAGGACCTGCTCACACTGCTCATTTTCTAATAAAGGTCTACCACGTGGACCCATTAATTGTGAGATGAATGTGGGGATGCCAGAAACGTGCCTTTCTCCTAATCCCGCAGCAGTCGGCTGCGATACACCTGGATCAGGAGCTCAGCCTGTGCGCACCCTGACTTGGGCCTCCGTGTCCTCGGCCGCGTCCACGTCCTCTAGGCCTACCCCTCAGCATGCTGTATTACCAGTAGTGCAGAAACAGAACGCTGTAATTAAATGTGCCGCTTATTGGCCTGTGTTTGGAGGCTGACTTCCCTTACGGAACACACAGCAGAGCCAGGAAACAATTTTGCGCACGCCTGTAGTGAGACGTAGGTACATATGACTGAGCTAGTGGAATTCACAGCGCAGAAGCGGTCAAGTGGCCAAAGGCCAGTAGTAGGCCTTAAGTATTTTGCTTCTAATTTTTTAAAATGCTGAGCTGATACAGCAGACAGATACTGTAGGCAGCGTATAATATTATGTATACTCTTTCCCTCTGGCGAGATGACGGCGATCATGTAACAGAGACAGCAGATCCAGGAAACAATTTTGCGCAAGCCTGCTGTAACGCTTAGCTGCGTATTAATTACGACTACTACCCCCAGCAGATAGATACTGTAGGCAGCGTATAATATTATGTATACTCTTTCCCTCTGGCGGGATGACGGCGATCATGTAACAGAGACAGCAGATCCAGGAAACAATTTTGCGCAAGCCTGCTGTAACGCTTAGCTGCGTATTAATTACAAGTACTACCCCCAGCAGATAGATACTGTAGGCAGCGTATAATATTATGTATACTCTTTCCCTCTGGCGGGATGACGGCGATCATGTAACAGAGACAGCAGATCCAGGAAACAATTTTGCGCAAGCCTGCTGTAACGCTTAGCTGCGTATTAATTAGGACTACTACCCCCAGCAGATAGATACTGTAGGCAGCGTATAATATTATGTATACTCTTTCCCTCTGGCGGGATAACGGCGATCATGTAACAGAGACAGCAGATCCAGGAAACAATTTTGCGCAAGCCTGCTGTAACGCTTAGCTGCGTATTAATTAGGACTACTACCCCCAGCAGATAGATACTGTAGGCAGTGTATAATATTATGTATACTGTTTCCCTCTGACGGGATGACAGCGCTGATGTAACAGAGACAGCAGATCCAGGAAACAATTTTGCGCAAGCCTGCTGTAACGCTTAGCTGCGTATTAATTAGGACTACAACCCCCAGCAGATAGATACTGTAGGCAGCGTATAATATTATGTATACTGTTTTCCTCTGGCGGGATGACAGCGCTGATGTAACAGAGACAGCAGATCCACGAAATAATTTTGCGCAAGCCTGCTGTAACGCTTAGCTGCGTATTAATTAGGACTACAACCCCCAGCAGATAGATACTGTAGGCAGCGTATAATATTATGTATACTGTTTCCCTCTGGCGGGATGACAGCCCTGATGTAACAGAGACAGCAGATCGAGGAAACAATTTTGCGCAAGCCTGCTGTAACGCTTAGCTGCGTATTAATTAGGACTACAACCCCCAGCAGATAGATACTGTAGGCAGCGTATAATATTATGTATACTGTTTCCCTCTGGCGGGATGACGACGATCAATTTTTTGGAAAAAGCCCACTGCGTATATAGCCTAAATATCTCTTTCCCTGCCTCACCAGTACTGCCCCTATACTCTGTACAATGACTGCGGACGCAATGCTCTGCACGGCCGATATACAAAAAAAAAATGGTGCAACACTGCTAAAAGCAGCCTCAACAGTACTGCACACGGTCATATGTGGCCCTAAGAAGGAACGTTGGGGTTCTCGAACCCTAAAATAACTCCTAACGCTCTCCCTATAGCAGCAGCACCAGCAGCAGCACTTTCCCTGAGCTATGTCAGAATGCATCTGTGGCGAGCCGCGGGAGGGGCCAATTTATATACTCGGGTGACACCTGATCTCGCCAGCCACTCACTGCAGGGGGGTGGTATAGGGCTTGAACGTCGCAGGGGGGAGTTGTAATGCCTTCCCTGTCTTTCTATTGGCCAGAAAAGCGCGCTAACGTCTCAGAGATGAAAGTGAAAGTAACTCGAACATCGCGTGGTACTCGCCTCTAGTAACAAGCATCTCGAACACGCTAATACTCGAACGAGTATCAAGCTCGGACGAGTACGTTCGCTCATCTCTAGTGAAATCACATAGCCAAGAAAAGAAACTTGTTTAGTAACAAAAATGCATTTCTCCAACTTGACAAAAAGTTGGTACTCACGCAAACGGGTCAGACCAGCCTCAGGTGCCGCACATGTGAATCCCAGTCTGGGGAGTACACCAGAATGTCATTGAGATGTATGACCACAAATACCCACAGGAAGTCAAGGAAGACCGCGTTCATAAATCCCTGGAACAAAGCGGGGGCATTACAATGTCCGAAGGGCATGACCAGACCTTCAAAATGTCCGAACGAGGTGTTGAACGCGGTCTTACACTTATCTAATTTTCGGATGCAAATTAAATTGTAAGCCCCCTTAAGTCCAATTTAGAAAACCAGTGAGCCCCTACCACCTGATTCAATAAATCAGGAATCAGGGGCAAGGAGCACTAGTTCTTCACTATGATTTTATTCAAAGCCCGATAATCCATACAAGGGCTCAATGTTCCATCCTTCTTCTTTGTAAAGAAGAAACCTGCCCCGGCAGGGGAACTGGACGGCCTGATATGTCATTTGGCCAGAGACTCAGAGATATAGGACTTAGGGGCTTCGTAGTCACACACAGACAAATTGAAAATGGCTCCCATAGGGATGGGACTGTCGGGGATAAAATCAATACCACAATCCCACTTTCCATGGGGAGGCTAAGTCTCAGACAGTTTCTTGGAAAATAGATCATGAAAATCAGACAAGTACTCAGGAATGAGTATGGTATCTGCTGAACACATGGATATAGTAGCTAAGTGACTATGACAGGACAACCCCCAATGTGTCAATTCTCGAGTGGACCAATCAAATCGGGGATTGTGCAGTGCCAACCAGGGCATACCAAGCACTACATCAACAGACATCCTTTGCATTACCAGGAACGACAGATTCTCAGAATGGAGAATGCCCACAGTTAACTGTAACATGGGAGTGATCCATTGTACAACCCCTGCAGACAGAGGGGTAGAATCAATACTAGTGAAGCATATGGGAATCTTTAACGCCGCGAATTCAGTCATCAGAGGTCTGACAAAACTTAAACTAATCAAATTGGCGGCATTACCCGAATCAATAAAAACTTGACCGAACTGAGTGAAATTTCGGAAGCCAATCTGACAGGGCACTAACAACTTAGGGAGTATCTGTGATCCTAGGCAATCCTGCCAAAAATCGCCTAGGATCTGAAGTTTTCCGCTGGTTCAGACTGGTGTTGTAGACGCTTCTGAGAACAGGTCACTACACGATGTCCGGCTTTCCCACAATAGAGGCAGAGGCGATGAGTCATCCGGAACCGTCGCCATTCCTCGGGAATTAGGTGATCCACTTCCATAGTTTTGGCACCAATAGTTGGCAAGGGAGAAGTGGGAGCGGGTCTGCTGGGTTTCCTAGCCTTACGGGCCTGACATTTCTCTTTTCTAGATCTCAGCCTCCTGTCAGCTTTGACCGCTGATTCCATCACATCATTGAGTGTCACGGGAGCAGGATGAGAAATGAGTAGATCCTTGACCGCATCAGAAAGACCCAACAAAAACACATCTTTAAAGGCGCTATCATTCCAAGAGGTTTCACCTGCATACAGTCTAAATTTGGAGCAAAAGTCCTCTACCCACTGCTGCCCGACGTAGAGACATGAGATGGGATACTGCCACCCCGCACGGTCCGGCTCATCAAAAATACCTCCAAGTTCACGAAAAAACAGATCAACTGACTGCAGGCCAACTGAACTCTCAGGTAAGGAGTAGGCCCATGTCTGGGGGGACCCCAAAGTAACGACATAATCAATCCCACTTTCTGGGATTCTGAGCCGGAGGAGCGGGGCCTCATCCGAAAATACAATCTACATGCCTGCTGAAAAACAAAAAACTTGCTCCTCTCCCTTGAAAATACCTCAGGAAGTGGACACTTGGGCTCAGGAATATAAGGGGCTGTAGAAACATGCACTAACTCCCGCTGCTCCTGGGCCACCATACGACAGGATAGGTCTTGGATCACGACCACTAAATCCTGCAACTGACTTGGAGGGTACTCATGGCCTCCATTGGGGAGCAATTTTAAGGGCCAGTTATTATGTTACGGTATACTACCCTTGATACGCCAGCCCGGGTGCCCTAGATCTCACCCACAACCCCTATCCCTGCTTACTTGCCTCCACTCCTGGCTAACCTCAGACGGGCAACTGGGCGGCGATCCCTGCTCTCACTAGGGATCGAAAAAGGGACGCTGGCGTACCTGGATGGAAAGGGTAGAACACTGACAGAAAAGGCAGATGTAAATAACCAACATGAACAATACTAAGTAGAACTGAGGCAAATGGAAAAACCTGGCGGATAATAGCAAAGTATAGCAACAAGATGACAGAAGCAGGAGACCACCTGAGGCAGACTAGCTAGCACACTGAGGGAAACCAATAACTGGCAGTGATTGCCAGTCTCTGCCCGACCTTTAAACAAAAGCCTCCGCCCAGGGGCGGAGAGAGGGAGACAGCCAACTCCCAACAAAACATAATAAAAGGAAGCTCGTGCACAGCAGCTGCACTCACAGGTGTGGGCGCACGGTGCCACGCACCACCAGCACCACGCTGCCCACGCCGGCCAGGCACCCGTGCCCCCGGCAGCCGAACAACAAGCTGGGGGGATACCCCCCAACCATGGGACCCCGCACACCGCCGCCCTGGGAGGAGCAGCTACCGCCGCATGGTAACAGCAACTTTCCCCAGGGGAAAGGAGTAGGAAGTCAAAGCCAAACTCACCCAATCCACCAAGGATATCCCAGTATGTGGCCAAGCCTTGAAATCAGATCCAGAAAGTCTATGACGAGATAACTCATGTGTCCCCTTTCAATGCAATGAGCTCCACCAACTCCTTGATCTCATCTATCTTCTGTAGCCAGTGAGATAGTACTTAAGAGAACATTTTATGTATTACAACAGAGGTAAACTTCCAGAGAGCATTAATTAGATGCTTTAATATTGATTTGCGATGTATTTTAGCTGGTAGGTTCAAAAAGATAAAAGATACACATAGTTTCATGGGCCATATTCCAATAGACTCCAAGCTTCGGGCACTCCCATAAAATATGAAGGCCTGGGTCTGCTAGCAATTGGGTGAAACTGAAAGGAACATTTTATGTAGCTTAGTAGGCACATGGTACTACTGTGAGATTTGCTTGTAGCCTGCCTCCTAAAACTTGCTGGCAACGGACGATTTGTGAGCAAATTCCAGGATGTTATCTACTTGGGAAGCAGAAAATGTACACCTGAGATCTGACTCCCATTTCATCAGATAAGATGGCTTAAAGTCTTTAATTGAAGCATAGAATGGAAGAGTTGGAAGGGACCTCCAGGGTCATTGGGTCCAACCCCCTGCTCAGTGCAGGATTCACTAAATCAAAGAGACAGATTTTCCACAAAGGATAGATTACTGCTGGTGTAAAAACTTGTTTACTAGCCGAAAATTTAAATGGTGTTCTTTTGGAGGTAAGCAAAGAAAGAAGCTGCATCACATTTATGTGCCCATACGAGAGGTGGTCTGTGCATTGGGAAAGGTTATACTGTTGTTGTTAATGTATATGGCAGCAAAGCAGACAAACAAACTATACACTTTGGCATGGGGAATATTGCAGTTCTCTGTTTGTGGCCTCAGATTTCTTTTTAAGTCACAGTATGGCCACTACAAATTATTTGCAAACCTTACACAGCTAACAGTGGGGTTTTGGGAATTCAATTATGCTGCACCAAAAAGGGACAGTGCACACAAATACAAGCTGTACTCTGTGGCCTTCTGTTCACACATATTGTGCCTCCCAGGAATTGTGGCTGATTTAGTTGGTGGTGTTTCTTTGATCACATTTAAGAAAATAAATTTAAAAAAAGTGAAGCTGCAAATACAAACAGCGCGTGTCAGACTTTGTTCAAACATTCTGGCCATTAGCAATTATTTGCAACTTACAAGCAGCTAGCAGTGGTTTTCTGCAAACTTCAAAGTTATTTGATAAGTTACACAAAACTCAAAGAAAGCAAAAGAAAAAGGGGTTTGCCTGTGAATTACATCTGCAGCATGCAGAGCAAATTGTAGAGTGGTTTAAACACCATGTATCAAATATCACCATTTATTTTTCCTCCCAGTCACAGGCATTAATCAGTATGCACCAGTGAGCAATAAACATCCCTCCCTCTTCTTCACCCCATGCCAAATCCCCTGCCCCCTCTGAAGCAATCCAGATTGATCAGATTAAGGAGTTATTTGATCATTTAGGGCCATGAATGTCAATCGGGCAGATCAAAAAAACAGAGGTAGAAGACCAAGACATTGAATGCACTAATGCCCAACCATTTTTTTCCTCCACATAAGAATATGAGGGTAGGTCAATGCACGCGGTCAGCTCTCCACAGGCAATGTGTACCCAGGAGGAAGAGGAAATTCAAGTGCGAGCTACTGATGCTCACTGTGACATAGTCCACTCAAGAGCAGAAGGACAATGAAGAGAAGGAGCAGTTGAAAGATTATGAGGTGTCTTTACCCAATATGGACAAGCAGGGAGAGTCATGATAGCAGCTCAGGGGGTGGTGGGAAGAGGCAGACATTGCAGGGCAGCACTATGCTAAGACAGAGAGTAGGGTGTCACAGACTAATATGTGGGCTGTACAGTCACAATTAGATGCTGCTAGTCGCAGCAGCACCAACATCAGGCCCACAGCTAGGTCTACTCCCAGGACATGTGCAGCCTGGACATTCTTTAAAATGGCGCGTGATGACAAAATAGTGGCCATCTATAAGATCTGGGGTAGGTATTTGAAAACACAGCAACAATGTAAACAACCACAATACAATATGAACAGTTACATAAACTCCCACCACCCACTGCCTTGAAGAGCCCACCTGGGCTAGAGACAGAGAGTCAACCTCATCCTGCTCCCTCTTTCACTGCTATAGCTGTCTCTTTATCTCCCTGGTCATGCAAAGAGGCACCCCTCACAAAGAGGCAGTTTTGTGTAGGGGCAGTAGCACACCTACTTCAGGCTCCTCCTCTGCAGCTGACGATTGGGCTATAGGTTTTATAGCCAGGAGTCGGCAGGATCCATCAGTCGGGACTCTGAACGGACATCGGGCGGTGACACTGGATGGGGAATTCCTACATCTATCGTGTCAGAAACGAGGACTGATCACCCTCCGACACGGCCCGGTAAGTCTCATATTTATTATATGATGTCTGCCGTTGGTCTGTTCTGGCACAGTTGATTGTGGGTCTTTCTGGTCAGTCATACGTCTAATGGCACGTTGTTGGGTAACTGCTGATAGATACGTTTACCTCAGATCTTGAGTGTTTTTGTGTATATTACCACCTGGACAGGATTGTTGTTAAGTAGAGATAAGCAAGCACCAAAATGCTTGGGTGCTCGTTACTCGAGTCGAACTTTCCGCGATGCTCGAGGGTTCGTTTCTAGTAATGAACCCCATTGAAGTCAATGAGCGACTCGAGCATTTTTGTATATCACCGATGCTCGCTAAGGTTTTCATTTGTGAAAATCTGGGAAATTCAAGAAAGTGATGGGAACGACACAGAAACGGATAGTGCAGGTGAGGGGCTGCATGTTGGTCTGCATCTCAAGTTCCCAGGTCCCACTATTAAGCAACAATAGCGGCAACAGTGCCCCCCCCCCCCCAACAATTTTTACTTCTGAAAAACCCTCATTAGCAAGGCATACCTAAGCTAAGCACCACACTACCTCCAACAAACCACAATCAGTGCCTGCATGACACTCCACTGCCACTTCTCCTGGGTTACATGCTGCCCAACCCCCCCCCCCCCCCCGCACGACCCAGTGTCCACAGCGCACACCAAAGTGTCCCTGTGCAGCCTTCAGCTGCTCTTATGACACACGCTGGCCTCATAGCCACACCACCCTCATGTCTATTTATAAGTGCATCTGCCATGAGGAGGAACCGGAGGCACACACTGCAGAGGGTTGGCAGGGCCAGGCAGCGACCCTCTTTAAAAGGGGCGGGGTGATAGCCCACAATGCTGTACAGAAGCAATGAGAACTCCAATCCTGTGCCACCTCCGTCAGGAGCTGCAAATGTGGGCATAGCAATGGGGAATCCATGTGCCACACAGTATTCATTCTGTCAAGGTGTCGCATAGCTCAATCCACACTGCAAGGGGAAAGCCGTCAGCGCTCTGCCCCCTACCCAAGTCAGTCAGTGCCTTTGTGCCAGACAGGTCAAACACCGCAATGGGAACTAAGTTTGACCAGCATAGGTGGGTCCTAGGAAACCCAAGACATGAAAAAAAAATTGATCTGAGCGGCCAAACATGGCAGACTTTCACTGCACCCAGGACATAGGCCTCTGCACAAACCCTCAGCAATCGCGTGGCTACAGCGGACTCCAATGCTAGCGTAGCTGTGCATGTCTCATTAGCGCTGTATTGCTCCTGTAGTTTGTCCCAATGCAGTGCCCCGGATAGTAGAGCTAATGTCAGATTATATGCAGCTGGGCTTCGGCCCACACTGCATGCCCCAGTCAGACTCGGGTTCTTTATAAGTAGACACAGGCAGGTACAACTCCGTGTGGACCGACAGCATGGGTGGGTCCCAGGAAGCCACCGGTGTTACATAAATAAATCCCATTGCATTGCCCAGCACAGCTGAGGTAACGTCAGATTATATGCAGGTGGTCTTCGGCCCACACTACATGCCCCAGTCTGACCAGGGTTTTTAATACATGGACACAGGCAGGTACAAATCCCTAATGTGAAGTCCGTGTGGACCCAAAACATGGGTGGCTCCCTGGAACCCACCGGCAGTACATAAACAAATCCCATTGCAGTGCCCTGCTCAGCAGAGCTAACATCAGATACAATACAGGTGGGCTTCGGCCCACAGTGCATGCCCCAGTCAGACTGGCAATATGTACCTTAACAGTAACCGCGTTGGTGGGAATATGGTGGCGACTGCGGAGCTAGTAGCGCGGTTTTATTTAGTTGGTTTTCGGAATGTGGCCAGGATTAAGTGGGCCGTGGCGGGGGGATGGTGGGAGGGCTCTCTTGTTGTGTCGGTAAAGGTGAAATTCTTGGACTGCCACCAGACGGACCAATGCAAAGGTATTTGCCAACAATGTTTTCATTGTTGGAGGAGGAGTGGGATGTTTTTGAGGCACTACGTGTCCTCTCCACGTGTCCATGGTTATATGCACCTTAACAGTAACCGCGTTGGTGGGAAATGGCCTCGCCGCCATCATGTCTTTGGGAAGCCTCCGTTTCCACACCCCTGTGACATAGCATTAGCAGCGGTATAGGCAGAGCCCAGAATTAGTAACATTTCAGCGGTAGCATTAGGGACAGGCCCCAGTAACATATCACTAGCAGCAGTATAGGGGGAGCACAGTATTAGTTCCATTTCAGTAGTAGTAGCAGTCTAGACAGGCCCCAGTAAGATATCACTAGCAGCAGTATAGGGAGAGCACAGTCTTAGTTCCATTTCAGTAATAGTAGCACTCAAGACAGGCCCCAGTAACAATTCCGAAGCAGCAGTATAGGGGGAGCACAGTATTAGTTCCATTTCAGTAGTAGTAGCAGTCTAGACAGGCCCCAGTAACATATCACTAGCAGCAGTATAGGGGGAGCACAGTCTTAGTTCCATTTCAGTAATAGTAGCACTCAAGACAGGCCCCAGTAACAATTCCGAAGCAGCAGTATAGGGGGAGCACAGTCTTAGTTCCATTTCAGTAACAGTAGCAGTCAAGACAGGCCCCAATAACAAGTCCGAAGCAGCAGTATAGGGGGAGCACAGTCTTAGTTCCATTTCAGTAATAGTAGCAGTCTAGACAGGCCCCAGTAACAATTCCGAAGCAGCAGTATAGGGGGAGCACAGTCTTAGTTTCATTTCAGTAGTAGTAGCAGTCAAGACAGGCCACATTAACATTCCCGTTGCAGCAATTTAGGGAGATAACAGTCTATTTCACATTTCAGTAGCTGCAGTATACACAAGGCCCCATTTACATTTATGTAGCAAAAGTGTAGGCCAACCCCACACACCTTGCTGTAGCATGAGTGCAGGCGAAGCCCATAAAAATTACTAGGATTACACTGTAGGCGAGGGCCCAAAAAAATTGGTGTACCAACAGTACTAATGTACCTCAGAAAAATTGGCCATACCTAACCAAGATGGCAGGTGAAACCCATTAATCGCTTAGCTTACTGTGGCTTAATTTGTAACTAGGCCTGGAGGCAGCCCAGTTAAAATAAAAATTGGTACAGGTGCAAGTTTCAACGCTTTAATAAGAATTGAAATGTATAAACATTGTTTACAAAAGTAATATGACTGAGCCTTGTGGGCCTAAGAAAAATTGCCAGTTCGGCGTGATTACGTGAGGTTTCAGGAGGAGGAGCAGGAGGAGGAGGATGAATATTATACACAGATTGATGAAGCTAAAAGGTCCCCGTTTTTTATGGTGATAGAGAACGATGCTTCCATCCGCAGGTGCAGCCTACGTATTGTTTAGGTACCGTTGCTGTCTGCTGGTGGAGAAGAGAAGTCTGGGGAAATCCAGGCTTTGTTCATCTTTATGAGTGTAAGCCTGTCGGCACTGTCAGTTGACAGGTGGCTACGCTTATCCGTGATGATTCCCCCAGCCGCACTAAACACCCTCTCTGACAAGACGCTAGCCGCAGGGCAAGCAAGCACCTCCAGGGCATACAGCGCAAGTTCAAGCCACGTGTCCAGCTTCGACACCCAGTAGTTGTATGGAGCAGAGGCGTCACGGAGGACGGTCGTGCGATCAGCTACGTACTCCCTCACCATCCTTTTACAGTTCTCCCGCTGACTCAGCCTTGACTGGGGAGTGGTGACACAGTATTGCTGGGGAGCCATAAAGCTGGCAAAGGCCTTGGAGAGTGTCCCCCTGCCTGCGCTGTACATGCTGCCTGATCTCCGCGCCTCCCCTGCTACCTGGCCCTCAGAACTGCGCCTTCTGCCACTAGCGCTGTCGGATGGGAATTTTACCATCAGTTTGTCCACCAGGGTCCTGTGGTATAGCATCACTCTCGAACCCCTTTCCTCTTCGGGTAGGAGAGTGGAAAGGTTCTTCTTATACCGTGGGTCGAGCAGTGAGTAAACCCAGTAATCCGTAGTGGCCAGAAGGCGTGTAACGCGAGGGTCTCGAGAAAGGCATCCTAACATGAAGTCAGCCATGTGTGCCAGGGTACCTGTACGCAACACATGGCTGTCCTCACTCCTCCTCCGGCCATACACGCTGAAAGGATGACAGGCAAGCAGCATGGGTACCCTCAGCAGTGGGCCAAGCTGTCTCTTCCTCCTACTCCTCATGCTCCTCCCCCTCCTCCTCCTGAACGCGCTGAGATATAGACATGAGGGTGCTCTGACTATCCAGCGACATACTGTCTTCCCCCGCCTCCGTTTCTGAGCGCAAAGCGTCTGCCTTTATGCTTTGGAGAGAACTTCTCAAGAGGCATAGCAGAGGAATGGTGACGCTAATGATTGCGGGCACGTGTGGGCACGTCGCACAGCAGTCGGTGCACTGGCAGATTAAACCGATGTCGCAGGGTCTGCAGGGTGGCAGCGTCCATGTTGGACTTGCGGAAATGTGCTCTGAGCCGGCGCACCTTTCTGAGCAGGTCTGACAAGCGTGGGTAGCTTTTCAGAAAGCACTGAACCACCAAATTAAAGACGTGGGCCAGGCATGGCACGTGCGTGAGGCTGCCGAGCTGCAGAGCCGCCACCAGCTTACGGCCGTTGTCACACACGACCATGCCCGGTTGGAGGTTCAGTGGCGAAAGCCAGCGGTCGGTCTGCTCTGTCAGACCCTGCAGCAGTTCGTGGGCCATGTGCCTCTTCTCTCCTAAGCAAAGTAGTTTTAGCACAGCCTGCTGACGCTTGCCCACCGCTGTGCTGCCACGCCGCGCGACACTGACTGCTGGGGACGTGCTGCTGCTGACACATCTTGATTGCGAGACTGAGGTTGCATAGGAGGAGGGTGGTTTAGTGGAGGAAGCATACACCGCCGCAGATACCACCACCGAGCTGGGGCCCGCAATTCTGGTGGTGGGTAGGACGTGAGCGGTCCCAAGCTCTGACTCGGTCCCAGCCTCCACTAAATTCACCCAATGTGCCGTCAGGGAGATATAGTGGCCCTGCCCGCCTGTGCTTGTCGACGTGTCCGTTGTTAAGTGGACCTTGCCAGTAACCGCGTTGGTGAGGGCGCGTACAATGTGGCGGGAGACGTGGTCGTGCAGGGCTGGGAAGGCACATCGGGAAAAGTAGTGGCGACTGGGAGCCGAGTAGCGCGGGGCCGCCGCCGCCATCATGTTTTTGAAAGCCTCAGTTTCCACAAGCCTATACGGCAGCATCTCCAGGCTGATCAATTTGGATATGTGCACGTTTAACGCTTGAGCGTGCGGGTGCGTGGCGGCGTACTTGCGCTTGCGCTCAAACAGTTGCGCTAGCGACGGCTGGACGCTGCGCTGAGAGACATTGCTGGATGGGGCCGAGGACAGCGGAGGTGAGGGTGTGGGTGCAGGCCGGGAGGCGCTCGTGCCTGTGTCCTGAGAGGGGGGTTGGATCTCAGTGGCAGGTTGGGGCACAGGGGGAGAGGCAGTGGTGCAAACCGGAGGCGGTGAATGGCCTTCGTCCCACCTTGTGGGGTGCTTGGCCATCATATGTCTGTGCATGCTGGTGGTGGTGAGGCTGGTGGTCGTGGCCCCCCGGCTGATCTTGGCGCGACAAACCTTGCACACCACAGTTCGTCAGTCGTCTGCACTCCCAGTGAAAAACTGCCACGCCTTTGAGCACCGCACTGTCTCTTCCAACCTGCCCTGCTGCTTCACTTGCCTCCCCCTCTGAAGACCTGTCCTCAGTAGTCTTAGCAAACCAGGTGGGGTCAGTCACCTCATCGTCCAGCTGCTCTTCCTCTGAATCCTCTGTGCGCTCCTCCCTCGGACTTACTGCCCTTACTACTACCTCACTGATAGACAACTGTGTCTCATTGTCATCGTCCTCCTCACCCACTGAAAGCTCTTGAGACAGTTGCCGGAAGTCCCCAGCCTCATCCCCCGGACCCCGGGAACTTTCCAATGGTTGGGCATCGGTCACGACAAACTCCTCCGGTGGGAGAGGAACCATTGCTGCCCAATCTGGGCAGGGGCCCGAGAACAGTTCCTGGGAGTCTGCCTGCTCCTCAGAATGTGTCATTTTCATGTAGTGAGGAGGCTGGGAGGAAGGAGGAGCATCAGCCAGAGGATTCAGAGTTGCAGCTGTGGACGGCGTAGAAGACTGGATGGTCGATAGATTGCTGGATGCACTTTCTGCCATCCACGACAGGACCTGCTCACACTGCTCAGTTTCTAATAAAGGTCTACCTTTATTAATGGACCCATTAATTGTGAGATGAATCCGGGGACCCCAGAAACTTGCCTCTCTCCTAATCCCGCAGCAGTCGGCTCTGATACACCTGGACCAGGAGCTCGACCTGTGCCTACACCCTGACTTGGGCTTCCGCGTCCTCGCCCGCGTCCACGTCTTCTAGGCCTACCCCTACCCCTCAGCATGGTGTATTACGAGTAGAGGAGAAAAAGAACGCGGTAATTAAATGTGCCGCTTATTGGCCTGTGGTTGAAGGCTGACTTCGCTTACGGAGCGCACAGCAGAGCCAGGAAACAATTATGCGCAAGCCTGTAGTGCGACCTAGGTGCGTATGACTGAGCTACTGGAATTCACAGCGCAGAACCAGTCAAGTAGCCACTGGTAGGCCTTAAGTATTTTGCTTCAATTTTTTAAAATGGTGAGGTGAAAAACCAGACAGACACCGTATGCAGCGTATATATGTATACTCTTTCCCTCTGGCGGGATGACGGCGATCATGTAACGGACACATCAGAGCCAGGAAACAATCATGCGCAAGGCTGGGTATTAATGAGCGACTACTACCCCCAGCACACACGCCATAAACTGAAGGCGGTCACAGGCAGGCCAAACATAGCATTTTTTTCCACTTTTTGGGAAAAAGCCCACTGCCTGTGATATAGCCTGTATATGGATTTCCCTGTTGGAGGATGACTGTGGTTATTGAAAGCACAGTGCAACCAGAAAAAATTATGCGCAAGGCTGGGTATTAATCAGCGACTACTACCCCCAGCAGACACGCCGTAAACTGAGGACGGTCACAGGCAGGCTAAATATAGTATTTTTTTCCACTTTTTGGGAAAAAGCCCACTGCCTGTGATATAGCCTGTATATGGATTTCCCTGTTGGAGGATGACTGTGGTTATTGAAAGCACAGTGCAGCCAGAACAAAATTACGCGTAAGGCGGGGTATTAATCAGCGACTACTACCCCCAGCAGACACGCAGTACACTGAAGACGGTCACAGGCAGCCCAAATATAGTATTTTTTTCCAATTTTTTTGAAAAAGCCCACTGCCTATATAGCCAGTATACCTCTTTCCCTGTACCACTGTCCCTGCCTCAGCAGTACTGCCCCTATACTCTGTAAAATGACTGCAGACCGAGGAAGCTATTGTCTGCACGCCCGATATACCAAAAAAAAAATTGTGCAAAACTGCTAAAAGCAGCCTCAACAGAGGCTAAAACTGCTAAAAGCAGCCACATGGTCAGATGGGGCCCAAAGAAGGACCGTTGGGCTTCTTGAAGACTAAAATAACACCTAACACTCTCCCTATAGCAGCTACAGCAAGACAGCACTTTCCCTGATCTCTCTTAGCTTGTGTCTGTGGCGAGCCGCGGGCGGGGCATATTTAAATACTCTGGTGTCATCTGATCTCCCCAGCCACTCACTGCAGAGGGGTGGGATAGGGCTGGAATGTCACAGGAGGAAGTTGTAATGCCTTCCCTGTGTTTCTATTGGCCAGAAAAGCGCGCAAATTTCTCAGGGAAGGAAATGTAATGGAGTCTAGCACCACGTGGTGCTCGTCTCGAGTAACAAGCATCTCGAACACCTTAATACTCGAACGAGCATCAAGCTCGGACGAGTACACTCGCTCATCTCTATTGTTAAGATATCTGATAGCGTTATCAGGCGTGATAATGGTTCCTGTCGGACTGGAGTCGGCCGGCATAGGTATATAAGTAATAAAACTAATTACTGTAGGTCCTAATAAAGGACGTCTAAATTTACATAGAAGTAGTAAGGTATCTGATAGCGTTATTAGACAGGTCGAATAATAGTTCCTGTCGGACTAGGGACAACCCCCCTAGGTGTGTATCTGATAGCGTTGTTCAGCAAATTAAGTCTGATAATAGTTCCTGTCGGACTAGAGACGGCCGCCCTAGGTAAATAATTGATAAAGTAATAAAACTGATTAGGTCGTGATACACGATGTCTAAATTTCTAAAGAAGAAGACTACAGATGATGGTCTTTTGGATCCTGTCCAGCTGGTAGTATGTAGAGAAGCAATTTTGGTAAATAGACGATTGCTCAAGTTTGCAGAGAAAAATGTTTCAGTAAGTGACGTAAAGTTGAAGTAAGATAGTTGCAGTTACAAGATGGCTTTTGTTCATGTGTTTTGAGTTGAAGACAAAGGAAGGCCAGCCCTTCTTCACCATCTAAGGGCACCGCCCTGGTCGTGTCATGGATGATGTTTTTCTCCCTTTTGCCCTGCCCCTAGATGGCCGTGTTGTTATTGGGGCCAATACCAGTCGGTATATCTTGATACGTGTCTAGTACGTAGTATTCCTGGACCCTCCCCTCATCATCGCCCAGTCAGGCCACGCCTTCGGTGGCCATTTCAGTGCCAGCCATGGCCCAGCGGCCATTTTAGCACCTGCCGTAACAATACCTTCTGCTGCCGCTCAGGCGTCATCTTAGCTCCGCAGCAGAAATGAGCTGGCTTCTCATCTCCCATCTATGTATGTTTTTATCTGGCACACCAATTCTTTGCACTGCAATGGTGAGTGCCTTTTTCGAATTTTGCATAGGAATATTCAAATCCCCTCATACCGCCTGCAAACAGCCTTCTCCCGATTATCTGCTCTGCAGTCTGTGTTTAGCACCCCCCAAGTAGGTTTGTGCCTAAAATTGCCCACAAATGTAGTTGTTGCTGGAAAAGTCTTTTCCACTTCGCAAGGAGGAACATGGGAGAGAAATGTGTCATGACATGAAGCAAATTCATGCAGAATCTGTGAACAACTATGTGACAACCACCGTACTGTTTGTCCTGTATATTTTAATGCGCTAACATTGTATCATTGCTGTATGTGTTGTCCATTTCTCATAAGTCAGATAGTGCTGAGGAGAAAGGTCTCTATAGGTACGAGGATCGCAGACGGCAGTAGAAAAGCTTACAGAGAGAGGGAGAGGATCAATACGTGATAATATATATATATATATATATATATATATATATATATATATATATATAGGAATAGATAAAGGGTTAATGCTTAATCTGTGAGAAGCCGTAGCTGCAAGTCCCGCCTTACTAACCCCCCTTCCCCTTCAGAGTTTAGTGAGATTGAAGCGAATCATTGACTTTGCAGAGAAGGAATGTGTGCTGCGCAGCCCCCTCATAGATAAGATAACCAAAGGCTAGTGTGTGAGACTGACTCTGTCCATCTTGCATCTGATTGCGTGATTTGAATAGAACCCGTAATGAATCCAGTGAATTATACTGTCTTAAAAATAGGAAAGATAGGAATTTTAAGGTATATTTTTGCTGTTCTTTGTGTAAATGTTAGTTCTGTGATTGGTTGGCCGTGTGTAATTGCTAAATGTGTGTTCCTATTATGGGAAAATATTAGGGACATCGTGGTTGCTGTGGAATCTGTTGTACATCTCTAGTCTTACTAACAGTTAAAGTTTGATTGATTCCAGAGAGAGGTGGTAGCAATTGAATGCATTTGTATGCAAGATGAAGACAGTTGCACCATACGCGTTATGTCCTGGTGTGAACGGTGTGCATCCTACTGTGTCCTGTGTGAACTATCCCATACTTATGTGACTCAGCTTCTACTATAGGCTTTTTGAGCTGGCATGGTCGCCAGTTCTGTCTATATATGTGTGTCTTGCTGCATTTTTCTGCTGCCAATTCCTTCTGGTCCTGAGTTTCACCCCTTTAGGGATAGTCAGACCCAAGGTTCCAGCGCACTGCGGCTGTTATGAGGGTGGTCACTCTGCTTATAGGTAGGGTGACTGCCATTCTCTTTGCAGCCAGGGGTCAGTTCCACTTTCCCTTTCTAAAGTCCATCTATCTGAGGAGTCAGCTATTAACTGCTCAGGGACTGTTTTCAGATGGTCTGGCTAGTGCAATGTATCCACAATTTTCTGAACCCTGTAACAGCAGTAAACATTCTGTGTGTGGCAAATCATAGGGTTATTAACATTTGAATGAGAGAGACAGACTTGACAACATGGATGAATGAAGTTAATGCCCAGTGTTCAGGCTGTGATGAATGTAAAATGTGTGATGCAGGTATTGACTGGGGATAAAAGTGTTCCTCCCCCCCCCCCCCCCCCCCCCCGCATAAGACTTTGCTTGTTTGTGGTGTGGGTGGGCAGACTGTAGAGTTTAAATGAAAGTATGAAGAAAGATGCAATCGGCCAGGGGTGGAGCCAGATGATGTAAAAGTACATAATGGGCCTACAAAGGACAGGGTGAGAATCTTGAGCAGCCAGTAAAAGTTTTTTTCTTTTCAAATTTGATGAGACATTGCAGGCAGGATCAGATTAATAATGAATTTGCTTAAAGGATATCACATTTCAAATATTAATAGATGTTTGTAGATTATTCTGCCCAGATGTAACTCATGTCTCTGTTATTGGCGCTAACATTTTACAGGCCTTATCTGCATCCATCAAATTTTTTCCAATGTTGCACTACTTTGAACCCGGCTACTCTTCTTCCAATTGAGTATTCTGGTTCAAAGGGGGAAGGAGCAGGCATAGGTGATCTAGGTATTGCAGATCAGCTATTTTTTTATTTTTTTTTGCAACAAGATTCTGATCTATTTGAAATATCAGCATGATTGTCTAGCATTGATGCAACAAGAAAATTTAAGTTTTAAAAAAAAGTTACTGAAACCTCTTGTCAACAATGCATATTTTGAGCTTTTTGTAGATGGTCCCAGGGTGATTGGTGACTCCATACCAGATATGCAGTGGTTACACAACAAGATGTCCTAAAAGCAGAATGCCTCCGCATGTCTCAGCACAAGAAGCGGAACTGAAGGCCCTCACTGAGGCGTGTAGAGTGGCAGAAGGTAAGACGGTAAACATTTACACTGATTCCCGGTATGCATTTGACATAGCTCATGATTACGGCCCAATATGGAAGGCCAAACAGTTTATTACCCCAGCAGGACAGACAATTAAGAATGGTGCCGTGGTGCAGAGTCTCATGGAGACCCTACTTCTACCTGACAAAATGGAGAGCTCACACCAATTTCTACACTGGAGAAGCAAGAGGCAACACCCTCGCAGACCACACAGCAAAGGCAGCAGCCCTCAAGCTGTGGAAGAAAAGAAGAAAGAAGACATTGACAAATTTTGGACATTGACAAAACTTTGAACACTGATGAAAACGTTGGACATTGATAAAAACTTTGGACATTGATATGCTAAGGACTTTACAGTTACAAGCCAGCAAGGAAGAAAAGGAAAAAATGGACTAAAAAGGGACCAACAGATCAGGACGGCGTATGGCGAACAGTCAACAGAACTTGCCTACCACGGTCCCTGTGCCCCATGATGGCCCAGCTGATGCACGGAAAGATGCACCTATCAAAGCAGCAATGATGTCGGCGCTTGAACAAGGACAGGTGGCTCCTGGGTTCGATGTAGGTGCTGCATCATTTGTCCAATCTTGCATGATCTATGCCATAAGCAGCAGGGCAGAAGTAAAATTTGCCACAAAACACTTGCCGGGGCCACTCTACCCATTTCAGGGATTGCAAATTGACTACATTCAGCTCCTACTTGTTGGGAAGTATGAATACGTGCTTGTTGTTGATGACTTTTCCGGTTGGAGACCTACCCTGTTACCAAAGTAAATAAGCAGGTAACCGCACAGAAGCTCATGAATAAGGTAATCTGCAGATACGGGGTACCAGAAGTGATTGAGTCAAACAAAGGTACACACTTCACAGATGAAATAATGCAATACATCATGTCTGCTCTGGGTGTATCCCAGGCCTTTCACACACTCTACCATCCATGGAGTAGGGGGAAAGTAGATACAAAAGGCAATGGAGGAAACGGGCAAATCTTGAATTGAGTGCCTTCCATTAGTTTTTTCTCAGGAGAGTACATACCACAGTAGCTGAGTTTGGGTAATGATTCTCTTAATTTTGTCATAGGTCTCTCCAAGGAATTGTCAATAACGCATTCTGCAGTCTCTGCTTCTCTCCCAGGTCCTACAGATGAGTGTCACAATCTGAAACCAGGAGACCGGGTCTATGTGAAAAAGTTTGAGAGAGAAACACGGTTTGAAGGTCCCTACCAGATGTTGCTCATTACCCCAACTGCATTCAAGCTCAAAGGAAAGCCCACTTGGATCCACACTTCACACTGCAAAAAGGCCCTGGGTCCCGGAGCACAGAACTCATGATCCTGCATATCCTTTACATGCTATGGGCAGGGTGGGGGACCTGGGCGGAAGAGACCGTCATACGTTCAGAGGCAGGAAAGGAGGGAAAGTGGAACCCCTGGTCCGGAGAATATGAAGAGGAAGTGACACTGCGGTACAATTCCTCTAACACACACATAGCCACACACACCTTTGACTACTGTACACTAGCCCCCTGTTTCAGGGATCAGAACGAATTAATACAATCAAATGTGCAATATGAAGACTACACTGAGGGTGAGAATCCAACACCGCATCCTGCTAAGAGAGAAATAGATGCTCTAGGTGGCAGTTTTGATCCACATGTATATATAGATGCAATAGGAGTGCAAAGGAGGGGGGGGGGGGGCGGGGTGCCAGATGAGTTTAAGGCCAGAGACCAGGTTAAGGCCGATTTGAGTCTCTGTTTGGAATAGTAACCATTAATAAGAATGTTGACTGGATTAACTATATATACTACAACCAACAAAGGTTTGTGAATTATACAAGAGATGCCTTACAGGGATTGGCGGACCAATTAGGCCCAACTGCTACTATGACTTTCCAAAATAGAATGGCTCTGGACATGATTCTTGCAGAAAAAGGGGGTGTCTGTAAAATGATTGGTGAGACCTGTTGCACGTACATTCCAGATAATACAGGTCCCACAGGTAAAGTGACTATTGCAATAAAGAAACTGACCACACTATCAGAAGAATTGAAGCGTAATTCTGGGATACAGGACCCTTGGGATGAGTGGTTTGCATGGACTGGACAATGGAAACAATTCTTGATACAGATAGGAATAAGGATTCTGGTTACTCTTATCATACTCCTGCTACTTCCTGTCTGTATTGTACCCTGCATAAGACGCTCCTGTGCTAAGCTTACAGATCAGATGGTACCTGTCGCTCCCATATATGTAGAGACCCCAGGCAATGGCTATATGCCTATAATACAACAGAGCGATTTACCCCCTTATAGAGCTGTCTCAGCAGAAGCAGGGGTGACCACTCTAGTTTCTCAGCCATTAGAATAGAATAGCATGTGTGTTGTAGAACCCTTCTGTGTCTATTAGGTCCTCGCGTTTAGTTAGTTAGGATTAGTTGTCGGGGAAGGGATTAGCCCTTGAACAGCTGACCAACATTGATAGGTAGGGCATAGATCATAAGCTAGAGATAGGGAAAGCAAACCTTACGCCATCCTGTAGAAGTTATAAAAGTATTGTTTATTTTGAGACAGTTTCTAGGGGGGATTGATGAAGTATGTGTGCATTAAAATAAAGAATCTGCCTCAAAATGGAGCAGTATAAGATGTGAATAGGCTTGTGTGTAGCAAAAGTATGTGTAAGGCAGGATGGTGCAGTACAATGTCTCATGATTTGTTTCTGTTTTTTCAAAGAACCATATCTGGATGCCTGATGTGCAGCTGTTCTCAGTAGAAGCT
The DNA here is from genome assembly GCF_035609145.1 of Eleutherodactylus coqui. Taxonomy (NCBI): domain Eukaryota; kingdom Metazoa; phylum Chordata; class Amphibia; order Anura; family Eleutherodactylidae; genus Eleutherodactylus; species Eleutherodactylus coqui. Next base: position 181,416,695 of record NC_089844.1, read on the forward strand.
CCCCCACGCCTTGAGGTTTGGACAAGGAACTAACTGTACCAACAATAATGACTGTCTAAATCACAAGGGAGGAACCAGATCACGCCGGATAAATAGAGACTTGAAGGACATTTCATAGACTCTCACGCTATGCGGTTGCTGAACAATGTATACCTCCTAATCTGTGTCTAACCCAATGAGATTTATGCTGTGACTAACAAGACATTCCTTTCATGTCTAGAAAACTATAAAAGGTGAATAAACACTCAGTACATATCGCCTCCCTACAGAGAGAACTACTTGTTGCCTGCCGTGGTTCTTCTCTACATATCTGGGGAAACTGATAACTGTCTCAGTGTTTAGTTCTTGGTTTCCGGGGTGCACCCTGATACGGGATTAATTTGGACGTCGTGACCTGAAAGGTTATGTGACTGGGCACGGTCTTTAACAGGAGGCAGAGAGCAAAAGTTGAACCGTCCCTATCACCACCACCCTCATCAACATTAACATCTAACATATATTACAGCATGTTACAGGTTAGTAGCCAGCCCTCCATGCCCCAGCTATGGGAACATTCAAAAATACCACCCCAGTCATGTACAAACACAGAGCCTAAATGCAAGCAATGCCCAAGCAATGCAATAGAAATGCTCCTCTTCAGGCTTTTAAGCACAGGCATTATGCAACATAATGCTCCATGCTAACTCACAGTACCACATGCCTAGGCACCATTTCTTTGCCCAAGAAGCCGTCCCTGTCTTGAACTGCCATGTGAGTGATAACATATTCCTGGCAATGAAGAACACTGACAATGGCAGGGTGTACTTGACCATGGACACGTAGTGCAGCAAGCATGGATCGAAGCATTACATACCCTTTATAGCACACTGGCTCAATGTCCTGCAGCTGAGACATGAAGCCAAAAGTGGTAGTACATGTTTCATGGTCCACCTTAAATGTTGTAGGATATTCATTCTGATCTATTTCCTTTTCATCCCCCCCCCCCCCCCCCCCATTCTCTTCTACCTCTTAGATCCTTTTCTACCTCTTAGTTCCTCTTCTAACATCTTCCACATTGGTACGGATAATCGTATGTTCATGAGGTAAACACAAAAATGCTATCTTAAGGCCTCATGTCCACGGGAAAAACCAGGCCCACTGCGTATATGTAACACGGATTTCTGCTGCGGATGCAGTGCAGCTGAGCTTAAATTCCTTTTTTTTCTCATGAGGGAGATCAATTGAGCTATGAGCTCTATGAGCTCCCGCACGCGTGATCCGCACTTAAATGGAGCATGTCGCGTTTTTTTTCACACGCATGAAATTTTTAAATCACCTTAAAATACCATCCACGGCTATTTATCTACCCGCGGGTGGTCGATGCATTCTAATGGGAAATTTTAGATGCGGATCACGCAAGCGGGTGATCCGCTGCGGATTTTTAATTTTATTTTCCCCGTGGACATGAGGCCTAAAACTTGCATGTCTGAGTGCAGCCACATGACCAAAGAACTGCTGATGGCTCTTCAGGCTTAGGCTGACATGTGGCTGACCCCAAACAATCTGAAGCTAGGCAAGGTCATGTGTGACAGTGGAGCCAAACTTCTGGCAGCCCTTTGCCTCGGCAATCTTACACACATACCTTGCTTGGTCCTTGTGATGAAAGTGATAGTGTGCCTTTTCCTAAACAATTACCGAGGTTTTTATGCAGCACTGCAAAAGGCTGAACACTGTGCTCACATTTTGATGTTCACACCCAGCCAACTCTTGTCTGGTGGAGGTGCAGTGACAGTTCAGGCTACCATTCAACTTTCTCATCTGTAACATGCCTACAGAGTGGAATTCCATGTTGCATATGTTCCGTAGGCTAAGCCAGCAGCAGAGAGTGATCATAGAGTGCTAGATGATGCAGGCCAGTGTTCCCCAACTCCAATCCTCAGGGAGCGTTAACAGGTCATGTTTTCAGGATTTCCTCAGTGTTGCACAGGTGATGTAATTCTTGTGAATGCCTCAGACATTGCTACAGGTGTTCTTACTATAGGATATCCTGAAAACTTGACCTGTTGGTGGTCCCTGAGGACTGGAGTTGGGGACCTCTGATGTAGGCCACTAGCAATTGCTGTATGGGAGTCAGTCAATTAAAGTCTGTGGAGGGTCTGTAGATCAAAGACGTCTGTGCAATTTTAGCCTGTTTTGAGGAAGCATCCAAAATGGTCAGTTATGATGATGCACTTATCATTATTACCATCCCTGTTGTCCACCTGCTTTGACAGGTGCTACAGTGCCTCTGGGACAATGATGTGTTGTTGTCACAGGAGGAGGAAGGGATACTAATTTCCCAACTATCTGGCCAGTCTGCGATTACTAAATACCTCAGAGAGGGTGGCTTTGGGGGAAAAAAAGGTGGCTTCTTCTCCAACATGTTTCTCCACTGATGAGAGAAGTATAGAGGAGGAAGAAAATGAGGGAGTTTATATCATCCAGAGACAAGGGAGGTGGTTCTGCAGCAGCACTAACATTAGTGGCAAGGAAAGTCTAACAGAGAGGTGTGGCATGTTTTTTTTCAGCCCATTTCAGCCTGCAGCAAACACACAGCATAGGACTTGCAGTCTCAGGCAGCACTTATCCATGATGGTCCAAGAGAATGTCAGTTCCCACATAGATGTACTCAGACTTTGCATTGGCCTCTTTGACTTCTGGGTGTCTAAGCTGGATGAGTGGCCATAGCTAGCACAACATTCTTTAGAAGTGCTTTCCTACCTCACTGCTTGTGTGCTATCAGAAAGAATGTTCAGCACAGCTGGGGTGTGATAACTGACATACTCATCCACCTGTCCACAGACAATGTGGATTGCCTGAGGAAGGAAACCAAGCATGGATTTCACCTGACTTCTGCATTCTCTATGGCAGATTCCATTGATTTGTTAGCATGCTGGCAATTTTTACTCACATATGACGGAGCGCAGATTTATATCAAAGACCAAACTAAGCCCTCAAGGTGTTATTGCTGCTGGTGATTGTGGAACTGCTGATGCTTCTTCTCCTGCTTCCACCATGCTTCCTCCTCATCCACCTTCTCCCACTACAAACATTTTCTAAAGCACAAGAAACTGCTGTAGTTCTACAGCTTTTCCTTGGAGCAGGTCCATGCTCGGTTGTTCTGTTAACCTGGTAGAAGTTGTCCTTTGCAAGCTTTATGACATTGCTTTTAAAACAAGCACCACACCTGCTGTCTTGTGTAGCAAAATGTTTCGTAGCTCTATAGCTGTCCCTTGGAGCAGGTCCATGCTTGAGTGTTGTGTTCACGTGGCAGAATTTATCCTTGCAAAATTACGACATGGCTTTTAAAATAAGCAGCATAACTGCTGTCTTCCTTAAAGGGGTTGTCTCGCGGCAAACATCAAAATTTTACATTAGCCCATTCCCCCTGTCACCCCCCCCCCCAGCATAAAATAGCATTTTAAAGCGTTTTTTAAACCGCTTGCTACTCACCGATGTGATGAAAGATGAATTTATAAAATTCTTCTCCCAAGATGGCCGCCGGTCCTTTCCCAGGGATGCACTGCGGTTTTCTCCCATGGTGCACCGCGGGTCTTCTCCCATGGTGCACCATGGGCTCTGTGCGTTCCATTGCCGATTCCAGCCTCCTGATTGGCTGGAATCGGCACACGTGATGGGGCGGAGCTACGCAATGATGCGTAGAAGAGGGCGGAGCCAGAACGCAGCTCGTGCCCGGACCGTCCAGAAGGGAGAAGACCCTTCTGCGCAAGCGCGTCTAAAAAAGCAAGAAGACCCCGAAATTAGACGGAGCCATGGAGACGGGGACGCCAGCAACGGAGCAGGTAAGTGAATAACTTCTGTATGGTTCATATTTAATGCACAATGTATATTAGAAAGTGCATTAATATGGCCATACAGAAGTGTATAACCCCACTTGCTTTCGTGAGACAACCCCTTTAAGTCAGTTTCACACGGACGAGAAACTTGGGCAAGATTTGTGCAGGAATCACAAATCTTGCAGAAACATAAACCCCATTCTTTTGAATGGAGTCATATTCATGAGTGATGCTTTCCTGCACCACATCATGGTGCGGGAAAAAGTTGCTTGATGTCTTATCTTTTTGCCTTCCTCCGCATGCATTGCCTGTTGGGACAGTAAAAGCCATTACATTGTGCAATGTCCACGTGAGTGGGGTGCGAGTTATTCCATTAAAAACAATAGGAAACACTTGCTGATACTCTAACACACCTGAATGCCGTGCCAGAGGATTACTACTTCATAGAATTGATAAGAGGGTTTTTTGCCAGAGAAACACGTTTCATCGGTATGAAAACACACGTGTAGGTTGCCTTAGTATGATTTTCTATCTAGGAGACACTATGTGGTCCTTTGTTTTTAGTGACACCCCTGTGCTATGATTGACCCCTACACCATTGTACACTATTTTTGTGATGAGCAAAGGGTTCCTCAGATGTGTAGCTGAACTCTCATCCAATTTGGGGGGCTTTACTATCATTGGGGTGAACTGATTAGTGAACTGATTTTTACTACTAATGACTTCAATGGGAGTCAGAATTAGCTTTCCCAATTCACAATGACTTTCATAAAAATGGCCCAATACCCACATGAACCAATTATTTCACCCATCACTATATATCACTACATACAACTTTGACACTTTTAGCCTCTATTTCCTAAGCTCCTTTTAGATATAACGAGAAGTGCTCAATTCTCGTTTGCCCTACAGCATGTTCACTTCTCGTTCAATGTTTCACATACCCACGTGGAACACTGAATGATCAGTTTTTAAACTGCATGAGAAATACACAAGCTGGCTATGTTTTTTTTTTGCCGGCTAAAACTCAACCAACAAACAAGAACCTCAAAATTCAAGTTCATTGTTCAGTTATTGGCTCACGTATATATAGATTGATGTTCAATTTCGATAAATGCACCATTAAAGGGGTTGTCCCGCGAAAGCAAGTGGGGGTATACACTTCTGTATGGCCATATTAATGCACTTTGTAATATACATCGTGCATTAAATATGAGCCATACAGAAGTTATTCACTTACCTGCTCCGTTGCTAGCGTCCTCGTCTCCATGGCTCCGTCTAATTTCAGCGTCTAATCGCCCGATTAGACGCGCTTGCGCAGTCCGGTCTTCTCCCTTCTCTTGAGTCTCGGCACGAGCGAAGTTCTGGCTCCGCCCCCTTCTACGCGTCATCGCGTAGCTCCGCCCCACCACGTGTGCCGATTCCAGCCAATCAGGAGGCTGGAATCGGCAATGGAACGCACAGAGCCCACGGTGCACCATGGGAGAAGACCTGCGGTCAACCGTGGGTGAAGATCCCAGCGGCCATCTTAGCAAGGTAAGTAAGAAGTCGCCGCAGCGCGGGGATTCGGGTAAGTACTATTCGTTTTGTTTTTTTACCCCTGCATCGGGTTTGTCTCGCGCCGAACGGGGGGCCTATTGAAAAAAAAAAAAACGTTTTGGCGCGGGACAACCCCTTTAAGCTATGTTAATAATAATTCTGACTCATATCTGCAAACAAAGCATTAAAACTCTCTATACCAGCTGTATCATGTCAATGCAGTAGTGAATGAAAATGTGCCAAGTCAGTCCTGAGAGCACACATTTGGTATGCGGTAAGGCCTGCTATGGGGTAGTCAACTAGTAAGTGACATTGTGTTGGAACTATTCTAGCAGCGCATGCTTGTAGAGGGAATTGACTCTCATCCTCCTGTATGTTTTATTTTTTCTTACTAATGGCTAATAGCTACTAGGATGCTCATGCATTGGGTTTACTCCATACAGGCACTGACTTCTTATTAACATCTGGATTCACCAAAGCTGTAGATCCTTAGAATTGTCTACACCAGGTTAGTGGTGGAGTGCTTCAGTCTATCTCTAACAGCCATGTACATTGGTACATTTCAACAATGCAATAATATTCACAATACCATAAAAACATAGCAAGTAGGACTGAAAAAAGAAGCATGTCCATCCAGTTAAGCCTATTACTCCAATGTGACATGTGACATGTATTTCCTCAGCCAATTTGAATAACCTTATATTTATCAGTGTTAAACCTTATTTGCCATTTTTCTGAATGAAAATACAACTAAGCCGTTATCTCAGACACAACTCAGCGATACTGACAGGAGACAGTCACCTACCGCCACCACAGAGATCCGGCAGGCTGAAGGACTTGCAGTGACGTCACTGCTGTGGGAGTGACCATTCTGGAGTTCGGTAGAAAGTACTGAATACTGCATAAGGCAACAGGAGCTACCAGGACCTGTGATGATGTCGCTGGCATGGGATCACCTATGTGGGTAGAGTTAGGGATCAGATAACCAGGGCCGGATCACTGTATCCAGGGGTCTGTTTTGCTGGTGATGTCTACAAAACAGGATGGATGTGTACACAGCTGTGTGTGTGATGGGTGGGAATCAGCGTGGATGCACTAGAGTTGTGTGTGTAATGTGTGGGAATCAGCATTGATGTAGTAGAGCTGTGTGTGTTACATGTGGGAATCAGCATGGATATGGCACAGCTGTGTGTGTCATTTGTGGGAATCAGCATGGATTTAGTAGAGCTGTGTGTGTAATGTGTGCAAATCAGCATTGATGGAGTAGAGCTGTGTGTGTAATGTGTGCAAATCAGCATGGATGGAGTAGAGCTGTGGGTGTAATATGTAAGAATCAGGATGGATGTAGTAGAGCTGTTTATGTAAGGTTTGGGAATCAGAATGTATGTAGTACAGCTGTATGTATAATGTGTGGAAATCAGCATGGATGTACCACAGCTGTGTGTGTAATATGTGGGAATCACAATGGATGTAGTACAGCTGTGTGTGTGTGATGTGTGTGAATTACCATGTATGTAGTACAGTTGTGTGTGTCATTTGTGGGAATCAGCATGGATATAATAGAGCTGTTTGAGTAATGTGTGGTAATCAGCATGGATGTAGTACAGCTGTGTGTGTAATGTCTGGCCATCACCATGGATGTAGTACAGCTGTGTGTGTGATGTGTGGGAATCAGAATGAATGGAGTGGGGTTGTATGTGTAATGTGTGGGAATCAGGATGCATGTAGTAGAGCTGTGTGTGATGTGTGGAAATCTGCATAGATGTAGTACAGGTGTTTGTGTCATGTGTGGGAGTCAAGATGGATGTAGTAGAGTTGTGTGCGTTATGTCTGGGGATCAGCACGGATGTTGTACAGCCGTGTGTGTAATGTCTGCACATCAAAATGGATGTAGTACAGCTGTTTGTGTAATGTCTGCGCATCAACATGAATATAGTACAGCTGTGTGTTTAATGTCTGGGAATCAGGATGGAGGTAGTAGAGCTGTGTGATGTGTGGGGTCAGGATGGATGTAGTAGAGCTGTGTGTGTGATGTCTGGGGATAAGGATGGATGTAGCATAGCTCTGTGGCGCATTGTGCCACCAGAAACACTGGTACTATAATTTCCTAATATTTACTAGTAAATATATTAAATACCGTAGGGCCAAGTACCAACCCCTGTGGTTTCTCACTAGTACTGTTGACCTAATCACAGTATGTACCATTTATAACCACCCTCTGCTTTCTATCACTGAGCCAGTTACTTACCCACTTTCACACATTCTTGCCCAGGCCAAGCATTCTCATTTTATATACCAACATTTTATGCGGCACAATATCAAATGCTTTGAAAAGCTCCAGATACACAAGATCGAATTACTTTCCCTGGTCTAGTCTAGAACTCACCTCCTCATAGAAGCTGATCAGGCTGGTTTGACGGGAACAATATCACATAAACCTATGCTGATACATAGTTATACAGCTATTTTACTTGAGGTACTCCAGGATAGAATCTCTTAGAAACCCTTCAAACATTTTCCTTCATTAGAAGTTAGACTTACTGGCTTGCATTTTCCAAGTTCACTTTTTGACTCCTTTTTGATTATTGGCACCTCGCTAGCTGTGCACCTATCCAATGGAACTCTGCTGTCAATGAAAAATCCACCCAATCGTCCTGGAGACATACTGCTTCAGAGTCTGATTTGCTCTCTTGGTCTGGCCGCTAGACTGCAGATAAAAGGCAGAAAAGAGATTCACGGTAGGTTCCAGGGCTGTGCAGAAGTGTTTCCAGAACTTTGAGGTGAACTGAACTAGAGATGAGCAAGCACACTCGTCTGAGCTTGATGCTTGTTCGAGTATTAGGGTGCTCAAGATGCTTGTGACTCGAGATGAACACCATGCGGTACTCGAGTCAATTGCATTTCCTTCCCCGCATGTTTAGCGCCATTTTCTAGCCAATAGACATGAGGGGAAGGCATTACCACTTCCTGCTGTGACGTGCCAGCCCTATCCCACCCCACAGTAGTGAGTGGCGGGGCCGATCAGGTGACCACCGAGTACTTAAAGTGGTCCCGCCCGCGGCTCGCCTCAGACGCATGCTGGAAGAGGTTAGGGAAAGTGTTAAAGTAGGATCCAGTCTTCAAGAACCCCAACGGTCCTTCTTAGGGCTACTCACTCTTCATAGTGTGCATTACTGTTGTGGCTGGCTGGGAGCCACCAATTTTTGTTTTCATCTTGGGCTGTGCAAGCTATTTCAGCTATAGCGTTCTCAGTCTGCAGTGTATTATGCAGAGCTTAGGGAAAGAGCTGCTTATATAGGGAAAGTGCTAGAGTAGGATCCTGTCTTCAAGAACCACAACGGTCCTTCTTAGGGCTACATCTGACCGTGTGCATTATAGTTGTGGCTTGCTGGGAGTGGTAGTGCATCAATTTTTATATTACGCATCTAGGCCCTAGGCCAGCTCCCAGCCTTTCAGTAATAGCGTTCTCAGGCTGCAGCACCATACAACCAGCTCTCACCGTGAAACTGCTCTCTAACATTTCCTAGCCTACTGCAAGCAACTTCATTTATACCGTTCTATGTCTGCAGTGCATTAGACACAGAGTGTTGGGGCACAGACACTTCTATACGGAAAGTTATACACTATACAGTCCCGATCCTCTGTGCAAGAACCCCAAAGCTCCTTCTTAGGGCTACATCTGAACGTGTGCATTATAGTTGTGGCTTGTTGGGAGTAGTAGTGCATCAATTTTTGTTTTACGCATCGAGGCCAGTTCCCAGCCTTTCAGTAATAGCTTTCTCAGGCTGCAGTGCCGTACAACCAGCTCTCACTATGAAACTGCTCTCTAACATCTCCTAGTCTACTGCAGGCGACTTCATTTATACTGTTCTGTGTCTGCAGTGCATTAGACACAGAGTGTTGGGGCACAGACACTTCTATAGGGAAAGTTATATACACTATATAGTCCTCCTGATCCTCTGTGCAAGAACCCCAAAGCTCCTTCTTAGGGCTATATCTGACCGTGTGCATTATAGTTGTGGCTTGCTTGGAGTAGTAGTGCATCAATTTTTGTATTACGCATCTAGGCCTGTTCCCAGCCTTCCATTAATAGCGTTCTCAGGCTGCAGTGCCGTACAACCAGCTCTCACCGTAAAATTGCTCTGTAATATTTCCTAGCCTACTGCAAACGACTGCAGTTATACTGTTCTGTATCTGCAGTGCATTAGACATAGGTCTCACTGCTAAACAGTACTGTAATATTTCCTGGGCCACTGCAAAGTATTTCAGCTCTGACGCTGTGCAGAGTGTCTCACAATACACTTTCCTTGGTGGGGTTGAGATAGCCGCAGTTACCAGCACTATCCACTGGCTTTAGAGTCTTCTCCCACTCCACACAGTCTCTATTATCTACAAGTCTCTGCGAGCAGTAAATTACCCCTTGGTATCAGCGCAAGAGAGCGGGTTAATTTTTTCAAGTCACAGCATAGACCCTCCGCTTTTTAGAAGTCTCTGTGTGCGGTAAATTAAGCCACGATTGTCAGCAGGACAGGTTGTCAGTGCTGTACAGTGGGGTAATTTATTTGGGCCCTGCTCTATCCTTAATCCGACATGATAAGGAGTAGGGGTAAGGATCAAGGACATGGACATCCAAGCAAGGGTGTGGGCACGGGCCGAGTTCCTGGGCATGGTAAATCACAGCCAGCTGCTGCGGGGTTAGGAGAGAGGCAAGTTTCTGGGCCCCCCAGCTTCATATCACAATTTACGGTTTCGAGTGGTAGACCTTTGTTACAAACAGAGCAGTGTGAGCAGGTCCTGTCGTGGATGGCAGAAAATGCATCCAGCAATGTATCGACCACCCAGTCTTCTACGCAGTCCACTACTCCCGGCCTATGGACTGCAACTCTGAATCCTCTGGCTGCTGCTCCTCCTTCCTCCCAGCCTTCTCACTCCATGAAAATGACATATTCTGAGAAGACAGACTCCCAGGAACTGTTCTCGGGTCCCTGCCATGAGTGTGAACAAATGGTTCCTCTCTCACCTGAAGAGTTTGTCGTGACCGATTCCCAACCTTTGGAAAGTTCCCAGAGTCTGGGTGATGAGGCTGGGGACTTCTGGCAACTGTCTCAAGACCTTTTTGTGGGTGAGGATGATGAGACACAGTTGTCTGTTAGTGAGGTAGTAGTAAGGGCAGTAAGTCCGAGGAAGGAAGCCACAGAGGATTCGGAGAAAGAGCAACTGGACGATGAGGTGACTGACCCCACCTGGTTTGCTAAGCCTACTGAGGACAGGTCTTCAGAGGGGGAGGCAAGTGAAGCAGCAGGACAGGTTGGAAGAGGCAGTGGAATGGCCAGGGGTAGAGGCAGGGCCAGAGCGAAGAATCCCCCAAGTGTTTTCCAAAGCACCCCCTCCGGCAAGCCTCCGTGCAGAGGGCTGGGTGTTCAAAGGTGTGGATGCTTTTTAGTGAGAGCGTGGACGACCGACGAACAGTGGTGTGCAACCTGTGTCGCGCCAAGATCAGCCGGGGAGCCACCAGTACCAGCCTCACCACCACCAGCATGCGCAGGCATATGATGGCCACGCACCCCACGAAGTGGGATGAAGGACATTCACTGCCTCCGGGTCACACCACTGCCTCTTGCCCTGTGCCCCAGCCTGCCACACAGATCCAATCCCCCTCCCAGGACACAGGCACGAGCGCCTCCCGGCCTGCTCCCACACCCTCACACCCTCACCTCCACCGTCCTCCACTCCATCCAGCAATGTCTCTCAGTGCAGCGTTCAGCTGTCGCTAACACAAGTGTTGGAGCGAAAGCGCAAATACGCACAAGCTTTAAACGTGCACATTGCCAAATTAATCAGCCCGGAGATGCTGCCGTACAGGCTTGTGGAAACGGAGGCTTTCAATAGATGATGGCGGCGGCGGTCCCGCGTTACTCGGTTCCCAGTCTCCACTATTTTTCCCGGTGTGCCATCCCCGCCCTACACCAGCACATCTCCCGCAACATAAATCGTGCCCTCACCAATGCAGTTACTGGGAAGGTCCACTTAACCACAGACACGGTGGCAGGGCAACTATATCTCACATTGGGGGAATTTGGTGGAGGCTGAGACCGAGTCAGAGCCTGGGACCGCTCACGTCCTACCCACACCCAGAATAGCGGGTCCTACCTCGGTGCTGGTATCTGCGGCGGTCTATGCCACCTCCTCTAAACCCTCCCCCTCCTCCTCCTCCTATGCAACCTCTACCTCTCAATTAAGAACTATGAGCAGCACGTCGCCAGCAGTCGGTGTGGCGCGGCCCAGCAGCACAGCGGTGGGCAAGCGTCAGCAGGCCGTGCTGAAACTATTCAGCTTAGGTGAATAGAGACACATGGCCCCCGAACTGTGGCAGCGTCTGACAGAGCAGACAGACCTCTGGCTTTCGCCGCTGAGCTTTCAATCGGGCATGGTCGTCTTCAATCTGGTGGTTCAGTGGTTTCTGAAAAACTACCCGCAATTGTCTTACCTGCTAGGCAAGGTGCGCCACGTCTGTGCACATTTCCGCAAGTCCACCACGGACGCTGCCACCCTGAGGACCCTGCAACATCGGTTTAATCTGCCAGAGCACTGACTGCTGTGCGATGTGCCCACAAGGTGGAATTCTACGCTGTACATGTTGGCCAGGCTCTATGAGCAGCATAGAGCAATAGTGGAATACCAACTCCAACATGGGTGGCGTAGTGGTAGTCAGCCTTCCCAATTCTTTACCGAGGAGTGGGCCTGGATGGCAGACATCTGCCAGGTCCTCGAAAACTTTGAGGAGTCTACCCAGATGGTGAGCTGCGATGCTGCTATCATTAGCATTACCATCCCGCTGCTATGCCTGCTGAGAAGTTCGCTGCAAGGCATAAAGGCCAACGGTTTGCGGTTGGAACAGGAGACGGGGGATGACAGTATGTCGCTTGATAGCCAGACCACCCTCATGTCTCTATATCAGCGTGTTTTGAATAGGGAGGGGGAGGAGGAGGAGGAGGAGGAAGAGGGGGAAGAGACTGCTGGCCACACTGCAGAGATTACCCATGCTGCTTGCCTCCCATCTGTTCAGTATGTATGGGCTGAAGAGGAGGAGGATCCTGAAAGCCATCCTCCTAGTGAGGACAGCGATGTGCTGCGTACTGGGACCCTGGTACACATGGCTGACTTCATGTTAGGCTGCCTTTCCCGTGACCCTCGCATTAGACGCATTCTAGCCAACACAGATTACTGGGTGTACACCCTTCCAGACCCACGGTATAAGGAGAACCTTTCCACTCACAATCCAGAAGAGGAAAGGGGTATGAGAGTGATGCAATACCACAGGGTTCTGGTGGAAAAAGTGATGCTAAAGTTCCCATCTGACAGCGCTAGCGGCAGAAGACACAGTTCAGAGGGCCAACTAGCAGGTGAGGCGTGGGAATCAGGCAGCATGTCCAGCGCAGGCAGGGGAACACTCTCCAAGGCCTTTGCCAGTTTTATGGCTCCCCAGCAAGACTGTGTCACCACTCCCGAATCAAGGCTGTCAGAGGGAGCTATGTAAAAAGATGGTGAAAGAGTACATAGCGGATCGTACCGCCATTCTCCGTGATGCCTCTCCTGCATACAACTATCGGGTTTCAAGGCTGGACACATGGCACGAACTTACGCTGTACGCCCTGGATGTGCTGGCCTGCCCTGCTGCTAGCGTGTTGTCAGAGAGGGTGTTTAGTACAGCTGGGGGAATCATCATGAATAAGCATACCCGCCTGTCAACTGCGAGCGCTGACATGCTTACACTCATAAAGATGAACAAAGGCAGGATTTCCCAGGCTTCTCTTCTCCACCGGCAGAAAGCAGTGAAACCTAATGATTTTTTTTGCTGCAACAGGAGAAAAATGCATTCTCTATCACCCCAAAAAAAGGAGGAATTAGCTTCTTCTATCAGTCTCTGATATTATTTCTCATTCTCCTAAAACAGCACGTCATCACGCTTAACTGCCAATTTTGCTGCGGCCCAAAAGGCTCAGTTTAAAAGTTTTTTTTACAATTTTTAAAAGTCTCAAATGTTTTTATACTTTAATTGCAACCAATTTTTTCGCAGGGCTGCCTCGAGGCTCTGTTACAAATTAAGCAAGTTTATGGGTACCGCCTGACCTCGCGGTTGAGCAATTTTTCAGGGGTCCACTTGTACTCTTGGTACAGCAATTTTTCAGGCCCTTGCCTATACTGTTATCTAACTAATTTTTCCAGCCTTCGCCTTCACTCTTGGTAACCAATGTTTCAAGGGTTCGCCTATACTCTTGCTACTGAAAGGTTTCAGGGGTTCACCTATACTCTTGCTACAGAAATGTTACAGGGGTCCGCATATACTCTTGCTACAGAAATGTTACTGGGGTCTGCCTATACACTTGCTTCTGAAAGGTTTCAGGGGTTCACCTATACTCTTGCTACAGAAATGTTACAGGGGTCCGCATATACTTTTGCTACATAAATGTTACTGGGGTCCGCCTATACACTTGCTACAGAAATGTTACAGGGGTCTGCATATACTCTTGCTACATAAATGTTACTGGGGTCCGCCTATACACTTGCTACTGAAAGGTTTGAGGGGTTCGCCTACACTCTTGCAAAAGAAAGGTTTCAGGGGTCCGCCTATACTGTGATTGCACAAAGGTTTCCCATAGCGGTGTTCAGCTGCCTGACACATACACAGAATGAAGTGTGTGGGGACACATGGATTTCCCATAGCTATGTGACTCACGGCACCTTGGGTCACACAAGGTGGAGGCTGGGACCAAGCCTGACCCAGGGCCCGCTCACGTACTTCCCACACAGAGTGTTGCGGGTCCTACCTCGATCATGGTTTCTCTGGCTTATTATGCCACCTCCTCCTACTGCTTGGGGTCTGGGGATCAGCGCTGGACAACATGTATTTGCTCTCATGTTACCACAGTTATCTGAGACAGTGGCTTGGGCCAAACAAAAGTAGCGTTACTGAATTTATGCAAAATTCACTGTACTCTGCCTCCGAGTCCACTTTAGGCCCACGATCACTGAGGGTGTGGTCAGTGCCCTAGGTCCTGGGGGGAAGAATCAACTGTGCAAGGTTTGGCCTGTGGAACTTCTTGGTGGTTCATCCAGTCTTTGGAGCGATAAAAGCAACAGTAACTGATTTAATGAGACGTTTACAGCTGTACTAGCATCCGCGTCCGCTTTACGCCCATGATTACTGAGGGTGTGAGCCGAGGCCAAGGGTGCACAAAGACTTCCCATTGTGGTGTTTTACCTATCTGGCACAAATACACTGAATGACTAGGGCAGAAGTGTGGGCCGAGGTCCTTGGCGGGTTCAAACTCTGGCATGTTTGGGCTCTCTGATTTCTTTATGTGTAATACCGTCTTTGAGTTTCATGGGCTCGTCTATGCTGTGGCTGCACAAAGGCTTCCCATTGCGTTGTTTTACCTGTCTTGCACAAATACACTGATTGACTTGGCTAGGGTGCAGACTGCTTTCCCATTTCGTTGCTTTACCTATCTGGCACAAATACACTGACTGACTAGGGCAGAAGTGTGGGCCGAGGTCCTGGGTGGGGTGAAACTCTGCCATGTTTGGGCACTCTCTTTTCTTCCTATTTAATAGTGTCTCTGGGTTCGAGGGGCTTGCCTATACTGTGGGTGCACAAAGGCTTCCCCATTGCGTTGTTCAGCTATATGACACATACAAAGAATGAATTGGGCAGAAATGTGGGCCGAGGCCGAGGCCCTTGGCGGGGTGAAACTCTGCCATGTTTGGGCACTGTGAATTCTTTATGCGTATTTGAGTTTCAAGGGCTCGCCTATGCTGTGGGTGCACAAAGATTTCCCATTGCAGTGTTTAATCTATCTGGCATAAATACACTGACTGACTTGGGTAGGGCACAGTAGGCTTTCCCATTGTGGTGTTCAGCTATCTGCCACCTACACAGAATGAAGTGTGTGGGGACACATGGAGTTCCCATTGCTATGTAACTCGTGGCACCTTGGGTCACAAAATGTGGAGGCTGGGACCAAGCCTGACCCTGGGCCTGCTCACGTGCTTCCCACACAGAGTATTGCGGGTCCTACCTTGGTCATGGTTTCTCAGTCTTATTATGCCACCTCCTCCTCCTGCTGCTTGGGGTCTGGGCATCAGCCTAACCACAGTTATCCGAGATACTGGATTGGAGCATTCACAGGAAGCGTTAGTGATTTCATAAGACTTTCACAGGGTCACTGTATACCTGTGATGGCTATTTTTGCGACACCTCCTGCTTCAAACCAATCTTTGGTGTTAGTATGTGCTGCTGCATTGTGGAGATGTGTAGAAGCACTGGCACCTGAGTCCCCTTTATGCCCACGTTTGCGGCTTCTGACAATTTTTTGTGACGGAGGTGGCACAGGATTGGAATGATGAAAATGATAAATTAACATATGATCATCAGCATTGTGGGCTATCGCCCACACTTTACAAGACGGTCGCTGCCAGGCCCTGCCAACCCTCTGCAGTGTGTGTCTCCGGTTGCTCCTCATCGCGGACACACTTATAAATCAACATGAGGGTGGTGTGGCTATGAAGCGAGCGTGTGGCATGTGGGCAGCTGTACACTGCGCAGGGAAAATTTTGTGGACGCAGGGTCGTGCGGGGCGTTGGAAAGCAATGCCAGCATGTAACCCAGGAGAAAAGGCAGTGGTGTCACCCGCAGGTGGCGATTGTCCTTGGTTGCAGGTAGTGTGGTGCTTAGCTAAGTTGTGCCAGCGCATGTGCCTTGCTAATGAGGGTCTGTCCCAAGTAAATAGTTAGGGGGGAGCCGCCAGGCTCTTGCCCCCATTTTGGCTTAATATTGTGACTTGGGAGCCTCAGATACATCCGTTCCCCATCTGTTTCTGTGGTGTTTCCATGACTTTCTGATGTTTTCAGGTGTTTCACAAATCAACCCCTATGCGGAGCATCGGTCCCATACAAAAATGCTCAAGTTGCCCATTGACTTGAATGGGGTTTGTTACTCAAAATGAACTCTCGAGCATTACGAAAAGTTTGACTCGAGTACGGAGCACCCGAGCATTTTGGTGCTCGCTCATTTCTACTGAGCAATCCTTCTATCTGGTCAGTATTCAATATATGAAAAAGAATAGGGCCCAATACTGCCTCTTTTAGCACTCCACCAGTAATGGTGACCCAAACAGAGTATGTACAAATAATAACTCCCTTTGATTTCTATCATTGAGCTAGTTATTTACCACTTACACACATTTTTTTGCGCAGATCAAACATTCTCATTTTATATACCAAACCTTTATGTGGAACAGTTCCAAACACTTTGGAAAAATCAAGATATACGAGCTCCAATGACTTTTCCCGATGCAGTCTACTAAATTTACCTTCTTATAGATGCACAGGAGCGACCCCTCATAAATCCATGCTGATATAGAATTATACAGCCATCAATGAGCTGCTCCAGGATAGCAATTTTTAGAAACTCCTCAAACCGTTTACCCACAATAAAAATTAGACTTACTGGCCTGCATTTTCCTGGTTTACTTTTTGACCCCTTTCAATATTGCCACCACATTGGCTATGCATTAGCCGAACTGACCCCCTCCCTATAAAGTTTTTAAATCTAAGAAAAAATGGTCTATCACATTACTAAATTCTCTTAGAACACAGGGATGTATGACATCTGGCTCTGACCACTGATGCAGACATTTGGCTCTGCTGCACTGAAAGTGGACTGGAGCCTCAGTTGAAAAGCAGGGATCCCTAAGGTTGAACTCTTTCTGATCAACTGTTAATGACCTATCCTGAGTATAAGTCATCAATAGTAAATGCCCAAAAATCTTTCTAAATTTTATGTAACAGTAACAATAATATTCAAAATGAAATTATATTAAAATTTCGAAACACAACACTATCAGAAAACTTTCATATTTTAATCAATTTTAGAAATGCAGCTTTCACATCATTGTTTCTCAGTGTATAAATCATGGGATTTACCATCGGTGTGACAATAAAATACAATAGAGCAAACACTTTATCAGTGCCAGGGAGAGAACTCGATCTAGGTTTCATGTAAGCAGCCATTGCTGATCCATAAAATATTACCACAACCATCATATGAGAACCACATGTGGAAAAAGCCTTCCTCCGCCCGGATGATGATGCAATTTTTAAGATATTTTGAATGATATTAACATAAGATGTTGCGATAAAGGTTACAGGAGCGAGGAGAATAATTATGCCAACAATAAAATTTATTAATTCCACTAGTGTAATGTTCCCACACCCCAGGGACAATACTTCTGGCATTTCACATAAAAAGTGATTTATTTTGTTGTGTCCACATAGGTCAACATTAAAAGTAAGAGTTACAGTGGAAATAGGCAAAGAGAATCCACACATCCATATACTGACTGCCAGTCTAACACAGACCTTCCTACTCATAATGGTGGTGTAATGGAGTGGATAACATATAGCCACATAACGATCATAGGCCATAACTGCAAGCAGAACACATTCACATATTGCTAAAGACAGGGAAATATACATTTGTGCTACACATTCACCAAAAGAGATGACTTTATTTACTGACAATAAATCCTTCAACATTCTTGGTACAGTTGATGTAGAATAACAAAGATCCAGAAAAGACAGGTTGGTAAGGAAGAAATACATAGGTGTGTGAAGGTTGGCATCTGTCAGGACTAGGACAATGATGAGAAAGTTTCCAATCAAAATAACTGCATACACTGATGTAAAGAGAATGAAAAGTGCAACTTGTGTCTTTGGGTCACTGGAAAATCCAAGAAGAATAAATTCTTTGAGTATGGTCTCATTTTTCCAAAACATTGTTTTTTGAAAGCAATCAAAAAAAGAATTGGTAACCTCTCTGGATAATGCGGATTTGTCTGGAAATATTTATTAACTTTCAGATTAGATATATATTATTTAAAGAAATAACTCATTATTTGTCCATTTTACAGAGCATGCATATGGTTTAATCCTTTTACTGTCAGGGTTTGGGGAAATTTTGTTTCTCTGAAAGTCAAGAGAATTTTCAGTTTTGACATTAGAAATAAAATATTATCAAAATAATAAATAGGTAGACATACAACAGCAGTGTTAGAATAATAATAGATCCTGATTAGAGATGAGCGAACGTACTCGTCCGAGCTTGATATTCGTGCGAATATTAGGGTGTTCGGGATGCTCGTTACTCATAACGAGTACCACACGGTGTTCCGGTTACTTTCAGTTTCCTCTCTGAGACGTTAGCGCGCTTTTCTGGCCAATTGAAAGACAGGGAAGGCATTACAACTTCCCCCTGTGACGTTCAAGCCCTATACCACCCCCCTGCTGTGAGTGGCTGGGGCGATCAGATGTCACCCGAGTATAAAAGTCGGCCCCTCCCGCGGCTCGCCACACATGCCTTGTGAGTTAGCTGAGGGACAGTGGTATCGTGCTGGAGCTGCTGTAGGGAGAGCGTTAGGAGTTAGTGTAGGCCTCAAGAACCCCAACGGTCCTTCTCAGGGCCACATCTAATAGTGTGCAGTACTGTGTTAGCACTGTATTTTTTTTTTTTTTTTTCAAAATTGGATCTGCAGAGCATTGCGCCCTGCAATAGGGACAGAAGTGGTGGTTAGGCAGGGAGAGTGTTAGCAGTAAGTGTAGGCTTCAAGAACCCCAACGGTCCTTTCTAGGGCCACATCTATCCGTGTGCAGTACTGTCCAGGCT